>NC_142197.1:24744500-25051000 GCF_026936395.1 Plectropomus leopardus
CTGAATACAATTACAGTATGATTATAATAACAAAATCTAAAACCTCCAGTCCAGGTTAATGGGCAGGGCTGATGTGCCGTGACATCACGAATGATGTCACCAGTCCAGGTTGATGGACAGGGCTGATGTGCCGTGACATCACAAATGATGTCACCAGTCCAGGTTGATGACAGGGCTGATGTGCCGTGACATCACGAATGATGTCACCAGTCCAGCTTCATGGGCAAGACTTGTGTGCCATGACATCATGAATGATGTCACCAGTCAAGGTTGTTGTCAGGGATTATGCCTTGTGACATCACAAATAATGTCACCATCTGTTTCAGAGAGTTTATGAATAGAACCCCTGGTCTGCGTTCAGATCATCGTTCCCTCCAGTCTCTGGAGGGAGTGTTGCTGGACTGCTCTGATGCCCGGGGCCCAGCCGCTGGCAGCGCCCTGCTTCATGCTACATGTTGCGGGCCAGTTGTTTCGCGTAGGGCTCGGACAAGCCAGAAGTGTCCGAGCCCGCAGCGCAAGCGCGAAACTGACTGAGACTGCTCCAGGCTGACTCTGTGGAGACCAGAGAACCAAGCGGGTGGGTGGGTGGCAAAGAAGCAAACAACACATCAGTCATCGTGGACGGATATATAGTGGACGTCGGAGGACCTGTTTACATCCAGCCATTAGCCGAAAAACCACTGCAATGTATCAACAGCCGGTGACGAAGACTGACGGAGGTTAAACTGAGTTACTTAATGATACCTTCAAGCTCCATTCAGTTAAAATGAGCACCAAGCGAAAGTCAAGTTCTCATGATGTGTTCAACGCGACCTTGTAGGATTTAGGTTTTGGCGAAAAACAATCAATAATAAACAAATCAATGATACTGGCATTCATCGTAAATTGGCAAATTGTTTCAATTTCATAATTACAAAACAGATTTTTCATCAATATCGTCTGCGATTCCTGGGAGCATCTGGTTTACAAGATAAATCAAATGTATCATTGTAAATGAGACTTCTCCAACCCTTTAACAGTCAGTAAGAAATGCTGTTTCAAAAAAATTATTCGACATTATAGACCATAGAATATGTTAACAAAATGCATCCATTTATTTAGAACAAAACAAACATTTTCCGTGTATAACGATTAAAAAGAGCAAAAGTGGTTGTAATATAATAGAATTCTGGGGTTAAAAGTAACGTCATATAATAAACATCTAATAATAAATAAATAAATAAGAAGAGGAATTAAAAATAAATCCAGTCGAAAAAATCTGTGAGGAATTACAAAAAAACTGCAATATTATATTGCTGTAGCAAGCCAGCAACTGATCTCATAATTGCTGGCAATTTACCTTTCTGTAAGGCATCTTGATAAACTGCTAACAGTCTTGGGGCAAGCACTTCCATAAAGTTTTTATAAAAATCTGATGAAAACCCATCATTGCCTGGAGCTTTACCTAACCTAAGACTATCAATGGCCTGTTTAACTGCTGCCAAGGTAATCTCATTCTCCAAAGAATTTTTTTGTTCTTCAATCAGAGTAGGAATTTTAAGAGCAGAGAAGAAACAAAGAACTTGTTTTTCATTCACATCCTTGAGATGTATAAAGTTCCTGATAAAATTCCTTAAATTCATCGCTAATTTTCTTATTTATTTTTAATCAATTTGTTATTTTTATCAAATATAGATGCAATGATATCACTACTTTGCATCTGTTTCACCGTATGTGCTCAAACTTTACCTGCTCTCTGACCCTGCTGATAATATTTTAATAAAATATTTTAGTACAAAACAGAGCAAATTCAATTCAGCTCATATTTCGGTTTAAGTTTATTCCATATTCCTTTCTCAGGGTATCGTGCGTAGTGTTGTTCGAGTTCTTTAATATTCTGCTCTAACTCCATTAACCTCACCCTCTCAGCTTTTTTATTCCGAGAGCTATACTGAATGAGACATCCCCTAACAAAAGCTTTGAAGGCATCCCATGTTTTACCAACATCATCAATAGATCCATTATTAAACTCCCAGAATTCATTCATCACTGTTTTGATATATTCACAGTAGTTCTTAGTAGGGCTGCACAATTAATCGAATTTTAATCGTGATCACGATTTTGGCCGCCATGATTAAATTATCCTAATCATCGGCGATATTTACATTTAAAATGCGGGCTCTGCTGCATATCTCATCAAGCACTTTCTCAATCAGTCGTCAGTCATCCACCAGGGGGAGAATGCATGGTTAAGGCTTCATTAAGCTGCCTAAATAACAAGCGAGTGCACCCTGCGGCAGGAGCCTTTTGTCACACTGTCATGTCGAGAGAAGAAAGTACAGCAGGAATTGGAGAGGAGCATCACGGTGAGGAGCTAGTGCCTCGAAAGGGATCAACATCCGTTGTCTGGACCTGTTTCGGGTTCAGGGCAAGTGACGTTAAAGAAGTAGTCATATGTAAAGAGTGCAGCAGAGCTGTGTCTGCCACGCAGGGTAACAAAACTTATCTGTTCAACCATCTGAAAAAACATCACGAACACAAATATGAGGAATGTATGAAGTCCAAAGCTAACGTTGCCTCACAAAATCCCCATCCGTGTCCAGCGGCAACCCAGACAACAATATTAGCGACCCTGCACCAGGCAACACCGTATCCATCTACCGCCGAAAGACACGCTGAAATAACAGACGCGATATCGTTTTATTTGGCCAAAGACGTGTTCAATGAATACAGTAAGTAACGAGGGCTTCAGAAAAATGGTCAACACACTTGACAAGAAATATGTGATCCCCTCACGCAATTATTTCGCCAAAGTGGCACTTCCTACACTGTATGAAAAACGTCGGGGGGAAATAGAGAGAGAGGGAACTGTTGGGTTCTTTGCAACCACGACTGACCTATGGTCAAGCAGAATAATGGAGCTGTACTTCTCCTTGACAATACTTTTCACGTGAAAAGTCAGTGCTTGCAGATGTCATTTTTCTGATAAGACCACAGAGGAGAACCTATAGCCCAGGGACTGCAGGAGGCACTGGTTTCTTGGAGCCTGCAAGAGGACAAACTAGTCTGTATCACAACAAACAGTGGCGCTAATGTCGTCAAGGCAGCCATCTAGCAACTGGTGAGAAGAATGAATAAAAAAATACAATTTAAATCTATACGAATATAATGGAGTGAATGTCAATGGATGAATTATCAAATGTTATATAATATGTATTATTTATTTATTTATTACGATTGACAAGTTAAATAACAAAAAAAAAAAGATTATTTAAAGTTTCATTTTGCACTGAAAACTGTTTACATATTATTTGTTGAAAAGTACTGCAATAAAAATAAAGATGTTTTCCCTAACATGATGAATAATCATGAATAATAATCGTGATTACAATATTGATCAAAATAATCGTGATTTAAATTTTGGCCTTAATCGTGCAGCCCTAGCTCTTAGTATTTAATAGTGAATTATTTAGGCGCCATCTTAATGGATGTTTTGCACTTTCTGTTGTAGCTATAGTTGTGTCTACAGGGGCATGGTCAGTTAAAACTATGTTACCAAATGTAGCACTAACAGTCTGGTTTACTACAGAGCGAGAGACGAGAAAATAATCTATTCTGGAATAAGTGTGGATGCGAGAAGAACGTATACTCGCCTTCTTGAGGGTGAACTAACCTCCAAATGTCCACCAATACCAACTTTTCGGCCATTACGTCTATTGCAACACCAGACTGATCATTAACTTGCCGAGGCCAAGTGGATTTATACAAAATGACATCCCTTGCTTGGTTAAAGTCACCTCCCATGATAATGTTATAATTATATATATATATATGATATACATTATATGATAATGTTTATTAAGTTACAAATTTCATAGAAAAATTTTGGTTGAGATGAGTTAGGACCATATATATTTGCAATAGTGAATCTCTGACCCTCCATGACAGCATCCAAGACCACCCATCTACCTTCTTGATGGGCATAATGTTTAACTATCTGGATATCTACATTTTTCCTTCCCAAAAGATCAGACCTCTTTTCCTATTAGAAAATGTACTATAATAAACTTGACCCACCCAGTCTCTTTTTAGTTTCATAGACTCTTCTTCATTAAGATGGGTTTCCTGAATGAGAGCAATATCTGTCTTTTTATGTTTCAAATATGTAAGATTTTTTTTCTCTTGATAGCATTGTGGCAACCTGCAATAGTCCATAAATTATTTTGAATATAGTCATAACAAAAAACGGTCTAAATTACAGTAGGTAGGCGACCTCTCGAACAGAGTGCCGCACACTTTGGTCACTTTAATTTGAGCTGTGCAAGACAGAGGGCATAAAAGATAACACCAACAAAAAACGAATAAAACGAAAAAACACACCGTAAACAGTGGGTCAAAACAGACCCCCAAAAAACACAACTTACGCAAGTCCGTAGTACCTGATGATCCCATTTATGGCTCACCTGGCCTCCATCATCCCCACAGTTTATGCATATAAATGTTAAAGTCGTATAAATAAGCTATTTGGAGGAAAAAAAATTAAATCAAAAATAAATGCAAGGTGACTAGACCGCTCTGTCGACCCTGGCCAGTTCAATCTTAAAACAGAATGACCAGAAATATATCAAAGTTAAGTGAATATAAAATGTTAGACATATCTTACCCATTAAATGAAAATAAACGAAAAGTCCCAGTGTGCTTCGTCCATAGTTCCAGTGTTTTACAGGTTCATTAGTAAAAAAAAAAAAAAAAAGGCACACACAGCCACACAGCTGAAACACTTTCACCCGTGCCAAACCTGTGTCCCTCTTTGTCTGCCCCCTCTACGATTCCTCAGGCGCTCAGAAACTGCTTTACCTCCGCCAGACTGGAAAACTGGTGTCACTGGTTGTCAAGTGTGAGGGTCAGGACAGCCTGATAACGCGACGCATATTCAATTTTGCTTTTTTGTAGGATGCGCTGCACATCCTCATATTTTTGGCGTTTTACCTGTACTTCTTGCGCGTAACTTTGGAAAACGCGGACCCTCATGCCATTCCATGTTATTTTTTTCTTCTTCCTTGCTGCAGCTAAGACAGCTGACTTTGCTTTGTCACACAGAAAGCAGACGATGTCTTGAGTCGTTTGCAGGTGCAGGGCCTATGCGATGGATTCTGTCGATTTCATACCAGACATCATCTTTTATATCCAGCGCCTCACACAATAAGGTTTTCAAAAATCCTTCCAGATCACGTCCCATCATTCCCTCGCTAACACCCGAGATTCTGACATTCTGGCGTCGGGAAAATCCTTCCAGAGCCGTCAGCTTTCCTTGAAGTTGCTGGTTCTGCTTTACCAGATTCTCCATAATTGGGTTAGCTTTAGCCTCCTGATCTTCCAACCTGGAGATTCTTGTCTCTGCTTTGGTGATCCTGCCACCGAGGTTGTTAACTGTCTCATTCAGAGACTCAATGCAGTTTTTCACGCCATTCATATCTCTGCTCAAGTTCTCCAGGAGAGCTCGGATGTTGGTCAGCTCAGTTAACATGTCTTCATTCCAAGGAATCTCCAAATTGGCAGGTGTCACCGCCATTTTAGCTGGGTCCTAGGAGTCCGCTGAGGGCTTACCTCGGTGACTCTGAGAGGGATTACGAGTAAAATAATGACTTTTTTGACACATCTTGAGTTGCAAGATCTTTTCCACTTAACCCCACAAAACCACTAAAAACAAAAATTTAAGGGGGATTTAGAGGAATCACAACGCCAGTCGTCTCCAAGATACACAAAGCATTTACCAACTCTATGTTAGGAGTTTAGTTAGTTATAAACATATATTCATGTAAGGACAACTGGGGCTCATTGAGTTTATTAATTCACTCCTCAAGTTCATTTCTTTTTTCATCAAGTTTATTTAATTATTCATCAAGTTTGAAATATTATTTGTCAAGTTTACTTTGTCATCCATTGGTTCATCAAGAGTACAGCATTTTCTATAACAAGGACACTCCATGGGCAACTGGTATATCGGTTATAGTGCCGCCAAACAAAGTCAGGTTGGTAAAAGAAGTCAGTCTAAAAATTAGCTTTTTGCATTATGCTATAAGCAATCATACTGTGATAAACATGGCACAAATAGTGCTTGCAATGTTAGTAAGTAGTACATGCTGTATGACAGTGATGTATCATATATCATCCATACCCCATCCCTATGCTTTTGCTTTGCCTGCTTTCTGAAAAGAGTTTCAGTTCAGTAATTATCAAGTTAGCACTTAAAGCTAAGAGTAGCTAGCACTACACAATGACTATAATGGGACAATTGTGGTCATTCAAGGTTACTGGAAGATTCTGATTATGGTCAAAAGTATTACACTTTGACTGCATGTCTCAGCCCCCACTGTCATGGTCAAACAAAACCTACAACCTACAAACAAACCTACCAAGTTGATTTTCAGGAAAAAACAAGCATAAGCCAACTGAACAGAGCAAACGACCAACAGCATCATTGTTCTGGTGAAGACAGTCTCTATTCAACTGCTGTGATGTATTTGGCAGAATCTATGCTTTTCCATTTGCCGTTACACCGATGTTTGTTCAGCACTTGCTGTGTTATTTCATATCCGATCTTCTCATTGTTTTCCTACCACTCCAGATACCAGAGCTGCAGGAACACCAATGTACCATTTTCCCTCTATTCTGTTCCTCCAGCTGCTCCATAGAGGAGAGAAATTAGTTGAGGAACCTATTGAGAAAGTCCTCCAAACATGGGCAAAGCAGGCTATTTATACTCAAGCTGAACGTGAAGGCCAATGTTATTTGGTGGGGTTAAGGAAACATAACCACTGGAAAGAGCGACTGCTTGAGAAGCTGTGAAATAATTTCCTGTCAAGGGCATAAAACGGTTCTCAATTGAGGTAAACATTTCTACTTTCAAAAGCAATTTATTTTCTAACAACCGCTGAAAGCAGACAACATATCTTATGTTCCCTTTCCTTGAATTTTCATTTATGCCCCCCCCCCCCACACACACACTCCTCCCCCTGTTTCACAAGTGAGTGTTTACCGCCCGCTTGCAGCCACGACTAGAGCTGGGGTCTGGAGACTGGCAGTGAGAAATTGCCTGGTTTCTGAGTGGATTTGGATTAGGGTCAATGCAATGTGTTATTTTGGGGAAAAATACCTTCATGGCTTTCCATTGATTTTTCTTCCCTCCTTTTTGATATCAATTAAGACTATAAAGCTGGAATGTAGTCTTTGCATAAATAGAATGGCCTGTATGGTGCCAGTTTTAGGCCACTACATACTGCATTGTTGCAATGTGGAAATTTGGCCTTTAGCATGTTATACAGTATGTGCACAGCTCATGTGCTTTTGGTTACATGCTTTTGTGGTATCTTTTTTTTTTAAGAAGACAGTCATTTTATAATTTAAAAAGCTTTTACTTTGATTTTAAGGTTTGTGCATTTTAAGTACATTTACAATGTACTTAAATGTAATGTAATGTAAAATTAGTTTCACTACAATATAATCTTTAGGCAACTAAAGCATTATCTTGTTTTTTATGGTTCTATTTAGGCAACTGGAAGCACTCAAGCTAAGTTCAAATAAATGTTGTTAAAAATAGAATTAAATAACCAAAACCACCATCTTTCCTAATCCTCAATCAAAGTCTTTCAGTAAACTACCCCTAACCTTGCATGGGTCAGGATGCAAACCCAGGTTCTCAGTGTAAAAGTCCACTATTTTGTATATCCACCCTGGGCAGCCCATAAGGGGAAAGTTTTCTAGGGCCTATGGGGGCCAGCAATAATTATGATCATTCTTATTATAAGCAATGATGACCAAATCATAATTTTAACCAAGATACTCAACATTACTTTAAAACAAAAATTACTCCTTAAAACAAAAATCAAAATTGTATTTATTGTGCAGTAGTAAAAAAATGCTCACAAGTCTTGCAAACAACTGCAAGATCAACAACAAAAAAATAGAAATATTGCACGTGGTTGTATGCCTTTGCCATCCAATGAAGTTGCAGTCAGAGTTTACATCCATGTCTGTCCAGACATGTGTGACATGTGGCCATGACAGTTGACAACTCAAATATGTATGTTCTGCAAAGAAGCTCAAATTCTAAGACATGGATGCTTCACCCACATCTTCAACCCGGCAGCACAGAAGATCTGTCTATATATCCTAACCTTCTGGTCCTTAGCAATGATGGTGAATAATGGACAGAAAACGTTATGATGTCACTTTGGAGTTGACCTTTGACCTTTTTGATATTAAATGTTATCATTTTATTCTATTAGACATTTGCGTGAAATTGTGTCATAATTAGGGTATTAATTTTTAATATATGGCCAAATACAAACACTGTTTAAACACTGTGACCTTACACCACCAAAATCTAATCAGATTCATCATCGAGTCTAATTGGATGTTTGTGCCAAGTTTGAGAAAATTCATTTACACTGTTCTTGAGATGTCATGTTTATCAGAATGAGATGGATGCCAGGCCAAAGTGATTTTTGACCACCAAAATCTAATCAGTTCATCCTTGAGTCCAAGTTGATGTTTGTGGCAAATTCGAAAATAAAATAAAATAAAAATCCCTCAATGTGTTTCTAAGATATCACTCTCAAAAAGAATAACATGGATGTGACGTCACAGAGAACTTTGACCTTTGACCACCAAAATCTATTCAGTACGTTGTTGAGTCCAAGTGGATGTTTGTGTCAAAGTTTTAAAAAACATTCCATACAGGTGTTCTTAAGATATGGCTTTCACACAAATAAAAGAGATGTGAGGTGACAGTGACCTTTGACCACCAAAATTTAATCAGTTCATCCTTGAGCTCATATGGAGGTTTGTGCCAAATTTAAGATCTCCCCTCAAGGAGTTCTTACGACATCATGTTAACAAGAATGAAACAGATGTGAGGGACGTTTGGGCCCAGCCATTTGGGCAGGCCTGCTTCTACCATCCACCACAATCACATATCACCAAGATATCTCTGCAGTACAAAAACAAAACAAAACTAAATAAATAAATTATATATATATGTATGTGTGTGTGTGTGTGTGTGTGTGTGTGTGTGTGTGTGTGTGTGTGTGTGTGTGTGTGTGTTATTTTTTTGGGGGGGGAACATTTTCAGGTAATTTGTTTTTTACTTTTTACAGATGTTTTTGCTAGCTTCTGGGTTATTTCTTCTTTCATGCTTGTTACTTTAATCCCATGTTTTTGAGAAAAAAAAGCCAATTTGCCCAGGTTTCAAAGAGTAAATAATTCCATTGCATTTCCATCTTTGCTGAGCAACAGTTTTGTGTGAAAGGAAATAAAAGCCCATTCCATATAGACACCTGTCCCAAATATAAGCCTGTTGAGTTAAATGATTTAAGTGAATAATAGCCCGGGCTATTAACTGAAGATCTGAGGTACATATATTTTTTCACGGACACATCAGAGCTCCTCCTGTCCTCTCAGGTGACCTCACTGTAGGTTTACTGCAGCTAGCACTCTCAGGTCAGGTCAATCATCTCACTTGATACCTCTCTGGCCATATCTATTTATTTATCTATTTTGTTAGCAGGAGGCGCTGCAGCGTCACGAGCGGCACAATCCTCCCATGCCGTCTCCTCTTTTCACAGCAGCTTAAAAAAAATCCCACTTTAACACATTAGACTTCCCATTTCACCCAGATAATTACACAATTATCCTGCTTCACTCAAAAAAATCCATCCAGGGGTAATTGGTGTGTTGGGCGGGAGGGAGTCACCCAGAATCCACTGCGGCGAGGGTCTGGGGGAACGAATCCAGATAAGTCAAGCAGAAAAAGGGAGGGAAAAAGCTGCACTTATTCGATTTTAATCTCGCCACTTTGCAAGCATTTAAATAGCCTTCATCAGACTCCTGGCTTGCAGCCCTGCCACTAACCTGTTATCAATGCCGAAAATGCCCATTTTAAATGTCAGTGTGAGCACAGAATGGAGACGCAGTAACAGGTGCTCGGCCCGAGGTGAACTGCAGTAATGCCCCCATTATTGGTTTCGCATAGAGCTGTTACATGTTGCATTGTTGCTGCTCGGGACACGGCATTCTGCGGGTAAAAGCGGAACTCAATTATTGGCACAGAAACACACGCAAGAGCACACAATGGCCAGCAGAATAGGGTCTACCCGGGCTACATCTGTAGCCTATGAAATAACCTTGATAAAAGTAATTGAATTTTACTGTGATAAGATTAACTTGTGGTAATTGTGAGCGGTAGGAGCCTTGAGTCGGCACAAAAGAAACACACTGGATGACAGTTGGGAATAATCACAGCCTCTCCTTCCCTCCCAAGAACATATGCAGAGAGAAAAAAAAACCACAACTGTGAAGGAATCAAGTCTGAAATCAGGCTCTCAGTGGCCGACGCTTCTTCCCAAACAGCTATGGATGTCCTGATTACCATGCACACTCTCACAGTCCTTTTAAATGTGCTGATATGGGCTTTAAACAAGATTCAACACTTTAAACCCCAGCAGACTTAATTAAGGGTGGGACCTAGCACATGCAGAGACGAGCGAGGAGAGAGGGAGATCTGTGGAGGAAGGAGGAGGTATGGAAATGGTGGTGGTGGGGTGCGCTGATGCAGGCTGAGAAAAGGGGTGTTTATGCTTCATTTTTGCCCACCAGCTAATGTCCACTCCCCTCCATGGCTGAGACACAGTTTCATGAACAAACACACGCAACAAAACAGCAGCGCGCCTTAAACTCCCCATTACTTTGCCAAAACTGCCTAAAATATCAAACAATGCACAGCCGTGGGGGGTGCCGCGTGTGCTGCTTAAGCAGCCCAGTCTCATTTCCATACAGCTTTTACATGTTTCCAAAAGATATGCATAATTACAGGGTTTGTATATAATTGCTCCAACACATTGCCGGGAAAAAGCCAGGTTGTTCTTTTTTTAACACTGGCACTAAGAAAACAGACTCGGCTCCTTCCTCCCTCGGTTCTCTCCGGTCTGAACAATTAAAACAATGCGGCTGTCTTGGAAAGGAGTTCTGCTCTCATTATCGCCTTCTCTTCTTCCCCCGTCAGAACATTTACCGCTTAAAAAGAGGCCCAGGCACCTTGGCATTGAAACACACTGTTTCTTTTTTTTCTTTTTTTCTCCCCTTCCTTCCTTCTTGTGTCGCCGCCTTCTCCGCGCTCACGCTGTAACAGAACGGGTTATGAAAAGGGAAATGTAAATAAGATGGGAGTCTGCGGCTCATTCTGTTCCGCTGCAAAACGGAGCATGCAAGGTGTCTTAAGCGATCAAAGGAACTTTACATAAAGCCAGTTTTACTGGTCTCACTGCGAGCGCAGGGGAAACAGATGCACACATTGTTGGAGCTGATACCAGCAGAAATTTGGGAATGCAAAGGGAAAATATTAGAAAAATTGTCAAAGAGCTCCTTTCAGTTTCTCGCAGTGATGATCAGTCTGCTCCTGCCGAGACTACCTTTCAAGCTCTGACACAACATATGATGCTGGGATGTATGTTTGTGTCTCAAGGAAATGTCTCACTGTCATGTTGCTGAGTGCTTTTTTGCCGGAGCCCACTAATAACCTGGGATAGTGTATCTGTGAGTGTTTCCATCGCCTTAATGGGCAAAAAGCCTTCATCCTTTCAGTCTCTATCATAGCCGAGACATGGCTATTATCCAAATGCTTTGGCTCCACATGAATTGTGTTGAGGGAAGAGACTTGTTCCTCGCCGGATTGATGAAAGCTTCCCCCCATAGCTGCTGGGATGCTCTCTTTTGAAAGTGGCACCTTCAGTGTTGTTTCGCAGGCCACGCGATTCCGCCAGCACCCTCGATCACACTCTATCAGAAAAACAGCAATGTCAGTGGCGTGATTGGCAGCTCCCTAAGTGGTTACTCAGAGCTTCTCACTCAACAACTCAGTCTGTCATCCAATTCAAATGTTAGGCATATCTGCATCGGCAAGAGAGGCGCTTCTGCTGGCGTCATCCGGTTGTACAACAAAAGAATCAGCCGACTCGCACAAAAGCTGTCAAACACTTTCCCTCCTATTGATCAACACAAGAGAACGGCAGACCCCACGCACCGCCGGCCCTCTGTAGAGGTTTGGTGATAGTCTTTTTTTTGCTTTTGCGGCGGAGTTAATTCTCTTCGAAGGCTTAGAGTGGGATTAATTTTTCTTAAATGTCATGGTCAGAGGGTATGTGGCCCAAATTGGTCTCTGCTGACAGTCTGCAGACAGTGATTGCAGTTGGCTGCGATGATGTATCAATGCAGCTGGAAGACTTCTTCATCCCAGAACAATATACACCACTCGGGGGACAGGGATGGGGGGGGGGGCATGAAAAAAATACATCCCTTTACAAGATAAAATTACTTTTTCCTCTAGAAAGTCAGAAAAATGATAGGAATAATACACCATTCATGGTATCGGACAGCAGGGAGGGGAAGGAAGCTGGGCATGTTTTATATGCTTTTCTCATACTCATATACCCCACTGCTGACCAGTGCAGAAAACCCAGGTATCCTAATGTTTAAAAAATAACACCATTATTGGTACCTATTGAATCTGGTTGCAAGCAATGCAACTTGTAACAGATAAGGACCTGATGGAATCTGTCTTTGCTCTATCTGAGCCAAAATGGTCTCTGTATGAGTCAAATGGAGGAGCCACATTGACAATTCAAATGGAACAGCGCTTTGCAGGCAATTCACCCTGTAATCTACATGCTTCCCTCGCCAGCTGGCCCCAGCTAGATTGCGTTTTATATACAAAAGGCATTTTTTCCAACCCAGTGATGGCAATGTCGGCAGCCAGAATCGGCCCAGTTTATTTGGAGTTTCATTCCGAGTCGGGCCAACGGATGCGGCCCGTCTTATTTCTTCCAGTGTGCTGAGTTTGGGCTCACACTGGGCCAGGTTATTTTTCATAACGAGCCAATGATGGCAATGCATGTAGCCATAATCAGGCTTGTTTGTTTGGCATCATTCATCCCAAGTCTTAGAAGAGTCGGGCAACTGGACCTGGCTTGACTTATTTCTTCCAGTGTGCTGAGTTTGGGCCGATGCTGGGCCAGGTCATTTTTGATAAAATGCTATTAATGGCGTTGTCAGCAGCTGGAATTAAGACAGTTTATTTGGTGTCATTCAGTCCCAGTCTCCACCAAGATGGGGAACTAGACGTGGTTTTTAGACTAGACCCAGCTTTTTTACCAGCATGCCATTTTGGCCACAGCTAGGCCTGGTCATTTTTCATAACAGCCCAGTGATGGCAGTGTCTGTAGCCAGAGCTGGGCCAGTTTATTTGGCCCAATTATGGGCAACATTCATCCAGAGTCACAGTTAAGTTGGGCGATCTGATACAGCCCAGCATGTTTCTTCCAGTGTGCTAAGTTTGAGTCAATGGTAGTCTGTATATGGCCCAATTCTGGCGTGTCATTCATGTAAGTCTAAACTGAGTTGGGCAACTGGACACAGCTTGTCTTATTCCTACCAGCATGCCGGGTTTGGGCCAAAGCTGGGCCAGGTCATTTTTGATAACAGGCCAGTAATGGCAGTGTCTGCAGCTGGAATAGGGCAATCCTGGGGCATCATGCATCCAAAGCCTCAGTCAAGTCGGACAACTGGACGTGGCCCTACTTATTTCTTCCGGCATGCTGAGTGCAGGCTGAAGCTGGGCCTGGCCATTTTTGACAATGGCCCAGTGATGCCAACATCGGCAGCCAGAGTATTTGTCCCAGTTCTGGGGCATCATTTATCCTCACATGACATCCTTATGTCTCACGTGGCCCGACTATTTTCTTCTGGCATGCCAAGGTCAGGCCAATGCTCATCAGGTCATTTTGGCTACCTGGGGAGGGCCATCATATTTACTCGCAGTCTAATAAGGCCATCCCTAAGAACATAATTATTATCCATTAATAATAATTACATTGATTTCCAAAGAGGTTTCTTAATGCCAAGGAAACTTTTTAATCCCTAACAGAGAGATTTACAGCAGAGCCCTGCCCTTATATTTAAAAATATCACTTTATGCCCCAGATCCTTATTAGCATGACCAATTACACTGGAAACAGTGTTTTTTTTCCCGTGCAACATTAATAGATTTTACACCGGTTACTTTGCACTGCTAAGCTTTTTTTAATTGGAACAGATAACAAATCCCATATATCTCCACCTGGCTGTGTATGTCAATATGCCTCCCTCAAGTTATAAATCAGTTAGACCCGCAACACGCTACATTAAACATATACAATAAATGTACAAGCAGTGCACCCTTAACACATATAATTTGTTTTTCTGTGGTTGCCGTAGGGATAACACCAACCTCTGACCTCTACAGCCTTGAGGAGGTCCCCCGATAGCCTCTCCTTCATGAATCTTTTAGGCCAAGAGAGTCTGCAGTTCAAAGTTCTTGTGAACCCGAGAAATAATAAGCTCCCTGATTAGTGTGGCTAAAAATACCCATGGCCGAAAAGGCTCCAGGTTGGCCCTGCTCGCTCCTGGACCATTTACATGCTGGGAGGCTGCTGATGAGCACCTTCTTTAGCTGGAGGGGATGAACACATTGCACCTGACAGATAATGTGCTGACGGCTGATCAGCAAGTATCCAAACATCCCCAGACCTCACTGGCTGGTTGCAAAGGTCAGTCTACTTCTCTCTGGGGCCAAAGAAACCTTGCTGACCAACACCAACATCCAGAGTCCAGTCCAAGTCCAGGTCCAGCAGCTAGGATGGCCTAGAGATGTCACTGTCGTTTACTGGCATTTCCTTCATTGCAAATCTTGTTTCCAAGATTGATCCAATCAGCAGCTGGTTAAAAATTTGGATTTGATGGAATTTCAGAATCTCATATCCCAGAAGGGTCATGGATGTTCATTTGAAAGTAAATGCCATCTTTTTATGTTTAAAAAATGTCTCTTTATCAGGTTAGTTTACTTTTCTTTCAATTTTAAAGGAGAGTTTGTGAAGCCCTGACCAAAAACCAAAATCTTCCCCTCAATTTGGATTCCAAGTCATGAGCAGTGAGAAAGTTTGGGGTTCTGGGGCCTCATTGTATGATATGCATAACAAAATCAGGAAGCATCAGTTGGACATAAACTCAACCCCGAAAACAGAGCCCACCCAAAAGAGACACGTCGCCAGTCTTACACATAAATATCAGTTTAGTATTCATAGTTACAACTAGGCAAACAAACCTCAAAGCCATACAACCCCTTTGGTTGTTTGTCCCTATCCTCCAATACAACCCGTAGCACAGTTGCCTTAATAAGCACCACCACTGGGGGCAGGAGATTAGAGATGGCAAATTCAAAACTTTGAAACATTTCAATACTTTTAAACCATTCCTTTGAAACCTTTCAAAACCTGTTCGCTCTACATTGGCATCTTCTGGTAGAAGCTTGGACTGCACCCATTTATCATTGCTTTTGGTGTAAGCTCCCTTTTCCCCAGCCCGAAAGCCTACTTCAATAGGTGTCATGCAAATCAAATCGAACTGCTATTGATTTAGTTCTTGTAGGACATGGTGACTATTTCATGTCATTATTAGCTACATGATCTAATGACATTGGTCTTATGCTATGCTACAGTTAGTTTGTAGAACATTTTAATAGTTTCATTCATTAACATTCATTCATTGACTTAATCTGTCCGGGTTTGGTACCGATCACGTGCTGTTTTGAAACCCATCTCGTGCTACATGCCAAAGCCAGAACTGACGAAACGTTTCAAAACAGTTTGATCTTCAGTGTCGAAATTGCCATCTCTACAGGAGATCAACACATTCTCATAACTAAACGACAGAAAAGGTTGTATATGAGCATCAGCAGTTGCTGTTTTAAAAACATGGTGAACATAAAATGGTTGCAGTTGCACCCGAACTACTTTAGACATTAGATTAAGGCAACCCACATGGCTTTGACCAATGAACTGATGGGAGTGAACAAGGAGCCAGGTAGTCCACATAAGGAGGCAGGTTGGGGTGTGAAATTGATCAAACGCAGGACTTTCCCCAGGGCACCCTTGTTTAGAACTGAGAAAAAAAATCAAGTGAACACTGAGTTATTTAAAGGTATGTCATCACCATATTTCTTTACCTAAACCTACCCTATGTAACTTTCTTTACCTAAGACTAAAGACGACCAACCACATTTCTTTTCCTAAACCTAACCAAAGTAACTTTACGTTAAGTACGTAACTTTATGTTAAGGTATAAGGTAGATTTAATTCAAATTTGTCCTTGTAATCAGTTCATTGTAACAAAATTTGTAACTTTACATTAAGTGCATAACTTTACATTGGGCACTAAATGTCATTTTTGTGCACTACTTTGTTAAATATCCTATAAACCTTTTTATTAACTTTTTTAAGACATACAAGCTTTCTGTGTGATGCATGTACACCACATGTACAGTACAAAATTACATCATTTGATGTTCTGTTGATAGGGGGAAAACTGTGTACTTGTTTTATTGATGTGACAATTTGGTAAATTCAGGTAAAAAAAATAAAAAAATAAAAACAGGTGTTTTTGTTCACCTGGTGAAGTGCAACCTTCACTCTCCTTTTAGCTCTGTTTCTGGTCCCCACCAACTCTTAAGAGAAACATCTAGTCCAGACTACTATGTGTTCACCAGCTAGTCTCCAGCTGTGTCTGTCTGCTGGTAGTTCATCAGACCCTATTCTCTGAAAACAGCTGAATGTATGTGGCCAAGACTTGCTGCAAGGATTTGAATGGGTTTTTGTCACATTCAACCTGCAGGTCAATATAACTTTATCACAGATAGCAGCATCTTATATATTTGTACATGTTTGGCATGTCTGTTGAGGTGCTGCTGAGCATGAAATTAGTAATTTTGTTCTCCATTAACGCAGAATAATTACTCTGTATTACTTATACATGAACTTGATGTTTAGATGCATAATGTGCAGGCTGCATGTCATTTGTGCTCAAATATTATAAATTTGCTGTATAATGACTGTATTATTCAGGGTGAAATAATATACTTTGTCTTAGTCAGTGCTTTGTGTAATACACGTAATTTATGGCATATTTCCCTGCATTGCAGCAATAATGAATTTTGGTTTGAGGGTTTGGTTTTGTTCCAGTGAAACATGTTGTCAACTTATAAATGGTTCTGACATTGTTCCAGTGTGTAGCCCCAGGCACGTGCTGCTGTAAATGATTTAGCAGTGCTGGACTTGAATAACATCCTACCCCTGTTCCCTATACTGTACGTACTCATATCAACTGAGTATGAGAGGTGTGATCACACAGATAAAAATCCAAAAAATAAACTTTGAAATAACAGCAATTGTTAGATTTTTTGTGGTTTTTGATGTACGGCATTGCAATTGAAATTCTTAAAGTAGATAAAACGAAAAATTGTGCATGTTGTTGCAAAAGCTCCAGTGACAGCTAAGAACAAAGAGATGATAAATCATTGGAATCTGAATCTACTTCTTGGTGAACAAAAAAAATCTTTAAAAACAGCTCCCAAATAGAGTTTATTTTTTTTAAAAAGCCTCAGTAATTGAAACCACTGCAGACCTGAAAAATACCAGAGTTGTAAGAATGGAGCGGAGAGAAGTAAAAACAAGCTAGCCTTCATTGGTTTTTTTTGCACCACTTGACAACAGTCAGACAACAGCATTACAACAACATTAGTATTCGTTGGTTGGTTCTATTATGCCTTGGCGCCTGCCATAGATGTGACTGGAGGCAGAATGTTTTGAGTTATTCCGTCCATTGGCCCCGTCCTTGTGATTGTGATATCTAAAGAACGCTTTGAGGGAATTTCTTTAAATTTGGCACAAATTTTTCAATCAGACTCAGTGATGAACTCATTAGATATTACAGGTCAAGGTCACGGTGTCCGTCTCATTTTCATGAATGCAATATCTAAAAAAACAGCTTGTGGGAATTCCTTCAAATTTGGCACAAACATCCTCTTGGACATCCACTGGATGATGCACTGATTGCACTTTGGTGGTAAAAGGTCAAGGTCAGGGTGACCTTGTATCCGTCTCATTCTTGTGAACACAATATCTCAAGAACACCTTGCAGAATTTCTTCAAATTTGGCACAAATGTTAAATTAGACTCAATTATGAACTGAATAGATTTTGGTGGACAAAGGTCAAGGTCACTGTTAGTATGTATTTTTATGATTATGCATCCTCCATAGTTAGTTTGAGAATCTATGCCTACCTAAAGGAAGACCTACCTATATATGGTGAAGTCTTATTGCCTATAAGTTATGCTCGACCATGGATACCTGAGCTGGACCAGTGCCAGTAAATTTAGCTACACAAATACATACCTCATTCCTCAAAAGAAGTCTAGTACCTGACATGTTAGTAATTGATAACTACCATCGATGTCACAGCATTGTATATATACCACTGCCTTTCTATGTGATCGGCGTCAGCCAGCTTTCTATGTTCTGTCTCAGTTAGTCTGCGTTTAGTCTTGTCTCTGTCTGGGCTGACCCCAGCGCTCGTCTTTTTTGTACTTGTCCTCATTTGTAGTCTTTGTTTTAGTTTGTCTTTGTACTCATCTTCATTTATGTTGTACTTGTTTATTGTACTTTTGTTTGTTGTAATTTTAATTGTATACTCATACTTTTACTTATATTAAATGTGTGCTTATTAAAGCTTCAACAGGCGTCTCCATCCTTCAGAAGTCATGACAGAAAACTCATACTATCAGTCACAATGACCTTGTGTCCATCCTGTTCATGTGAACGTATTATCTCAACAACACCTAGAGGGAATTTCTTCAAATTTCGCACAAATGTCCACTTGGACTCAATGATGTACTTGTAGATTTTGGTGGAAAAGGTTCAAGGTCACAGCGACCATGTGTCCATCTCATTCTCTTTGACGCAAAATCTAAAGAACACCTTAGGGGAATCTCTTCAAACTTGGCACAAACATGCACTTTGACTCATGAATGAACTGATTACGTTTTGTTGATCAAAGCTTTTTTTGGTCGTAAGTCAAGAATTAATAGGCTAATTCTGCCAAAATTTCACATGTCTAAAAGGATAAAATTCTGAACTCATGACATTTTATATCCACAAGGTCAAAGGTCAACTTCAAGTTGCCATCATATTGTTCTGCAAAAACACATTTCTGGCCTTTACTCAATGTATTTCAGGAACAGAAGGGGATAGTTTCAGTCAGATACTGAATTGGTGATGCTTATCTTGAAACTAAGCTGATTGTATAGATCTTCTGTGTGGCTGGGATAAAAGATGTGTGTGAAGAATCCATGTTTTATGCATGAATATGTAGCCTCTTTGCAGCAACATCCATATTTGAAGCATTGTCTACTGTCATGACTACATATGAGTGTGGACGGACATGGATATAAGTGCAATTTGACTTGTTTGTAGGGACATAAAACCAAAAGAGAGTAATTTTAGTTTTAACCGAGATAGCGGTGTTTCATGGCACAATGCCAGATAAATCTGTTAACTGAAACACGGTGGAATGGGCGGATTCCAGTGTTAAAGACCAGGCAAGGTCTGACTAGAAAAGATGAGGAAAGATGCACCACAAGACAGACTGCGCCGAATTTGACATACTTACTGCGCAAACAATCTATAAATGATTATTATTCATCTTGTTTGCTGAATGATTTTGTTTAACACCCAGCAGCAAATGCCTTGGCACAAGCTTTGTCTCTTCCTAGAGACAGGAGGCCTGCTCTTTGCTTTGACCCCGCGTTTGTCAGCCCCTCTCTCCCCTCTTCACCCCGCCCCGCCCGCCCGCCCCGATCCTGTGGACAGATTAATGGGAGGAAAATTTGGACCGTCTCACCAAAGGGACAACAGTCATCTATTCTGCTGTTAGTATTCTGTCACAGGCGGAGATATTCAGCAGGAGCTGTTTGTGCTCTCCTGCATCTTTCCAAGCACACACGCACGCACACACGCACGCATACACACACGTACGCACACATGCACACACACACACGCACACACCGCTTTCTCCTTCCTCCTATTTTATATTTAACTTCAACCTGTCAATTAAAGAGTGAGAGGGCAACTAAGAAAAAAGAAAGAGGGAGAGAAGGAGACAGCAAGAAGCACAGAACTAATTAGGCAACTGTGTAATTTTAATTAGCTGTTTTGATAATTAAACTAATTAGTTCCCCTGTGTTTCCACAACGTGCAGCCGACTGGAGGTTTTTTTATTTATTTATATCAAGGCTTCAGAGATCCACTCCGTTGGTTAATTAGTCACTTTTGCATCAGAAAGCTTTATTGATAGCCTTAATTTGCAGTTGAAATGAGAAATCTGCTGTCAATAATTCGGATAATTGCCCGCTGTTTGATTGCCGAGAACAAAAGTAAGCGGCCCCGGCTCGACACATCCGCAAATCCCTGGGGTCGTTTCCTGAATGCTTAGGCTTCGTGATCTACATATCAGCAAATAAGCTCCCTCCTGCCCGCTTCTCCTTCTTGACCTCGCTAACTAGAGGAGAATCCGGATAAATAAGGCAAAGATTGACCCACCACACCCCACTCCCATCCCCGTTCCCAAAACACCTCCTTAAAACACCACCCACAGCCCCGGCCTGTGATTCTTCCTCCTCTGCTCACTAACTTTAAGTGTCCTGCATGTGCGGTAATTGGAAAAGAAGGCAGGGGAGAAAAAAAAAAAAAGGAGAAGGAAAGTTACTGCTTGCTTTGTAGCTAATTAGTGTCCTTGGAATTAAATGAGCAGCTCGTTGTGCACCTCCAGCTCCTGCGGCCCATGTTTGTGAATTGAATAATTGATTCTCCTCCACTAATCAGAGAGCGACATAATGAGCCAGTTTAATTAAATGGGGATCTAACCTGGCGAACACTGGGAAAATATTTGCTCGTTTACGGTTAATCAGGAATAACACAGTGAGTGGGGGAGGGATGTGTAGGATGGGAACAAATATTGGTTTGTGTGTGTGTGTGTGTGTGTGTGTGTGTGTGTGTGTGTGTGTGTGTGTGCTGGGTAAACTTCGTGGCACCTGAACCGAGAGGAGAATTGTGCTGTCGGAGGGGTTGGTCAGTGTTGGTGGTAACCCTGCTGTCATTGACAGTGATTGTGTTTACATGGATTCAAATATTCGAACATATGAGCTGATTCTAAATCAGACTCTTTCAGTTGGATTGTTGGTAAAGATGCTCTGCTCATATTGTTGTTTCCATGCTGCAGAACAGAGTCTGATGAATGTTACAGCATCAGTTTCCCTTCTGGATTCTACCACAGAGAGGGTGGAATTAAAGAAATAGTTCAGCTCTGCACTATAAACTAGATGTATGGACAGCAGTTCCTAGCTTTGTAGCCTATAGCTGCAGAGAAAGAATGGTATATAATCGTCCTCCAGTGCACACGGTTGTAATAAGTAGGAGGCCAGATGGGAAAATAGGTTGCAAAAGAAGCTGTGTGATTATTGTGTTGTTGTGGGCCATTTGTTTAAGCCTGTTTTCATTCAAAACTTGTAAAATACAGCTGCTTTGACAATGCTTTTGATGTAAGATCGCAACGCCAAAGGTCATTTTTTGCATGCGCATGAACCACAGCTGAAAGGAATCAGGTGAGAATGCAGCTGAACAGAACCGATCATGGTGTTTTTATACTCCAGCAGACAGACAGTGGGCACCATGACCATGGCTGTCGCCAAGCCACTGATAAGGTAACGTTAGATACGTTAGGTAATATTAGCCCTGTGATGCCTACAGTTAGCCCTTCACTCTCTGTGTGTTTGGCAGACTCTCACCATAGTTCCACAGTGCAGAGCACCACTTTGTCAGTGCTTTATGTAATTGCACTACGCCAAAAGGCATCTTTTGTGTGTACATGATACACCACTGGGTGGCATCAGCAGCAGAACAGAACCTATTGCGGTGTTGTTATATGCTGGCAGACAGCTTGACTACACCTGCTGTGGCTGCATGATACACCGTTGGTCAGCATCACTGGACAATGCAGCCGGACAGAACCTGTCACGTCCAATTGAAACACAGCAGGGGGTTGAAATGCAACCGACAACTTAATAAAAGTAGTGCAAGAGTGCCAATAGGACGGGCAGGAGGGATATGGTGGATTTTACAAATCCCGGACTTTCATGCTGGAGTCTGGTGTTTGCTTTTTGCTATGTTTTTTTTTTTACACCTTATGCGCCTCCTTCCCCTAATCCTAACCATCTGTGCCAGCATGTGCGTTTGTTGACATCCTGGTGTGGTTGCCATGTGCTTGTGTTATAAACACGTGCAGCATCCCACCTTTTGTTGACATCATGGTGGTGGCATCCCAGAACATAAGGAGCAGGCCCAGAATACCTCAAGCATATTATGTAGACGCAGAAGTCCACTGCAAAGCGGCAACATGCATGACCAGGGATGAGAACGTGTTGTTTGTTTAAATGCTAAAAAGAACTTGTTTTAACATTTTCCAGACATACTAAAGGAGGAGAAGATATTAAGTCCAAGTTCAGGTAATTTTGGAGAGAAGCTTTTTGTAGTCAAATTGTTTGGCATGTGTTTTGCTGCCTTGCAATGAGTTTGTAAGCAGTACATTATTTGAATACTGTTGGGAAAATTTTGTTAACTACATATCCCACATGTCCGTGTATATACAAAATCATGAAACATTATTGAGATAAAAGCAGTTCCCAAAAATGTGGCTGTTGTGGCAACCTTCATTGTATAGATCTGGGAAAACAAAACATTACTGAGGCAAGCTACACAATCCTCCTATATCTTTCTAAATAAATCTACTTTTAAATGAATTATTTCAAATGTATTTTTTTTTTTGATACAATGTCACACAAGCTTCAAAAGATATAATAGACTGAATGGCACCACACCACGACAAACTGTGTATATGTTTAAGTCATAGCTGTTGACACTGAACTTGGTCACCTCACTGTCAGATCCTTGCCGGAGCATCTTAAAATGGACGAGTATCACTGCATCCGCCTGTCTGTCAGATATGTTCACCAGCCTCTGGCAACAAGATGACTCGAGCGCACTGACCTTTCCTTATCACCATGCTGGAGAGCTAAGGACCGTGAGCTGGGGTCCCTGTTGGTGCACCCACAGGGTAGTGAAGGCCTGATAACAAAGCTGGCCCACAGCTGTGACCCTGAAGTCCGTCACAGCTCTGGGTGGACTGAACTGAGGTGACGACGAGGTCAGACACGCTGGACTGCAGGAAGTTTGGATGTAAAAATGTATTTGTCATGAAGCTGTGATCATGTCTGGCAAGTGATCACAGCTCCTGAGTACACTGAAAATAAGATGTTACTAAGAACTGTAATTTTCTTCATTTTCTCACAGTACATGTATGAACTAGACCCGACCGACACTGAAGTTTTATGGGCCAATGCTGATACCGATATTGGGGAGTGAAAAATTCAAATGTTGATATATCAGATGATGTAAAGTATAAATGAAATTATGCAATGCAGATATGGTAATCAACTTGTGACAAAGATTATGCAATGGATGCAGGATACTTTCAACTATGACAATAAACTTTTATTGTTGAAATTAGTTCACTAAAACAGTAAACTTCATTGGGAATTTGTTCATTCTAAATTACTCTAAGCATCTTATTCTGCATTAAATTGTGTCTCATATTGAGCATATAGAACAACATGTAAACTAATACTGATATATCCGTGAAGGGCAAATATCGGCCGATAATATCTGCTGACTGATATATCGGTCAGACTCTAGTATGAACCTTGTTGAAGCTGTCACTTTAAATATGCAAGATTTATTGTTGTATTATCTGAGGGTTCAGTCCCATGTTGCATACATACACAGCCTTCCCATAACTGTACATACAGGTTAGCTGGATTGATGATGGAAGATATGACTATGTTGTCTGTACTTCAGTGTTGCATTGTACTGTCGAGTACCTTGGTGACACTGTGTTACCTGGCCTGGTAAATCCTATCTTGTTTTGCAAAGAGCATGTAATTCCCTCCTGTGCAGCAAATTCCTATTTTGCATGTTTTCTAAAGACAGAACAAAGGAAACGCCTTTGTGTTCGCAATGCAATTCTTAGGGCACAGTGTTGCCATAGTTTTGATGTTTATCTTAATTCATCAATGAGCAGGGGGAGCTTTGAGGGGCTGACAGAGAATCATTGAAAAAACTGTCTTTGTTGGGGGAAAAAAAAAACAAAAATGAAGCATTGAAATTCTGCACCAGAGGAGAGGGAGAGAGGAGAGGGAGCTTTGAACCAGTTGCCTGTCAGTCTTTTTCTGTGTTTTTGTGCGAGGAGATGAGTGAGAGTTCCCTGTTCCTCCTCCATGCTACCTCTCCCCAGAGTCTGGGCAAACCCAATGCACAGGTTGGAGAAAAGTTGAGTTTGTGGACTTTGAAAGAGGAAAGAGAGAAAAAAAAAATCTGCCTCGCTTTTGAACTTTCACAACAGCAACATACACAACAGCCGTACCTGAGCAGAGTGTGCATGGGAATAAAAATATAAAGTCAAATAACCTGGGAGCGTAGCACACGGTCAGGGAGGACAGCTGTGTTTTTCTACTTATCATTTTGAAATTTACAGCTGGGCTTATTTTCTTCACTTTCACTATTTCAGCTGTAAAGTTGTGCAGCTGCGTTTCTGCTGCCAGTGGGTCTCCATCGTACCCCACTAACCACATGATGTCCAGTCTGAACTGAAGGCTGGGACACATTCGCACAGCATCAGGTGTTTACACACACATCACATGTTGTATTTGGTGTGTGTGTGTGTGTGTGTGTGTGTGTGTGTTATTGGGATGCAGACAGTAGTTGCAGGAAATAAAGTACAAACCATGTCTTCTAGAAATCAGGTACTGCTCTGAGTGTATGTTTACAAAAAACAAATTTTTTTAGGTTTAACACAACATATCTTGTCTTTGAACTGTATTTATTGACATATAAGTCTAAATACATTTGTAAATCAATGCATTCTCTTTTATTAATTTACGTTTTACACAGTGTTGCAATGTATTTGGAATTGGGACTGCATTTTATTTTAATGATCACCAAAAAAACGAATTAAAAATAGCAAATAGTGTCAGCATGGGAGCAACTTTTACTTCATTAAACCTCTGGGAGCTGTTTTTATTTATTCATTTTGTATTTAAATTGTCACTTGACTTTATAGAATGTTGAATGTGTGAATATTTCAGTTCTGATAAAACATTTGCTAAGGCATTTTAACAAAGTTTTGTGTTCGAGTTTGTCATATTCCAAATTCTAAATATTGACAGAAAGATTTCTATTTTTATTTTAAATGCATATCGGTTCCAACTATCAGTTATTGGTCTCATTGACTACTTGTAATCGGTATCGACCCTGAAAAACCAATATCGACCGACCCCTATTATTGAAATTATTCATCCGTACATTGCTTGTCGCACCTACCACAGTGTCCATTGCACTTTTTATTTTAGTTTGTGCAAGTTTTGTCCTCTTTTATGGATGATTTGGCTTCAGCTAGAAAGGTGGTTGTATATTTAAAATTGATTATTAGTTGTATGAAGAGGCTGCAAATCGTATGTTGAAAAGATCCCCTTTACACATATAGTGCAGTTCACATTCAAGTATGACGTGATGTCATTCCACGAGAGTAGAAACATTAGCACTTTTGGTTTTCTAGGTAGTTTGTCTTGAACAGTGATCTGCAGCCTGGCAGGCATCTACTATGGCCAGCGGTGCTCTCCATGGTGCTGAAACAACAGCGAAGCAAAAACCAACCCTCTGGCTGATATTTGTAATGCAAACAGTAGGCAAAGAGTTATATGGTGGTGCTGTATAATGCAGTGTAATTATGATGTAATAAAAAACACAAATCAATCTCTCTTTATCTTGCCCATTCACTCGCTCACTGAGTAGGCTCATTTTGTTCGCACATAAGAATGTAGACGTCATAGAATGGTGGTTCTTGTGTGCATGAGACAGAATTGTGCCAGCGCCACTGCAAAAGTTCCATTATGTTTTACAGTGGACATTTGTAGTTCATTTAGTATTTTTATGCACTTTGTATCGTGCACTAAGAGCTTTGTTCTGCACCGCTTTCTCACTCTCAAAATAGCCTGATTAAGACTAAAAGTTTATCTTGTAGGAGATAACATTCCACACAAAGGAAATTATGTCTCCATGTGGGAGATGAACTTAATAATAAATGTAGATACACTGGCCAACATTGGCCCCATTGTTGTTTGTTGGTCTTGAACACTTGTCTACAGCTTAGCAGGTGTCTACTATGGACAGTGGGGCTATCCACAGTGCTGAATGAACATCTAAGCAAAACCCATCAAGTTGGATTGTATTTGTAATGGGAGCAGTATTCTAACCAGAGTTTTATGTGTTTTTGTATTGGTATTACTACTGCAAAAAACATGAATAAATCTCTCTTTCTCTTGCCTACTCACTTGCTCACGGAGTAAACTGCCTATGTGAGTGTGTGGGCTGGTGATTCTTGTGCCAATGTCCTGCAAAGCGAAACTGATGTTTTATAGTCAACATTTGTATATAGTCCTTTATGCTTACATTTGGCTGGACTTTCAATAACCTTTATATTTTCCGCCAAATGCTTAATTCTGCACAACTTTCTGGTTTTCAAAACAGCCTAATAAAGCCTAAAAGTTAATCTTGTACTTACGAGACAATATCCCGTACATAGGAGATAAAAATCTTGTATGTAGAGAATAATATCTTGTGCGTGGGAGATAACATCACATAAATAGGAGCTAATATCCCGTACATAGGAGATATCATCCTGTACACAGGAGATAAAAATCTTGTATAAAGAAGATGATCTCTTGTGTGTGAGATAACATCTTATACATATGAGATAAAATCTCATGAATAGGAGCTAATATCCCATACATAGGAGATAACATCCCATACATATGCTATATCCCATACATAGGTGATAAAAATCTTGTATAAAGAAGATGATATCTTGTGTGTGAGAGATAACAACTCGTACATATGATATAAAATCCCATAAATAGGAGCTAATATCCCATACATAGGAGATAACATCCCATACATAGGCTATATCCCATACATGGGAGATAAAAATCTTGTATGTAGAAGATAACATCTTGTATGTGAGAGATAATATTTCATGCCCAACACATACATAGGAAATAAAATCCTGTACTTAGGAGATAATATCCCATACCCAGAAGATATTACTAAACTTAGGTTTTGGAAAACACTGTTCACATTTTTTACCTGCCTCTCAGGGCTTCCGTACATTGCTCATAATAGAAATAGAAGACATGAATTTTATACTCTTGTTCTTTTTTTATTGAGACCATATTCCACCCATGCAAAGAGCTCTTCACAAAATGGAATAGGTTCCTAAGGCCTTTGAATACATTAAAATTATATGGAAATGCCTTGTGCCTGAAGTCATTTAGTTCAAATATATTATGTCATATATTCTACAACATGCTGTAGACATATTATCAGGAGTACATCAATACCGCTGCCCTGTTTAAGTAATAGGGGTATCCAGAGTTGTCGCACACCCTCTCTTCAGCGTACAGCATATTCTTTATAACAATGGTATAAAAAAATCTTACAGGCACAATATTTCAATATACTACATGACTATGTGTGAAAAATGTTTATTTGTTGCATTTGTACAGAGTAAAAGTCCTGCACCCCGTTGTGTTTCCATGTTGGAAAATAAAGAATCCAGTGGCCAGTGTGTGAGTGATTGTGACTGTTAGAGCTCTAATGACCCACTAGACAAGTCTTATTGTTATCGTCACCATCTAAGCACTACAGCTGTCCACACTGTGGATGTTCACCAGCAGCCCTGACTGCCTCCATTTGTCTCAACTTCTGCAGGGCCACATCTTCCCTAAATCACTCCCCTCTGACACATCCATAACGCCGGAGCAGTTTGAAAGAAAAAAGAGGAATCCGAAATGGTCCACCTGATTGGTTCCACACCGCAGTCACTTCACTACATCCAGTGGAAGAGAAAACGAGGGCGAGAGTGAGAAAGTCGCGGCCCGGTGAATAACAGGCAGCAGCACATAACGAGCCTCATCCTCCAGCTTCATTAGAGAGGAGGAGTCCCTAACCCCGAGGGGAGAGGGGCTATTCCCACAGCGCCCATTGCACTTTTTAACAAGCCCCTGTTCCAGACACAGCCCACCAGAGATTTGTCGAGTCCACCTGATTTGTCGAGTCCGGCCCACTAGCACGTTTTAGTTTAAACAGGAATCCGCCCCAGATTATGGCGGTCCTGTGGGAGCTCCCGGAGCCTCCTCTGACACTGCCTGCTTGTGTTTGCAAACAAGCGGAGTCTCTGCAGTAAACAAGGTGTAAGAAGCTGAAGAACCACTGCCTCATCCAGTCCACATATAACCTGAGCTCCATTCAGCAAGAGCTCGTTTAAACTGCAGAGACAACAACACATGTCTGAGCTTGAAGTTGGACTACATTTTTCTATGTAGCACAAAATGTCACCTCTTAACCCTTTGAAAACCAGGAGTGGCATCAATTTTCTTGTGCTGTTTCAGACGCCTCTCACAAGTATTCGTTGAGCAAGCTGGTCTGATCCCCCCCCCCAAAAAAAAAAAAAACATGGGAAAAAGCTAATAAGCAACCACAATAAGCAGATTTGGAAAATGATTTTTTTAAAAAGCTAGGGAAAATGTTGAGGGGAAAAAAAGTTAACCGCTAGGGAAAACAAGTATATAAATAATTAACATAATTCCATATTTAAAATTATGTTGCAGAATTCTTACAATTTTTTAAGCATTTTTCTCCAAGTCTTGTTTGCCTTGTTTGTTTTCTTGTACTTTTTATTAATTTCTTAATCATTTTTGGGGTCACTTTTCATGTGCTGCTTGAAGACACCTTTCAGTATTATTACTGAATATTGTTAAGTATTTAAACCTTTAAACTAAGAGCAAATTGGTGGATTTTTTAAAGGGGAAATAAGCAATTTTGTAAGAATATTCCACAAATTAAAGGATAATAGATTTTTGAAAATTACTTGTCAAAAAAAGGGAAAAATGTCTAGGGGAAAAAGAAAAAAGCTAGGGAAAACAATATTCATGGTGATCATATTTATATATTTACAGTTATGTTACATAATTATTACAATTTTTTGCATTATTTCTAGGTCTTTTTTGTTTGTTTTTTTTCAACTAATTTCAGGTAATTTTCTTGTACTTTTTACAAATTTCTTGCTAATTCTGAGACATTTCAATAATAATATTAAAAAAACAAATAAAACAAAAACAATTGCTAAAATAATATAGAAATATATTTCTGTAACATGTTTTAAAATATATGACTACAATAAATATTTTTGTAGTTCTCTTTACATTTTTCCTTTTTATTTTTATTCATTTATATTTAGAATATTCTAATTTCTTGCAATATGCGGAACATTTCTACCCAAGTTGCTCATTGCCTTTTTCCCATGTTTTCAAAAGACATCAAACCAATTTGCTCTAGTTTTAATGGTTTACATGCTTGTAAATGGTTTCTTAACGCTGCACAAGAAAATTTAGGTCGATCCAGGTTTCAAAGGGTTAAACTGCCACTGCTGCGCCTTTATAAACGAATGAAACCAACACGTGTTTGAACTTGAAGTTGGACTAAATTCTAATGGTGTTATTACACGAAATGTCATCTCTTAATGACTGACCCGGGAGATTACAAATCCACTTTTTCTTTCGCCATGAATTACAATAAATACATATTGTGCGCAGACACAACCTCGTCAAGATGTTTACCGATGTCACGTCCCTTCTTTCCTTGTGATCCTTCCGAAGGCCGCGGGCTTCATAGCTGAAACAACATTATCATAGTGACAGCGTGCCGCAATCCATTTACTAGAGGGGTCTCTGTAATAGCTCTCCAGGTATGTTTAGCTCATATTCACAACAACTGCTTCTCCTAACAGAAGGAGGAGATGAGCGCAGTAATCACTCTGTTTTCTCAGAGAAAATGCTGTTATTATTCAAACTTCACTGTGAATAATTGAGCTAGTGAATGTGCTGGGAAGGGCCCAGAAATGAGACAGTAAATGTGTGTGTGTGTGTGTGTGTGTGTGTGTGTGTGTGTGTGTGTGTGTGTGTGTGTGTGTGTGAGTGTGTGTGTGTGTGTGTATGTGTGTGCCTTCTTAGCATTCGCCTGCTGCCTTCTCTTTGAGGAGCAGCCATTACTAATCGCAAAGAAATTTCCTCCCTTTCCTACCTGCGGGCCTGTCAGGTCGTAAATGAAAAGGAATTAAGTAGAAATCCATACGTATCCAAGCCTCCTTCCATCCCCGCCCGCCTGCACCACAACGCCGTATATCATTAGAGGAGCAAATTAAACATTAGCGCTTCGGCTGCCGCTAGTTTGGGCTAATTGCTAATCAGCAGTAAAAGTTGCCTGGCACAGAATATTGCTTACCATAAGCTAAAGGTAATTTGCTTCTCAAGACGAGCTAGACCGGCTCGTCTGTTGTTGTCCAGAGTCCATGCCTAATTACTGCCGGAGGGTGATGACAGTCACTCAATGGAGATTAAGACCGAGGCGAAAAATGGAAATGTGCCATAATGCTGGAATGAGCTAGAAGTGCTTCTGTCTGCTTTTCTTTAATTCCCTCTCTTTCTCCCTGCATGGCTTGCTGCTGAAATAGATGGATTCTGGGAGAGGAAGTCAGAGATGGGCTGTTGCTCTCTGCAGTGTGGCACTGAACACAACAGTCATGTTTGTGCATTAAAACCATTTATTAATACATAATACAATCACACCTGCTGTATGGGAAACGAGAAATTTTGTCTCCACGATGAGTCAGTAGACCAACCAATGGGAACTAACAACCAATATGTTTCAAACTTACTGATGTCAACTGAATCTTAAGAGAAGATCTTGGACTGTGTAAAGATTACAGATACATTATGCAGAATAACGCCACATTTAGACAAGGACAGCCCTACTAAAAATGGAACAGTCTTTTCTTTGAGTTTTTAAAAAAACTGCAAAAACAACCAAAATTGCTGCAGTATGCATGCCAGGCCAGTAGTTGGTGGTGTAACTTTGTAATGACACACCATAGAAGACCACCACAAGCCTGCGCGCAGTGCAGCCATGAGGTTTCATGCAAGAACTGTTGGTGTGTAAACGGCCCCTCAGTTGATACTGTGTATACGTGTGAATTATTGTTATTTAATTTACTCTTTTTTATCAAACATGCTACAACGTATTTAGATTATTGTAACTTTTAAGTTACTACAACTAACACAGGCAGAACAAAGACATTCACCAACATTCAGAAAGGCCAACATGTTCTCATCCCAAAACATCTCAAATGCTGATTTGCCGACTTCCGTGTCTACATATTACAGTCTCTCTGCGTCTGCTGTTGACATTCTGGGACGCCGCTAACGAGATGTCAGCAAAAGCACATTGTGGGATTACGCTGAACATGCAGTGGCACAAGTTAGTAACGACGGGCCCCGGTGCAGGCTATGATGATGGCCGCTTGGACTCATTAGTTACGAAGCACATACATACACAGATAGACACATTTAGGTTATGCACACACAATCAGGCGTATATATACAGAACCAACCATGTGTTGGATTTTACAGTGGGAATGTGTTATTGTATTTGCAGAGTGCAGAGGTCAAATAGAAAGTGATGAGAAGCAGGGACAGTGCTATGACAGTCAATATTCACATGCGACAACAAGCAGTTGGGAGCAGAGCCGCTGAACATTTCACTGTCTGCTGACATGACCACAGACTTTTTCAGGCATTTTTAGAACAAAAATGCTCACCTCCACATACAGGCAAGAGATGATAGCAATTAAGAGAGAAGACAGAGGAAATACTTATCAACCCACAACACCATGTCCCAAAAACTGGCCAACTACAGCAGTACGCACACAATCTACCCACAAAAGTGCATGCACACTATGACACAGGTGCTTTGCGGTGACCAGACCCCAAAATAATAACAACCTTTGAAAGAGGGCACGGCGGCCCGACACATACCCCAAATCCCCTGTAATGTCAGGATCATTCACCTATTTGAATGATCCTGACTCTGTCTGGTTAGGCCTGCAACCAAAGATATGTCAACCTAACAGTTAGCTAATGCTAGGAACAGCTGGCATCCACTCGGCTATTAGTTAGCTTCCCATGATATTAATGGCTTGGCTATCAAACCGGTAGAGACATGAACTTATTAGCAGCCTACAACTACACCTGCATAATACATGTATGATTTGTCTTAAAATGTACATCTAACACAGCCAAACATTATGGTTATTTAGACAATTGTTAGCTAGCGTGCTTCTAATGTTAGCTTACCTGCTACATGTTTGTTGACACACTGAGGGCAGCAGAGAGGGGCTTGTCCGCGAGCTGGCGACTACTAAAAAAAAAAAAAATATATATATATATATATATATATATATATATATATATATATATAATAATATATAAAATAATAGTAATAATTATATATACACACACACACACACACACACACACATACATACATGTATGTATGTGTGTGTGTGTGTATGTATGTATATAATGTATTCAGTTTGCTTTTCAACATTCTCCTCCTGTTTTCTATCTTGCTTTTCTTTTGTATTTAAATGGCCTGACTGCTGGCTGGGTTTGCCTTTGTGTGATAATCTTGTCATTGTTGACAGATTTTGTGCAACAACATACATGCCTTACCCAATAATCATTACATCTGTATATGACATAAATATTTTTAAAAATCATTTGTTTTAATAGTTCTTAATAGTTTATTAATAGTTTTTATTGTATATGTAGAATAAGGCTATAATTTTGTTACAGTTTGGTTGATACTGACTTTTTTATTGCACCATGATAGAGACAGATTTACATGTTTGAGTGTATATTATATATACTATATATGGCTCATGCCATGGGGCCCTTCACACTACAGGCCCCAGTGCAATCACACTGTCTGTATTATTTATACTTATGGCCCTGTGCACGTGTTTATGTTTAGGCAACAGAGCACATGGAAACCAACACCAGGATGTCAACAAATGCACATGCTGGCATGGATGGTTAAGATAGGGCAACAGGGGCACGAATAGTTGGGTTCAGGCAAAAGAAAAAATATCGCATTCAGACGAGAAGCGAGCAGCTTCCACATGAAATTCTGGGGTTTACTGGATCACTTCAGGATTCTCACAGCTAAAACTGTTTCCAGGGGACTCTATGTTAGCAGCAAATCTGCAATATGCAATACTTTGTGAATCATGTAAACATGATATTGAAATTTTAAAAGAAACATTACATTCCAGGTCACTTTCCAACACCATTGATAAATAGCCCACTAATAGCTTAATAACCCAAAAACCATGCCAACCAACAAGTATGCATGCCCCCGGGAACGCTAAGCTAAAGTGCTTTGAAGCCAATTTGACTTAGTGCACTGTAAAAAATAAAGTATTTGTTCTAACTTAAAAGACTTCAAGACCAGGCTGCCTTTAAATTTTGAGTTGGCTGAATTTGAAAAGACAAGTTGTAAAATTACAACATTAACTTATCTAACTTTTTTTAAATTAAAACAAATTGTCTTGTTACAGCGTGGCCGAAAATGAAATTACAATTTTCAGGTCCATCATGGAGCCCAAAAAAGTTTTTGCTGTACACTTACATAATGAATGACATCCATAAATCAGTTGATACTTTTCTTTTTACATCACAACCCCTGCGAAATGACTGGTTTCACTATCGAGATTTGATGTATTTGGTTTGAAAACATTTCTAAAATCTAGAGAGCCATATACTGAAATTCTTTTTTATCCCCATTCAAGTTAGCAGAGTGCTAAACCAGAAATTAGCTGCTGGGCACAGCAAGTCTCCTGTGTGCTTTGCTCTATGGGCCCAATGATGTGGAAGATCTGGGCAATTACATATTTTGGAAATTGAGCTTTTTTGCCTTCATGTACCACTGACCAACCTCAAAGGAATAACCGGGGCTGCACCTCCAACGCTGTATCCAGGTTTCTTTATACGTCCATGCAAGCACGTCTCAGCCTTTTTAGTGTCCCCCTTGAAACAGTTTCCAGTATGCTGTGAGCCTCTAAAAGAACCTCTTTCTTTCTTTCACATGTGTCTTTAAATCTATGGTTTTTTTGTAGTGTGTTGTCAAGTTGGTGAATATTTTCCAAATGCTACACCTGGGTTGTCAAGTCAGTAAAGATGTTCATTTGCTTGTCTATTTGCTGTGTGTTGAGCTCTCAGGGCCACAGTAAAAAATTGCCTCACAGTCCCAAAGGACTCGGTGTGTAAGAAACCTTTGTGGCTTAAAAAGTGACAATGCTTTGGTTAGCAAGTGTTTCTTACCAATGTTGCATGTTTATGTCTATTTATTCTTTGCTTCTTTTGAGTATTGCATTTTTAATTCTCATTTTTAATCAGTGCACAGTGGTTTGTAATACTATGAGGCGTATTCTACAACATTGTATAGGACTGTACACTTGCAAGTATTTGACATTACAGTTTGAGAATGGCCTAAAAGTCAAAGAACAGTGCCAGTAGATGAGAAAAGATGGAATTTGAACAATACAGTCTAGTATGTCATCATCATGTGAGCACAATGTCATACATCTGACAGCGTCTCAGCAGGATATTGGTGTCTGCTACCAGCCATGCCTACAGTAGATGTCATACCTCAGATACGGTGGCCTTGGTGGATGACTGTGTTAGTGAGTGCCGTTTGGTCCAAGCTATGTGGTGGTGATCACATCCTCATGCTTCCTGTCTCTCTCCGTCTCAGCTGTCCTTCATGTTTCAGAGCCCAGAGCTGTAGTGCAGGTGATAGAGATCACAGAGCATGGTTATCACAGCCCAGTCCACACTTATCATAATTAACTATCTCTCATTGCTTCTCCACAGCTTCACAGGCCAACATTCAAACCTAAGACACCTCAGCGTTTCTGAAGTGGTAGGTTTCGACTCATATTGAAGCACCCTGCTGGTGTACTGTAAACACAAGTTGATGATAATATGGTAATAAGTGCCAATATTTAAGTGGTTGACTTAAATTTGACAACTTCAAAAAAATGTAAATCTATAGCATTGCATTTGTATTACAAATGCAATACTAGTTTTTTGTTAATGTTTTATTCTGTTTGAAATTTTAAATGCATCATTGTATATATATATATATATATATATATATATATATATATATATATATATATATATATATATGTATAATGAGGCAAAATAAAAAAACTTTTTATCCATATAATATTTCCCTTTCAGTTAGTGATACATGTTTCATTGGCCAAAAAAGGCAAGGCAAGTTAGGCAAGGCAAGTTTATTTGTATAGCACGTTTCAGCAACAAGGCAATTCAAGGTGCTTCACACAGAACATTGAAATACAACAACAGGGGGAAAGGAAACACATTTAAAACATTATAAAAGAAGCATGTAAAAGGTGATTTAAAAAAAAGCAAGTGGGAAAACAACAGATAAAACCCAAAAATATAAAAACACATATATTGAAATAAGAGTTGCAGTGCAGAGTTTCAAAGTAAAATATAAAATTTAAAAAGTAAAAAGCCTTTTAGTCAAAGCCAGCAGTGAACAGGTGAGTCTTTAACCTTGACTTAAAAGAACTCAGACTCTCAGCAGACCTGATATTTTCTGGTAGTTTGTTCCAGATATACGGAGCATAGAAACTGAATGCTGATTCTCCATGTTTAGTTCTGACTTTTGGAACACAGAGCAGACCTGCACCAGATGACCTGAGTGGTCTTGATGGTTCATACTGGACTAGAAGGTCTTTGATGTATTTTGGGCCTAAACCATTCAGCGCTTTATATGCTAGCAAGAGAATTTTAAAGTCTATTCTCTGAGAGACAGGGAGCCAGTGTAGAGACCTCAGAACTGGAGTGATGAGGTCCGCTCTCTTGGTCTTAGTAAGGACTCGAGCAGCAGCGTTCTGGATCAGCTGCAATTGTCTGATTGACTTTTTAGGCAGACCAGAGAAGATACTGTTACAGTAGTCAACTCGACTAAAGATAAATGCATGGACAAGTTTTTCAAGGTCCTGCTGCGACATCAGACCTTTAATCCTAGAAATATTCTTGAGGTGATAGTAAGCTGGCTTTGTAATTGTTTGTATGTGTTTTTTAAAATTCAGGTCTGAATCCATGACAACACCCAGATTCCTGGCCTGGTCTGAGGTTTTTAACTGAAGTGACTGGAGCTGCATGCTGATTTTAAGACGTTCCTCCTTGGGTCCAAAAACAACTACCTCAGTTTTTCCTCTGTTTAACTGAAGAAAATTATGGCACATCCATTCAGATATTTGCTCCATGCATTTACCCAGTGCTTGTATGGGGCTATGGTCACCTGGGGACATTGAAATGTAGAGCTGGGTGTCATCAGCATAGTTATGGTAATCTATTTTGTTTTTTTCTATGATCTGAGCAAGTGGAAGCATGTAGACGTTGAACAGAAGAGGCCCCAGGATGGAGCCTTGGGGGACTCCACATGTAATTTTGGTCCGCTCAGATCTAAAGGTACCTATTGACACAAAATAATCCCTGCCCTTTAAGTAGGATGCACACCAATCAAGAACTGTGCCAGACAGTCCCACCCAATTTTCTAGTCGATCAAGTAATATATCATGGTCGACTGTGTCGAATGCAGCACTGAGGTCCAATAACACTAAAACTGAAGATCTGCCATGATCTGTGTTTAAGCGAATGTCATTAAATACTTTGACCAGAGCTGTCTCAGTGCTGTGATGTGGTCTAAAACCTGACTGAAAGGTTTTAGACCACAAAAAAAGACATAAGTGAGTCCCAAATACAAACACACTCTTTCATTTTACCTTTAACAATATGTCCACCTCTCCAGCTCAAAACATGTCATCAACTACTTTTTCACTTTCCAAGTGATGGTGGTTCTATGTTTAACCTAATTAATAATTCATGTGTATTTAACCTGTTTGTTGATGTACAGCACAGATTCAAGAGTCTTTTTCCAGACTTTAAGGTCCAGCAGCACCTTCAGGCACCAATTCAGTAATAACATTTATGAAAGTTCACTCCTGACCTTGGAAATGGCAGCTGAACAAAACAGGACTATGCTTGATCACAACTAGTTCTCACCAGTTCTGCTACCAAACCCAACCTTTAATACCTGACCCGATGTCAGAAACCTGAGGACAGAGGAGGCTTCAAAGGCTATTTAACCATCTGACAAGCAGTTCTAACAGAGGATACTGGCTCTTTCAGTGTGGACGTACTCTTAATAGCTCCATCATCCACTGATCCACTAAGTACTTTGAACCATGTGATATGGTTGAAAGCTCTGGAACAAGTTAGTGGATGCTGATTTGACACTTATTATCAGAAACAAGTCTATTTTTAAGATTCAAAAGAGAAGGTTTTTATACATCAAAGGAATAAGTTTAATGAAAAACCTGCAGAAATTTAAGGTATTGACAAAGAAATTGAAATCAGTAATGTGAGTACAATACTGTGAGTGGTTACAAAGCCCTCTTACACAATCTACAGGAGTGTCTCCTAAATTAGCGCCCCACCAGTTTGGTTAGGTTTATGAAAAAGCAATCATGGTAAGGTGTCGTCACATGACATACTTAACGTAGTGTTACATATTTTAATATATTTTTTAAAATTATGACTAGAATTTTCCTTTGTTTACTTTCAGTGATAATCTCAGACTTAGTCTCTTACAACGTGGCTCTTATATGTATAATTTTGTCGATTATTTTTTAAATAATAATAATGTGCTCATTAAGTTCATAGCTAAGTTATGTGAACACAGTGATTTCACCCAACAATTGACGGTAACTTGGACTTCGGGACTTCTAGTGTCCATGTTTGTTGCTATTTTTTCACCAGAGCACTTGAATGTATGTAATTTGTAATTACCACTGCACAACTGGTGCAATATTTTCGAGGAGCACGTGAAGACCTCACCTATGACGGAGGCATTTATACTGTTAAATTTCAAATAAAGACTTGTCATGTCTGGTCTAAACCCAAACGTCTTCTCACTTACAAATCAGCACAACTGTGCTCACTGGGAAATGTCACATCTGCTTTTCCAGACTGTGTCAGGAAGAAACCTCCATGATTATCAGAGCTGCAAGATACTGACCCACCCAAAATACCACGGAGAATAAAAGGCCAACATCAGCTTCACACAATGTTCTAACCTCGTTCAAGAAAATAACTTCATGTGAGTGCGCGAGCATTGATGTGTGTATTATATTTCACACACACTATCAGTGCCTGTCTTCCTCATGTCAAAGTCCAAAATAGCTCCAAACCAAAATGTACAGCAGCCAGATCCTGGACGATGGAGAGGAGGTGTAGGTGTCTCTAGCGTGAAAAGCAGCCTGGTTGGATCCCGGTACAGTCCAATCAATACATCGTTATAGATCGTAATCACGTGAAGCGTATAATCGCCTAAAACCTATCAATTATAAAGAGAGAGATAGCTTGGGCCTCCAAATCCTGGCCTGCAGCCCTCTTCCTCCTTGGATTAGGATCTGAGATTGGGTCAGGATCATAGGGGCTGCGCCCAGGCCGGCCAGATATCAGATTAATGACCACTCCAGGGGCACACATCTCAGCCAGCAGTTAGAGGGAGAGGAATCAGCGAGTTACTGCAAAATAAATAATACATCATTTGGTCTGGGAGCTGACATAATTATCACCTAAGACACAGGCTCTCTGGCCAGTGCATGAAATATCTCATAGACAAGGAGTAATATCAGTCTGCTGGAAAGCACAGCTCAGATACATGTGACGTGGAGAAAGAGAGACTTGCAAGTGGTATTTAGTTGTATTTTACATTAACTTGATTTTGGCAGTTTCTCACATTCTAAAAGCTATATACGGCAAACAAAATAAAATAACATTCCAGTAATTATCCCCAATACAAAATATTTACGACTCTCCGACATGAGTATAACTGGGAATTGAAGCCTCACCGTACATATCAATTTTTAAAAATGAACATTGAATGATAGAGTATGCAGGGGTGTAAGGGTCCTTTGATTTGCATCGATATATATCGATTAGATGAGCAAAAATCCTGTATCATTGATGCAAAATGTAATCATCGATCCATATCATGCTCTTTCTGATGCACCTTTATTTTGAAATTCTGTGTCACTGCATCAGGCAGATGACAGGGAGCAGTCAAGAGAAAGATGATAAGGATAATGTTATTTACTCAGGAATAAATCATCAGTTGTTGAGTTTTTGGAGAAACTAGAAGTCAAGAGACAGAGCATATGTAAACAAAAGCTGTACTCAGGAAAAATTACGTACATACTGGGCATCTCACTCTGCTAACTTTTTGAAACATCAACATTAGCTGCTCTGTTTCAACGATGTTTGACCGAAAAAAAACAGCATGCAGGCTGAAACTCATCCGATCTGTTCTGTCAGGAGATGCAGGGACTTAAGCCAACGGTGAGATAAGAGAAAGCATAAATATTATATGTAAACTGCTTAAGTTATGAGTAAAGGAAGAGTTCTCCAGCTGCTAAGCTAATTTATGCAATGTAAAATGCCAAAGGCTTATACTAATAATGTTAGCACGATGTATATGTGGGGAAAACATGACTTACAAAAAAAAGTTGTTTTGTCTATGATACTTGACAATTAATACTGATCTTGTTATTAATCCACATTTTGATGTTGAGAGAAGTTTGTTTTAGTCAGATAGCCCTGAAGTTTTAAGAAAAAGATCATGGTTTCAGTTAAATTAAAACATTTTTCCAGAAAACATTTTCAAGGAAATGAAATAGTTTCAGTTAATTACAATTATGTATATGTTGTTTGTATCATCTTCCAAAGTATTGATATAATATCGTATAGTGATGAAACCAGTGATTTACACCCCAAAAGCACTGTCATAACGACAGTAGTTTATGAGTTTGGAATGAGAACGGGCTGGTTACTAACTTCTTTCAGCTGTCATTGTTGAGTCCCGCCTCTGAGGCAGATAGCCAATCATAGTTTGAGATAATAGGGTGCCACATGCCCACAGTGACCCAGGCCATTCCTCGGACACACCCCTGCTGACCCTCTCTCTGTGGCAAAGCTGGGTAGCAATTGGCATTCCCTGCTGAAACACCTTGTTGCCAACAGCGAGGCAATTAAAGTCACAGGAAGTAATTTCACATGTGTGTCTGTGCATCAGAAATCTCCAATCAGGAGACTGCCTGTGAGGTGAGGCTCTCTCATTTCCAACTCCTGCTCCGTATGGATGGGGAGGCCTCCTGCTTCCAGCCCCCCCCCCTCCTCCACCCTCTGCTTTCACTAAAAAATGAAAAACAGTCTGATGGTTATGGGAAATCCAACTACAAAAACAAATATGTATATTTTCAATTTATCTCACCTCCCATACCTGTCTGTGCTCCCCACAAGCCTTGGCATCTCTCCTAGCTGCCCCTCCAACTCACTATTTAAATTCAGAATTCCTAAGCGGATTTTCTCAATTTAGCCATACTTTTAATCTTTGGCGAAATGAGTGATGACTTCTTTCAATAAAAAAAAAAAAAAAAACCTGACAGGCTTACAGCGCACACCGGCGGATTAGTTTCCCGTGGAGATGAGGTTTTCCTTTGTGCCACCGTGTGTCTGTTTGATGGGGTTTAACAGGAAGCGTTGGTGCTGAAATTGGATGCAGCAGGGATCGTGGGTAGATGGCCCAGGTTCGATACAGACCCCCACGCTGCAACTTTGCCCTGTGCCTTTTCCTTCATTTTTCTTTCCCTCGGGTCCAATGACTGAGCCTTTAAACGCTCATGGACAGACTGACACACAGATACACACACACCTCCACACACAAATACAAACACAAATACTGCCTCTAAACACACAAACCAAAAAAAAAAAAAAATCAGCACACACACACCAGCACATATGCTGTTAGAATATGCACACCCCTCCAAAGCATCTGCTTTGAACAGTCCAGTCGAGTATTAAATCCCACCTGCTCCATAATCTATCGGAGAGTCCACACTTTGTTGTGCTGGATGCTCACAACCTTTCATTACACAACAGTGCAGCGCCAGTCTGCTCATCCTGTTGAAACAATATATATATATATATATATATATATATATATATATATATATATATACACACACACACACACATATACACAATGATCGCCAATAAAATCAATTAATGAAAAAGTGTGTGTATTACACTAAACCAACATCAGGGGAGGGCAGTGGGCAATACGTGCAAAGAAAGTGTCAGCATGGGAAGAACTTTGACTTTGTAAAACCTCAGGGAGCTACATTCATTAGTTTATTTTTTTATTTAAATTTTCACTGAACTTTGTAAAAAAAAAAAAAAACATTGCTGGAAACTTGCTATATATGATGTTGAAAGTTTAAGTTTGATTTTACATTTGCTAAAGGCATTTAAACAAAGTTTTGCATTGGTTGGTTGGTTTGTTATATTCTAAATGTTAAATATTGACAGAAAGATTTTTATTTTTCTTGTAAATGCATATCGGTTCCAAATATCAGTTATTGGTCTAATAAACTATACATAATCAGTATCTGCCCTGAAAAACCAATATCGGGCGACCCCTAATATTAACATCAAATCCTGTCATTAATTTATCGTTCCACCTAGCTGCCCAGAGACTATGGGCGGAAAAAACCTGGAACAATGCAGCTCTCGTTTTATAGAAGGTTAATGCTTTATTATGCACCAACTCTGTCTAAATAAAATCACATTACATGACATTACAAATGAAAGAAGGAAGGCTGGTGTCACAATTTGATTGGATCTATAAGTGATAAGATGAGTTGGGTAATCAGGTCTGATTTGCCAGTCTGGAAAACATCTTCTGACAGCTGACTGTGGCCAGCGGCTCCTGGTTCCCAAGGTGTTTTTCACCACTGTAAATTTCCATTTGAATCTTCTCTTAGTAAGAAATCGGTCAACATTTTGGGAAATACTAACTTTGGTCTCAGTAACTATCAGATGAATTGCCATGAAATCTGGCACTGACATCTGCAGTGGCTAAAAGATGAATTCCTCTGACTTATCCCCTTATTTATCACCATCATGTCAAAATATGAATTTGTCCAATACCTGCAAAACTAATGACATTCCTGTCAGCCTCAGCTAGACTTTGTTTAGAGCTGCTCAGCACGTTAGCATGCTACTATGCTTAATCAAGATGGTGACTATATAACGTACTCCAGGGATGACGTTTTCCTGTAGGCCAACGCGAAAGTCAGAATCGCCCTGGATCCGTTGTCAAAAAACCTATGGGATTTTTCCATTGGATTTTTAATCATTGCAGAAAATGTGGCAAATACATGTTTGACACTTAAAATTTTTGTTCAGCAGGATAATTTTCACAAATGGACACTACTTTCAGGATTTTGCAGCCTAAATGCAGTCACCAGGAGCAAACAGTGCTTTTAAAAAATGTGGTGCTAAAGGCACCATGGGTCCCACTTTAATTTATTTAATCATAACAATATTTTTAAATAAATCATTAGAAAAGTACTTTATTTAACTTCATTGTAATTGTATTTTATTGAATGTCATTATAACAGTAGTGTATTCAACTTTATTATATGCCAGTAGCTACTTTACTTAACTTTATTGTACTGCAGTTCATTCAATAAGTATAATAAGTTAGTATTTTAGGAGCTAATATTTGTTTAAAGGGAATTCAAAGATATCAAGATATATATTGTGTATCGTGATATCGCCTTGAAATATCACAGTATTTTTGAAGCCTTATCACTCAGCTCATATGCATACTGGTTTAACTATACAATTTATTAAGATTTACAATGTTCCATATAGACACCTGTCCCAAATAGAGGCCAGTCGAATACAGTGGCTGAAGCAAACACAAGCCCGGGCTATGAAGTTCTACAGTATGTCTTAAGTGCAAAACAAAAAAAGAAAAAGACTAAAGTGGAGTCCCGAATTGAAGTCAGGACGTGCTTAGCTTAGCATAAAGAGTAGAAGCAGTGGTAAACAGCTGGCCTCGCTCTGTCCAAAGTTCAAAAGTCCACCTATCAAGCTCATTAATAAACATGTTGTACTTGTAAGTACATAATTTGGCAATTTTCCCACAAAAAGGCTTATATGTGGGTTTGCAATGTTTGTCCAGGAACAGAGATGACAACCCAGTGAGTGCTGAGTTCATCCAGTCAGGTGTGAGAAGAGTTCTCGTTGGCGTCTATCAGCAGGTCTATCAGTCATCTGCTGTTGTTGAAATGATGTGTGTCTCCAGTTGATACTTATCGACAAGACTGATGATGATCGAAGCGACCGCTGCGTGTTGCCAAAGGTCCAGGACCGGGGTCATGACAGATGGCCTCAGCTAGGCCAGGCTCAGACAGTCTGAGACACTTGGCTCGGTGTGACTGGGTGCCTGGGGTTAGCCGACAACAGCCGCGCTCGCCGAGTATCTATGGCCCACCATTATTCCTATACCTCCTTAATCCAGTATAGAGGACTTAAGCTTCTTTGTTTGCTCATTTGACTGTGTGGGTGCCATATCCCAAAGCTGGGCGTAGGATTAGTCAGGCATTGTGTCAGTAGCTTGTGATGATGCCGGGGAGGGGGATGGGCCCGCTTGATTAAACAGAGGCAGCAGAAACAACAACATGAGCTTTCATTTGATGAGGGACGGCGCTAAGGTAGGAGGGATCCCACAAGGACACTGAGGCTGATTCTATAAAATCCATGAGATACTTTGGCGCTTCTATAAGATCTGTTGACTCATTTTCGCTTTGACGCAGCCTCGCTCGCCAGCAGGAGAGGCATTTAAGTAATCTAACAATGCAGCGAGTGCTTTTGAAATAGCCATTCTCATCATTTCCTTTGATGTGTACATACATTTAACGTGAGCCAGAGCTGGCTGAGAAGCATGACAAATCGCTGGAGAGAGTTTCTTCTCTGCACGTTTTTCCACGGGGTCGGGCTGGCGGCAGGGGTAGAGCAGGGGTGGGAGATTTTGGCATTCCTTTTGGAACTCTGCACTTGACCTACTTTTCATTAATGGGGATTCTGGGGGTGAATAAGAGAGCTGTTTAGCCCGTGATGAAAAGCATAATGACATTTGCTTAAAGGCAAGCGGACAGAGTGGATGCAGTCACATCCACTGACCCCCGCGGCTGTATGCCTATTGTGATCAGGGTGAGGCTGCTGGTCGGAAGAGGCCGGCTGAGTGGAGAGCTAGATGAGCTTGGTGACACAAACACCTTTTGAAAAATGTTTGGTGAAAGCACTGCTGGGAGGTTTTCAATGCCCTCGCTCATGAATCCAAAAAAGGCAATTTCCAAGACGCTTGGAACTTAAAGTCTAAAGGGGATATATTGTATGAAGAGCATTCACATCCATCATACTGAGTGGAGATGAGCTCGCCTTAGGTGAGGAAACCTCCAAAGTTTGGCTCAGGCGGAGTGCAGGGACAGCAGGTGAAAGAGAGACATGTGAACAGTGTCCAGAAAGAGCGCAGAGAGGAGGGAAACGCTACTGAGCCGTGGCAATTAGAGAGTCTCACTTCCGAGGTCCAGCTGACATCAAAGAGAATAATTCAGGTCCCACCCTTATTCCTTTATTTCATTACGGCCATTCGGACCTCTCATTGCTGCAGCTACTATGTGTTCCCCCAATTAGCCTTGCTATGTGGATGCAGCTGTTACATTGTCAGAGCATGAAGGATGCCACCCCATACCGAATGTCATGTCTCAATCTGAAAATGATTCACTCCGGCACATAAATATATGATGACTGCACTTCACAGCGACGTATTACATTTCTCTTACACCAACACTCGCTCACAACTTCATCTTCCTTTTTTAAATCTAGAAAACAGAATGCCTGGATTTGGTAAGTAAATACAATATATCAGTTTTAATTCATGTATACTTCAAATCTAATTGTTAAAGGACCTATTTTTAATTACCAGCCACCCAGTTCAACCAAATGGGGGGCAGTATTTCACCCTTTAACTGACCTATTTATAATTACCAGCAATCCAGTCCAAGCCTCATCTTATAACAGTAATACCGAGTGGTTACAATAAGTTGTTACAATAACTAGTTACATTGTTTCAGTCAATCTACTCCTGAGTTCATATAACTACAATTTACAGTCATCAGTTATAAATAAAGGCAACTCACAACTGACAGCAGAGCAAGAATACAGCCAGCAAAAATAAAGCTGCTATCTTATGATCTTCAGTAGTGCTGTGCAATATGACAAAATAAAACATCTGAGGACTGAAAACGTCAATCATTTCATATTATGCTATATCGTTTATTTCGTTTATGTCACCTGATAACGATTTGCATTCACCCGTGTAGCCGAGGTGGCGTTAATACAGTGCAGGGCACCAAAACAAACATCATGGAGGAGCTGGAAAGCGGTACTGAACGTGGGGATTCATACACCAACATTGTCGTTTTTTTCTTCTTCTCTCGCTTTCCTACGCCTGTCTGCCTTCCGCAGACACACACACAAAAAGCAGGGCTTTTGCAGAGCTCCAGACTGAAACCTTACATCAAATGGAAAGACTTAGTCTTATATCTATTTTTAAACACATTTTAAAGGGCTTTTAAGTAGGGCTATCAAATATTATGTTTCTTTAAACTGTGAAAAATAACAGAATTTCAACATATAATTACAATTAGTCACTTTTTTATTCAAATGTTTTTAGTTTTGCATTAAAACGGTTATAAAATTCTTATTCACAAGGCAGAGCAATTCTTACCAGATTGTTTTGATCAGGAATCAAATGACAGCAAAAAACTGCATGGGACGAGCATAAGGTGGGCTTGTCTGTAAAGGAGAGATTCATGGGTATCCAATAACCCATTTTTAATAAGATATCTTGAGTTCAGAGGTCAAGGGACTAATATGAAATGGTCATGCCTTTTTTTCCATTGCCAAAGTTTACCCTAACTTTGGAGCTGTATTTATTACCCTTTAAGAACAGCTAGCATTACGTGATTGGTACCTGTCATGATCAACTGCTGTGCAGCCCCCCTCCCCTTCCTCCTTTGTGTATTTCTCCCTGTCTGCATACCCCTCTGTGCCTTAACCTGTGTGTGTGTGTGTGTGTGTGTGTGTGGCCGTGGTTTGTTCTCCCATAGGCTGGGCCAGGTACAGGCAATCTCCTGATGAGCTGGTGGTGTACTTAAGCTGTGGCTTCAGACCTACTCGTTGCCAGAGTATTACTCCTGCCAAGTGGTAGATGTTCCTCAAGGCCTCTCAGTATTTTGTTGTCTCCAAGTGTTTTTTGCCTGTTGTCCCTTGTGTTTTCCCCTCTTGTCTCAGATTCGCCGCAGCTTCCTGCTCTAGCCGTCGTCGTGTTCACTCATCTGTGTGCCTGCCTGCCCGCTTGCCCGCCTGCCTGCCTGCTCGCTTCCCACACTCATCCGAGCACTCAAGTTCTCACGGAAGGGATCCTCACCTTGGTTGAACTGGTTCGTTTGTTTCACGTGGAGATCGCACGGAGCATTCCCCCCTCACGTTACCATCGAAGGACGGTCCGACTTCACTCACCTCCCCCCACCCTGCTCTAACATCACTGTAAATAAATTGCACTATTGATTCACCGTAATTCTTGTCTGTGTCTTGTGTCAGCGCTTGGGTCCCAACATGTCCAACCAATCACAGTACCACTGAATGACTCAGGTCTTCCAATTTCATATAATACCAGTTTGTTGGCTGGCGATTAACGCAATTAAAAATAAATATGTACAGACTTTAACTGCATTGCCATTAACCTTTTTAATACTGACAACCTTACTTTAAAGTGGATTTGTTTTGATTGTATGGTTTGTTTGTTTAGTAGAAACACTAGCCTTGTCTTAGGGTGCACAGAATTGCATTTTGTTAAAATGAAAATAATCCTGCCAAATAATCATTCTTCGGTGTATTTAGTGTATTTGGTGTATTGGTGTACTTTATTTATCAAATGCAACCAGTTTCCTAAACACTACAGAGTAAACACAATTACTAAGCTACGTCAGACTAATGCGGTTTGAGTAAGTTGCTGTCACTTAAATGGACTGCACTTGAATAGCGCTTTTCTAATCTTTTGACCACTCAAAGCGCTTTAACACTACATGTCACCTTCACACACACATTCACACACTGGTGGCCGAGGCTACTGTACAAGGTGCCACCTGCTACTCAGTAAGCATTCACACACACTCAAACTCCGGTGGCACAGCATCGGAGCAATTTGGGGTATCTTGCCCAAAGATACTTAAACATGTTGCCTGGAGAAGCCGGGGAACAAACCGCTGATCTTCCAATGAGAGAGCGACCCACTCTACCCCTGAGCCACAGCCGCTATTCTTAAAACAAGCTGATTTTTAGGTTGATCTTACAAAATAAACTAAATAAAATTTTGAGTAAACCTAACAAATTGATATAAACATAATACTAGTTATTTTTTCACAGTGTTTTCTAGGCAGTGGGTTACCTTGATTTTCTTAAGATCAACCTGTGAGATTTTACAGTGCAAGGTCACATATATAAAATCCCCAAATTGAAAAAAAATATAGACGTTTCGCAACATTTTTCGACCATCTTAACCGTCTTCTCTTTCTCGTTTTCGTCTCCATCTCTCTCGTGCTCCCTCGCTCTCATTTGCTATTTGAAGCAACTATTAGTGTTTTAACACCACAGGAAAGCGGCTTCATTGAAATGCAATGAAAACTGCACAGAGAAGGCAAAGTTAACTAATGGGCTCAAATTTTCAAACGAATGCAAGATTAAAGTCAATTGAATCTCCCATTGGGTTTTGACTGAAACCCTTTGAAAAGGAGCCCCACAGTGGGTTTCAGAAATGAAAAATAGGGCTTGTTCTAAAATATTAATAACATTTTATACCCTCATTACAGCAAGCAATAACATTTGTTCAGAAACTTACTTCTTTCTTTACCTTGAGGTGCTTCGTGTGTTACGGATAGGGCGTGGAAGGTAAGGTCGCTTCACCTCCTCACTGACATATCATATCACTGGAAACATACTATATTCATATTTGATCTGCAGCTGCCCTTTCTGATGCTTTTTCATTGTGAACAATTTTTGAGCCATGATCCAGTTAAAATGAATGAGAGGGGAGATGTTCCCTGACAATATGATGGTGTGTTGGCTTCCAAAAAAAAAGAAAAGCCGAGGAGCGGAACTACAGAATAACCAAACAGAAGAAAGAGAGCTGAAGCAAAGGGGGGAGGGAAGAATGGGGGAAAAGAAGGTGTTGTCTGACTCAAAACCTTAGAGAGAGAACTACACAGATTCCTTGGAGGCTGTTTTTTTTTTTTCCCTTCCTTTGCACTATTATTTAAGGCGCACACACAGCAGATCCTGCATCAACTACGATGGCCTAGTTTTTCAACTTTATATACCATGAATTAAATATATTTTACAATACGTGCCCACATTTCTCATAAATGAAGCGCGCGTGATAAACGAACAACACAGAGCACATTAGGGGCAAGTTGCTCTCATTCTTCGACAACAGATTCGACAACTCTTTGTCTGCCGCTCTCATTTGTGCGTGCCTGCACACACACACACAAAAGTGCACGTTCTCTCTCCCCCGACCGTCTTTGGAGGATTCAAATGTGTCAAAACTCACATTCGAGCCTGAGACAAAGAGCAGCAGGCCCACAGGAGTGACAGGAGGAAGATCTGAAAACTCTTCCGTCGCCTGTAATGGGCTAGAAGTCATTAAAAACATCACTGCCGGCCTAATTAAGACGGGACATCTGGTCTTTCCTCACAGAATGGATCGCAGCAGAGTACAAATAACTCCTCTATGACAAGTTGAGAGGTGTCATACATCTCAGTGATCGTCAGTCAACATGGGAGTTATGGAGCTCTTTCATCATTAACGAGCAAATGCTTTGTTTTTGCCGTATGAAAGAAAACAGATAAATTTCAAAAAAAAAAAAAAAGGAGAGAAGATTTGGAGGTTTTTCTGTGTCTTTCAATGCTGCTCAATCTCCCTTTTATGTTGCTGCCAATTAGTTGGAATAAACTTTACACTATCTTTGATGATAGCAGTCTTTGCGTGGAGCAAAAGTTGGCTCAAGTCTGCTGCTCTGCGTTCGGTCATTTTCCATTAAATGGGTCGATCACCAATTTCGCTGCTGCAGCATAAATATGACCTGATATGTGCAGTAATTACAGGGACAAAAAAAAAAAAACATAACCTGCAGTATTACATTAAATTAGCTAACTGGATGAATAGTAGATATACACAAGTACACTGCAAAAACTGAAAGTGGCAGAAATAAATTGTTAGGCCTCAGAAACCTCAGTGGTCTTCATTTTAAAAACTTGAAGTTTTGGTGAACTGGTGATTTAGGCATTTGGCCCCTGTGGTTCAGTGTTGCAATTTGAAAACAGACAAATAAGCCGTCCAGTAAAGTGTAATTGTGTATTAATGTAATATATTTTAAATATATTTTATTTATTTCCACACTCGCTGTATTGTGGGACTGGTTGCATCACATGCAGACGGGAGAAGCCGGTGTTTTGGAGAGGCACGGAGGGGGCAGAGAGGACGTTTCGTAGGAAAACTTCAAAGTTTGGGAGCACTTCACGTTATGCAAAACGAGGATGTGTGTTGGCTGCAATATATGCAAAAGTGACATCCAACGGTGATGCAGCATCTAAATCGAAAGCAAAGGTGAGGAGGAGGAGAGCTCATGGCCAGCAGATATTAGTACTGTATTTCCACATTTATAAGCAAAAATTCCACTCATTTATGAAGTCATGCAAGCTCCTGTACAGTCGACAACATATTCCTGTAAATGTTTCAAAATAAAATGCCTTGTATAGGCAACTGCTTTCCTTTTGTTTTGAAAGGGATGTGGGGAAGTTGGAGTAAAACAGCCATCTTTGTATTTCCTTATCTCTGTGACAGAGAGACTTTTAAACTGCAGTAAAAAGTGGTATAGAGCCAATATAACAATCAAAACACAATCTTCACTGTCTATTTCTGCTGACAAACACAAGCGTCACGGGTAAAAATATCGGCAAGCCACCGTTTCTCTGAATGTGCTGCAACTGGCACGCAGCGGAGATGCTCCTGACAAGCGCTGCTCAGGGGGGCAGTGAGCACGCTCTCACTTGATAACATGGCCGCCAAAATAAAAAACAATATGCTCGGCACTGCTCACGCGCTCCTTGCGCGCGCTGTGTGATACAGGCCAATCTCGACCAAAACCAACTTATATTTAGTTTTAAAGTAGGGAAATGCATGTTGTGAAAGCTGTATTATAATGTATGCTGCATGCTGCTGTATATTATTTTGACAGCTCAGGGATGTTAAAGCGAAGGCCTGTTAATGCACTGCACTTATGCACTGTTATCAATGATAATCTGTTTTTGAGCAAAGTGATGGGAGACAAAAATGCCACACCAGCCATCATTATTTCTAATCCAAGGCCACATGTGCATGTTATGGAGCCATAATTGAAAGATGAGGGAGGTGATAGTCCATAATTTCACAGAGGAATTGTGAATTCAAATCTTCTTGATGATCTGCTAAACTATTGAAGAGTTATGTGATGCAATAACAGCTCTTGTAGCTCCTGCTGCATCATGAGGGAGCCAGTTCCTACTGACAAGCACATAGCCATAGCATCATGTGACCTAGAAACGCCAAAAAGTGTTTCAATTGCAATTTCGAATCACCTAAAATACCACCTCATGCGAACATAAAAAGTTTTTTGCAATCAATGGGTTTCCTTTTTTTTGTTTAATTGACGTGTTTCGATTTTTTGTATGCAATATTTGCAACTTTAATTTGCGCAATTTGAGGGTTAACGGAAACCCGCTTTGTGTCACATTAGAAACATTGAATAAAACTTGAAAATGCTATTTATTCTGACTTGCAGTCAATGCCAACATTTTCTTCTTGCAACTGGGCTACATTGTGATACAGAGATGCAAAAAACATATCACATCAGATAGCTGTAATGTATTTCATCAGGAGGCAGACTATCACACCTCGGTTTTGAACTGGCTTGGCACCTGCAGTATAATTCCACACCAGTCAGACTCAGTGACTTCACCCCTGGTCTTGCTTCATGTCTTGTACTTGTGTAGAAATCAGATCCAGTGTCCGTATCTCCGTGACCTCGCCTCATTATGCATCACGTAGCAGCTCGATTGTTACACACAGGGTGGAAGCACAACACTTTTTTTCTTTTCTTTTTTTTAACCATTAAAAAAGATTCCAGTCAGACACTGAAGGAGCAAATGCATGAAAAAAATTGGAGCCCAAGGGGTAATATTTGTTCTCCTGAAATGATAATTATTCTTATGGTCTTTGTGTGCTAACGCTGAGCCTCAGAGGGAGAGCACAATCCACCATCATATTTTCATCAATAACCGTTTGTGGGCGTCTGTGGAGGCAGTTGTATTTCATGCATGTCGCCGGACTCGCTGTTTACACGGATAACATAACTCCTGCCACAGGGTGCTCCATTCATTTACCTTATGGACTCATGATGGGGCTTTTTTTTTTTTTTTTACATTTTGAGCAGGCAAAAATAGCTTCTAACTATATTTCCTAAATGACACCAGAGACAAAGTGAGGAATGGATGTTGGTGAACGAATGAACCTCTGCTTGTTGTTGTTATCGATTGAGGAAACATCCAAACCATGCATCTTTTTTTTGGCCAGTTTAAACCAAATCAATGGCCGTCGCACTTTGAAAGTATGTGTGCATGAAAACTCCAAAAGTCTCTACAACAGCTCTGTCCAAGACCAGATTTCAGAATCCGTCTGTGGGAAATTACACACTGCAGGCCTTCTTTCACGATAGAAAGAGAGGCTAGATTTAAAGGGACAGGTCACCTCAAAACCAAAATATGTATACCGTAAAACTTCAAATAAAAGCCTAATCCCAAATAGACACCCAGTCCCTTTTACTGGCTGGGTGTGGCTAAACATTTTGACAAATAAAGACCAGTCCCAATTAGAGGCTCAGTCTGGTTGCCATGCAGTTCTTTAGATATATAAAACCGGGTTGTTGGCTACCTGCTGGAGTTAACGTTAGTTAGCTGCTTAGATCACGCATATAATTTGCATATAAATTTACACTTTTGTCAACAAAGACATTGCTACACACTACAGAAATGTTAATCCCATATGTGCCAGCTCGCTAAGGCTGGCAGAATCAGTGAACTCTTTTAAATCACTTCTTAACACCCATTTTTGTAGAACTGCCTTTAGGTGATGTCATCTTTTAATCTGTCTTTTTGTTTTGTTTTTTTGTTGTTGTTTTTTTTATTTTTTTTGTCTTTTCATTTTAACTTTTATCTTTTTACTTATCTTTTATTTTGCCCTCATCTTGCTAATTATTATTCTAAGTCTACGCCTTTATTTCGTTACTGTATTTTTCTAAGTTTCTGGCTTGAAAGTTTTTTTCAGGGCCAAAACTGATACCATTTATTAGTACTTAATGAGACTGATAACCAATATTTGGAATATTTATTACTTTAAATACAGAATTTTGGATTTGTAATATAACAAACTCCTACACAAAACTTTGTTGAAATGCTTTTAGCAAATGTTTAATCAAAAGTGAAACTTTCAACATCATGTACACCAAGTTTCCTTGGTGTACATGATGTTGATGACTTTTTTAAAAATCAAATTCAGTGAAAATTTACTAAACAATGAATGAGTAAAAATAGCTTCCTGAGGTTTTACAAAGTGAAAGTTCCTCTAATGCTGATACTTTCTTTGCACATTTTCATTAACTAACTATCAGCATTCATTAAAATAAAATGCTGATACAGATATTTGGCAAAATGGCCAATATTGGCCCCAATAATCTGCCAGGCCAATAATCTGTAAATGCCTAGTTTTTGTGCCTAAAACTAAGCACATATTCACCAATGTTGTTGACTAATGACACATATCCTTGGTTTAAAGAAACATACAATGCTAACATTTTTATGGAGCCATCAGGATGATCAGCAGTCCCCCTTACATTTCGGACTCAGCCAAAGACCAATCAAACCAACCAAAGAAAGCACCACAAATTTAGTACAAGTGAAAATGAGTATGTTGGAAAAGATTTGCCATCACTGAGTAAATACCCACTCCTTTGGCGGACACTTCTGTCCAAACACATTTTTCCTCACACCCACTGTGACCAGTTTTGGGGTTCAATGTCTTGGTCAAGGACATGTGGCAACATGTGGACAGTAACAGCTGGGGATTGAACCAGCAATGATTTTGGATAACCTGTGCTACTACCAGAGTTACAGCTGCATTAATGTCAACACACAATGAGTTTAAACTCTAATGGTGTTTGTATATAGAAACTGCAGATAGATATCTATAGGAAAAGGTAGTCTCATAAACTGTACTGCACTGTACTTAAGTCTAGTACTTGAGTACTGATGTTTCTTACCCCGTCTGATAAGCAACAATAGAATGGGAAGACCATTATTAAGTGTTGAAAATTGCTCCATTCGTGCAGTGCACTAGCACAGGAACACTCTCAATCAATACCATATCCTATCCCAGACCTCGGATAAAGAGCTATAATAAGAGAATGAAAGAAGTCCTTATTTAGTCTAAAATAAGGCAATTTCTATGTAAATCGGCAATAAAGCAGAACTTTTACAAATGCATAAGCTTTCCTATTATTGACATGTGGTAGTCGAAAATCGTTTAGCTGCTTGATAGCAGTCATCTTATCTCCGCAAGTATTTGCTTATCCTCCTCTTATATTAATGTTTCCTGCGATATTAAGCCGTCCTCCCAGGAGATAAATATCTGCTGTGTAGCAGCCACTCACACTCTAGCCTTTGATTATTTAGCCAGGTAATTCCTTCATAGACACAGAGCTGTAGCTGAGCAGCCACATGATATTAACTGCAAGCAGAATATCAATTTCAAATTGAACCTTGGATGCATTATTGATTGACCGCTGATATTGTTCTCTGAAAATAAGTGCCATTGGGTTATTGTTTAATATGAATGATAATGCCAAGCCTCTATCTGGAAATAAGGTCCCGGTGTCCTACCCCAGCCTTTGGAATAAGCTCTGATTGACTCAATTGATACTGTGGGAATGTGAGTGAGCCAATACTGGTGCAGGCTAAGGTTCCTTCATTATTACATCCACATAGACTGAGCAGAGGCACATATATGTTTGGAAATGTTTACTTTGCTCTCTCTTTTATATGACTTTGATTGCATTTTGTTGTTTGTGAGCAACTTTTTTGCTTGTCTAGCTGTGGCCCTCTCAGCAGAATCGGGATTAAAGATATTATACATGACAGTTTTAAATTTAATAATTTGATACTATGCTTTTTTAAGACAATTACATAATTAACAGTAACAAACAAGGTGTCACTGAGGCCGTAATCATGCATTTTACATTATATACCACTGGTTGTTTGTCTTGGTTCTGGATTGGATCCAATTTATGGGTGAAGTCCAGTTCATGTATGGTTGTCCCCAATAGAACCCAAAACCCTAACTGCTATCACCAGAAGTAAAAAGCTCACATTAGGCTATAAACAAACTACACTACGGTCACCACCACATTGAGACTATACAACCATGTTTGGCACGGTTCGGCTTGATGATGTTCTGTAGTCTCATCTAGCGACTTGTTAGCAAAGGTCTTTTTTAAGACACATAAAAGCTTCAAAATTCATAAGTGGGGTATTTACGGACATATTTTTTTGTCGAAGAGCAAAATGTGAAAATCTCTTAGGCGGAGCCTGAGCTCTTGTGCTGTTTCACTGTAAAAATCTTACACCCAGGCAGCTACTGTGGCATATTTGTGATGTTTTCATCATTAAAACGACTGTGCTCAGCATACAGTGAAAGTATAACAGTCATGATAGAAAGCTACTGAAACAGCTTATAAAAAGTAGAAATTAAAATCGCTGTTTCAACGACCATATAAGGTCAGGGTTTCTGCAGAACATACAGGATTTGAATCCCAGTCAAGTGTGATGCATCTGAACCGGAGGCTGTTTGGGTTTGATCCAGTTGTCTGTCACAGGCTCTGGCTGCTGATAAGTACATCCAGTTGTAGGGCATTGATTTATTCATGCTGTTTCTTTTAAATATTCACATTGTGGCAATCTATGGAGACATGCGTTCTGTCTCCAGAGCAATAGACGAGGTGACGCAACAGCCAAACAAAAAGGACGAAGTGCAGTTAATTATTGAGTATGTCAAAAAATAACCAGCGATACTGTAAGTCTCCTGTGAGGAACACGAGCATCAGTTCCTTCTACCAGGTCACTGATATCATGTGTGCAGAACAATAAAAACAGAGCTGTTCGGGTCAGTGTTTACACCGGGAGAATGGACAAACAACATATGTGAGTCTTTCCAATTCTTGCTCAAGTTAAAGGTAAAGGAAACTCAAATCTGTGGCTTTGAGGCTTTAGATATTTTAGTATACCATTTTATACTTAACATGCATTTACAGATGATAACAGACATTTTAAGAATGTATAAACTGTTGACTCAACATCCTTCAGAGGCCAGAATAAAACCCCTGAGATAGTTGTCAAATTATTGTTTCTGACTCAATATCTTGTTTTAGTGCATCAATCTGAAGGCCAAACTAATGGAATTCTGTGCAGCGGACTGTCTGGCATATTCTGATCACTAGAAGATTGCAGTATTGACCAAACGTCAGCTATAGAGCAATGCAATGATTGAATAAAAGAGGATACATAATCGAAGCTGAGGAGTCTGCCAGGGCTGCCTGCTGCCGCCCTGCTAACAACACCCTGGGAAATTCTCTGAATCATTAGCACACATGAATACATGTGCAAGCAAACACACACACACACACACACACACACACACACACACACACACATCACTGCACATTAGTATAGGGCTGAAATGTCATTCTCTTAGCGGACATATTGATCACTGATTTTCTAACGCAATGATCAGATAATAAAATATTCACTTTGGTTTTAATCAGGTCAATATACGGCAGTCCCGCCAGCTCTCCCTCTATGAGAGCTGACTGGTTGAACTGAAAGAGCACATACACTACATGCTGTGATTAGCTGATGTAATGAAGTGATTAAATGTCTTACAGTAATATTTGATCTGCTGGAGTTTACTCAGGGAAAAACACAAGAAATATTTCTTGAATTCACACACAAATGATTCATGAGATGCTCAAATGCAACAAATATTTTAGCACAAGTCAGGAAAAAGATTTATTTTCCTCTTGGCCTAAAGGTCACCAGTATATTTAATTTAAAAATATCAGATTGAGCCAATACACCTCCCAGTCACCAGAAGATGATGTTGGCATAGGTTTCTGCAAATAAAAAAATATGTCACATTTGCACGTTCACAACCAACAAACAACAAAACTGATGTTTTTTTCTTAGCAGGTCATTACTGTGTTTCCATCAGATGAGGGTGTTCTTAGGCTACCTATCGCTATTTTTCCACCAGAAACAGTACCATGACAAGGGGTTGGTGGATGTTGTGTCATCTAACCAAGACACCAGTCGAGCTGCAGACCACTCTCGGAGACCAGCAAACAACAAAATCAGTTGTAGTATATTGAATTACCGCTGTGCTTCCAGGTGCTTCTTAGGCACCAAAAACGGTTGTTTCATAGCAATCTGTCACTCTTTTATAGCAACTGGCTGCTATGTTTCCAATAACTTTTTAGGCACCAAATGCTGATGTTTGGTAGCGACCCATCATTGTCTTACATAGTGACTGGTTGCTATGTTTCCAGCAGCTTTTTAGGCACTAAAACGTGGCTGTTTTGTAGTGACCCACTACTGTCTTATATTGCGACTATTTGCTATGTTTCCTGCAGCTTTTTGGCACCAAGAATGGGTGTTTGTAGCGACCTGTCACTGTATTACATAGCAACTGGTTGCTATGTTTCCAGTTGCTTTTTAGGCATTAAATGTGGGTGTTTTGTGGTGACCGATTCACTGTCTTTTATAGCAACTGGTTGCTATGTTTCTAGCTACTTTTTAGGCAACAAAAATGTCTGTTCTGTAGCAACCTGTAAGTCTTTTATAGCGACTGGTTCCTATGTTTTCTGCAGCTTTTAGGCACTAAATGTGGGTGTTTTGTAGTGACACTTCACTGTATTTCCAGCAGGGATGTTTTTTTCCCAAAACTTTGCTTTGTTTCCTTCAGTAATTGTGCCCCTAAAACAGGGTATTTTAAGCCAAATCATGATCTTTTCCTAACCATAACCAAACCTGAAGTTTCAGCATATCTACTACTTAATGACGTACAAATGTAACGTATCCACGCTTTGCAGAAACGTACAATGCCAATCATTTTTTCCAGCTATTTCAGTGTAATTTCCACCTATTAAAAAATGAACTAGAAAACTCTACTGACATTCCACTCACACCTTCCTTCAGTTGTTTCCCTATAGCCTCTCTTCAGGGAAGCAACACACTCCCACAAACACACTCATGCTCACACTCAACAACACTCAACAGCTGCGCAGTGCCTCATAGCAGCCCGTTCAGATGACGGAATTAAGTTTGCTGGATTTTTAAATGTCAAATATAAACATTTGGGAAATTAAGAGAATGAATAAAAGCCAGTTTGTATATCAAACTCGGGTTACTCAGTGAGCTTCCCACTGAGCACCTGACATCCACTGACTTTTTCTTTTTTGGTTGGCATTATCTGCATCATATATCAAAACCATCAACCCAAGATGAGTCACTGATTTGCATCTGTTGTAGTTCCAGCTGACACACTGTAAGTGACATATTTCAACAACTTGTTTGGCTAGACTTTTACATTGTAATATATTAATAAATATATGATGGGTATTGTAAACAAAAAAACAAGAGTGAGTGATACTGATTACATAAAAATTGATTGTCCTTTGTGTACAGTACTGGCTCAATGGTTCTGACGCGTAACATTTAAGCCTTAATGCATTATATTAAAAAAATTAATAATACATTTCTGGTGATTCCCACCCTTAGTATATAATTGTGAGAATGTTCACAATTATATAGATATTGATTTTATTACAATTATACAGATATAATTTATATTAATATTATTCGCTATTTCTATCATTATTTTATTTATATTCATTGTATATTCTTTTTTAAAACCCTGTCTCTCATGAATATTTCATGAAAACAATGAAATGAAAAATGAAAAATACAATATTGTTAGCATATAGACATATTGATAACCATTTCCAAGAAGTTGCAAGATTTTCTGAATATATTTCAACAATATATTTTTTTTCAATAATTATAGTCCACCAGATCACTGAGGATCTGAGGATGAACACATACTGTGTCTTTAACTTGAGGTAATCATACAGGCCTTTAGATAACATCTGAATTCTCTTTTGAAATGTGGACAACATGGCTCCATCTGTTTCACACCGACCCTCTGAGCAACCCTCCGCATCACACACTGTTTGATGGGAACAATACTTGTCTAATGGACCTTCAAGAGCTCATTTGTTTGAAGCAATTATTCCAGGAAGACTGTTCCTGTGAAGTTTCCCCTCAGACAGCACAGATTATTTGCTCCTTGCTTTAGAGAATGACTGAAGGGCATTTCTGCGCTGCGCTGCTACCAATAAAGACAGAAAAGGTACGACTCTGGGGACAGCCATCTGCCCGCTGTGTGTGTATACAGAGGTGGAGGGGATCAACCAATCAGCTCTCAATGTGGGAAAACAATCTGAGAAATGAAAGAGAAGCAGGTCTGAGTCAGCAGTGGGCTTCCTCCTGGTGGTCCGCGCCTTCGCATCAAAATGGAGGTTGAAAAGCTCCCAAAACTGCTACACAATGATCATATGTCCTCTTCCTTGCAACAGGGGCATATTTACAGATGACCCAGCTCCATTTAATACACCCTGACACCAATGACACCGAGGCTCATAACCCAGATTCACTACATCCTGCCATTTTCCCATCCATAGGATCATATATATACAGTACACACACACGCACGCACGCACGCACGCACGCACACACACACACACACATATATATATATATATATATATATATATATATATATATATATATATATATACATATCAGAGGAGACCTATCTTTATTTATCAGAGGAGGGGTGTGTCTGTTTTGTTTTGTTTTTTTACCCTTCCCAAAGCTACACATATTTTTCCTTGAGCCTCCCTGAGTGACTCAGGGAAAACGCATGAAGTGTTCCTCCCACAAGATATGTTCAAGGACGGTCAAAAATGTGAAAATCCAACAATAGTTTTGGTTTTTACAGTTTCTGGTTTTAATAAATAGTGTAATTTTGACATTTTTTATTTTGGCTGGCCCTTGGTTTGAAAGGCATGTTTTCTCTAAAAATCCCCCCAAAATTTTACAAGCAAAAAAAACTGTCAAAAAGTTTAGAGGAAAAGAAAAATAGACAAAATTAAAAAAAAAAAAAAAAAAAAAAACTTTAAAAAAATGTTGTGAATTTTTTTAAAGAAAAATAAATCACCAGAATTTAAAAAAGTCAAGATTTTATAGAGAAGGAAAAAAATCACCAGAAAATGTTAGAATAATAAATCACTAAAACCTTTTTAAGAAAAATCACCAACATTTTAGAAAACATGGCTTCCAAATATGTAGGCCAGTGGGTTTCGAAGGCATGTTTTCTTTAAAAAATTGCAATATAACAAATAAAGCATTCGGCGATTAAATTTGAATGCCCCTCCCATAAACCAAAATAAGTCCCTTCCCAGTGCTTTCCAACGATCTGACATGCCCACTTTCTGCACCAACCACTCCCCTGTCATAAATAACGAGCAGTCCCTAAAAATGATTGAAAAGCGCTGGCTCTGATAATCTGTCATTCCATCCATACTAATATTTGACTACATGTACACGCCACTTTTGACAAAAAATACAGACTATTTTTAAATGAAAGCATATATAAAGTATTCTGTCTCTATTTAGTACTTTATACTAACAACTACTAATATTTTTAACATAACAATTCATAATTAAAGCGTGAAATAAGGTGCCAGAGCGCAATAAAAAAGCATCAAAATCTAGCTTGTTTGTCAAAAAGGAGGGTGTCCCCGGATCCCCCTTTAGGCTTTGCCCTCAATGTCATCAAATCCTAGAAACGCCCCTGCATAGGAGGCCAATTACCCTGCTTTCTCTTTGCCTTTTCAACCACACAGTTTGTAGAACATTTCAACGTACACTTGAGCGGCGGCAGTCAAAGCACCCATGATAGCTAAATGCCTATTAGATGTGTCACCCACAGAATCTCTAAAATAAATTCTCATTCAAAGACAGCCAGCTACAGTGCGTTGACAACTGACACCTGACATGTGAGGACATTAAATATCACATTCTGCTTTTTCAACTATTTTGGATTTCCAAAAAAACCCTTTCTGCCGTCTTCATCTTCCCCCAGACTGATGAGTGGAGTGCATTTGAAAACAGCCCTTAGCCAATCTGAGAGAGGAGCCTAAGACGGAAGGAGGAAATATCAAAATGGCTACAGAAGATGACAGGCCCCAATGTGTAGCGAAGCCTGGATCTCTCAGCCTTATCCTTTGTGATTCCTCCTTTTTTTTTTCCAGCATATCAATCCCCCCAATGGATAAGAGTGAGAAGAGACAGCTCCTCCTGTTTCTCCTGTCTCTATTAGCTCCCTGGTGGATCCGCCTGATGTGAAGTGACTCCAGCTATAATCTCTCGCTAAGTTTGTATGTTCTACAACTTGGCATGATTTAACTCAACTTCTCACTCTTTTCTTAGACTTTTTTTTCTCTTCTTCTTCTCCCGAGCCGTAGTGCAGCGTCTGCATCAGACAATGAAGAAGCGATGCAATATCGCGGCCTCAGACTCGGTAATGCGGTCTACGAGCAGCTGCCGTTTCAAACTGCTTATCCAGGCTGAATCCAGGTGGGAAATCACTCCCTAACAGTTTCCTTTCATAAAGCGCTGGTTGGGGCTTAGCTCCGCTGTGTTTATCCCGCCGCACAAATCACTTTTCAGAATGGTCAAAAGAGCAAATAAATGATGGGAGTGACACCGAGCCTTGGAGGGGAGGGGGGGGGGTCGCCTTTCCAGATGGAGCTCCCTGTTATCAATATCGCTAAAAAGAAATGCTGCACTTGGTGATCTTGCGCCTGCCATGCATAAATACACTCCGCCACCTTCGCTGCTTGAGTAATGTTTTGCTCCCCGTTTCCTCCAAGAATCAGAATAAGTCCACTTGACATAAAGAGCAGCATCCAATACCTCACGGAGAGTGATTCTGAAAAGGACCGAGGTGACTCGCTTCCTCCTGTACTGTATAACAAGCTTGTCTGGCAATGTATTCCTCTGCAGTTGTTGCCAGCGACGTGCAGCTATAATGGAGCAGTATCTTAAGTTTTGCCGGGGCCCCTCTGAGGCTGGGTTGGGGTGTGATGATCACAGGGGGATTGGCAAACTGTTGTGCGGGGGTCCCCTGACACTCGGAGAGAGAGCAGTCAATTAAAACATGAAGGAGGAGGACTCTGTGCGAAAATAAGAAAATAAAAAAATAAAGAAAGGGAAGACAACGGAGTGAGATGTAAAGACTTTTCTTGTACATCAACCGTGTTATCCTCCGCTGTGTGCTGCGTCGGAGTTAAAGCCCTCTCATCCTGAGGGGGCTTTGAACCCCAAAGCAGCCTGCACTACGCGCCTAATTTGCAGTTTGACAACACGATTCCCATCAAACCTTCGCAGGTCTGTGTATTAGAGGCCGCAAAATGATGCAACTGCGCTCGCCACGACACCGTGTGTATGTCAACATGCCTGTGTAATTGTGTGCTTGCATTATCTGCAACTCCATGTCTTTTTTTTTCCTGCTTCATGTTGTAACTGCCTTCTAGAACGACATGTGAGTTTTTCTGATCTGACACCCCTGTCAGCGCTGCAGCATCGTTTGTCTCTGCTTCTTTTGCTTCTCTTGTCGCTGATCAGCCGACGTATAGACCGAATCAACATGGCGCTGCACAACAACAACAATCACTCCCGGATAGACAACTGGCAACTGATTTCAAATGTGGAGATATGTGAAACTGGCAAAGTTGTTTATTTCTGTTGTCATTTTCAGCCTTGACTGTAACGTTTAACCCTAAGGGACTGTTCAGTGCATTTTATGTGCTTTTCATTCTTCTTTTTTTTAAAAATAATTTTGGCTGTGTTCAAGCATACGGCATACATTTTGGCAACATTGTTTATATGTGTTTAATTTTGGATTTTTCAGCGCAGCTCCTACAATAAGTCTAAAATACACTGTTCAAACTAAATTGTTACATTCAGACTGTTAAGTGCAAAACGTGCTCCATTGAAACACATTCAAACTGACATTTTTGATCCCACAGCCATCAAAGCATAAAACATGCACTGTATTATCTCTGGGTGTCATTCCAGGCTTTTGCCTTGGAGTTTGTCATTTTTACTATTTTCCATCTGACGACGTCATACCTAAAAACGTCATCCGTTGACTTGGAAGGTCATCTGACCAAACGTCAGCATGTGATGATTTTGCAGTGAGAATGTGTTGCTCTAGCGGGAGGTGCCCAGAAGACATCCTATTCAGATGCCCAAACCACCTTAACTAGCCCCTTTCGAACCTAAAGTAGCAGCAGTTCTCTGAGCTTATCCCCGGTTGTCTGAACAATCCCTTTAAGCTTTACTTTATTACCACTGCATTTTCGAAATAGCACATTTCAGTGGTCAACAGTTGGATCATGCCCCAGGACTTTAATTCCTGTAACCCTAACCCTGCTTTTTGCACGGCTTTGTTCAAAAGGCACCAACATGTGTCAGGACTAATTAGAGTGTTTTATTTTGGCCTACTGTAGGTTATTTGGCTTTCTGAGTCAGGCTCTAATCAGACAAGCTCCATCAGCGGCTGGCCATTTTATCCCAGGAGAGCTGAATTTAAAGGCCTGTCTTAAGCCGTGTACCACCCTTCCTTCCGCCCCTGATTTTCTCACCATTACTGCAGATCACTGATGGTAGAAATTCCCGCTTTACTTTTATCATGTCACTGATAGCAAACAACAGGTGCTGGGGAAGAAGAGTGACAGAGCCTGGAGCCTTTGTGAAATGAAGTGATTAGCCATCTTAATTAGCTGTCGTCTTTGGCCCTGGCCTTCTCTGCATGATGGAAAGTTGTGCTCCGAGGATCAATAGGGAGTAAAACAACAGCCACCCACAAGCCTCCTCTTAATCAGCCATTGCTCTGCTTAGGAGCTGAAAAACAGAGAGAAGGCGAGGGTGTGCAGGCTGTTTAGGGTAGAGGACACTGTTTGCCCTCTCTATTGGCATCTGTTCAGCTCATTATTCAGCCAGTCAATAGGTGTTACACTCTTTGCTTTTTACATCAACTACTGTTGAACTCTAAACCTTCGACCTTTGCTATGAATCGATATCAAAGGAAACCATACTGCATTCATTAATTGGATAATAACCACTGTGGTCTTTCGGTGTCTCCAAAAATTGGTATCCAGGCTCATTACAGTTTTGTTTTGTTTTGTTTTTTTATTTGTCCTCATTCCAGATTTAACAGAGCAATGTGTTGCTTGGTTAAATGAGTTGCTGTTGGACTGGGATGTAAGAAAAGTTGAGCCAGTCCAATCCTTTACACGGTACCTCAATGATGGTTGGATTTCCATTTATTTTGCTGAATTATTCTTGTCCCCAGAAGATGAAACCCATCTGCTCACTAAGGATGGGGATCGAAACGCGATTCTATTAAGGACCCCGTTCGGCTTTTTTCACAAACCGAAAATCAATAACATTTTAGCTTATCAATATGTCTGTGGAGTCCTGTGGGTCCTATGATGTAACATCACATCTCCAGTCGAGTCAAGTCATTTAAATCAAGTCACTGTTCTGCATACATTAACTGTCCAATAAAGTTTTTGAGAGAGTTTTTTTTACAATTGAATTGCCAGCAAACGGGTATTAAACCAAGCAAAGAAATCTGGTGGTTAAGGGGGGAACACAACCTCCATGGCCAAGCGCATCAACATTGTGCATCAACTTGAAATCGGCAGGATAAGAGCTTGTGAGCTAAATAAAAGAGGCTGCATAAGGTTTCATTGTGATGTGTTCAAGGTTGCCTCAGTAAAATGACTATTAGGCAAAGGTAGATAAAATGTCATCATGATGTGTTCAAATGTAACATCAAGAAAAAGAAAACATAGTTTTTGGTGAGAAAATTGAAATATACAGTTGTTTGGGTGAGAAATTTGTTTTCCCAGCAATATAAAATGGATAGTAGAGATGGAATTACAACCTGTTTAACATCCATAACGTAATGCAAAGTAACGCAACAGCAAGTAATGCAACACAGGTGACATGACCTGACGTGACGTAAAGAGACGTGGCATAAAGCGACATGATGTAAAACGAAATGTAACGCAGTGTAGAGTAGTGCATGTATTCAAAGCGACGTGACATAAAGTGACATTACACAAAGGGGCGTGACAGAGCAACGTGACAGAGCAACGTGGCATAAACTGCTGGATACAACATGACGAAATAACGCGACATACAGAAGTGCTCAGTCGTGCACAGCTGTGCGTGAATTGCATAACATTATGTTAAACCAACACTGACTTTTGGTTTCATACAGGACACAAACTGCAAACTCCTGGATGAAAGTCCTTTATATTTTTTTACCCATCGACCTCCACTTTCTCCCACCCTACATTGACTTTCTTGCTCCTTACACTATGTCAGTTTATTCTAAGCATCAATTAATGCCATGTATGGGCTGACGGAGTTCATTGAAAGCCCGTTGCATCTCCTAATATCACATGATAAGGTGTTAAAAAGCAGCAGTGGTTGACTCCTCGGGAACGAGATTGGGCTGATATAATCTGTGAATTTTGTGCAGAGTTCAATTTTTCTGGTTTTCAATTAACATTTTTGGGATGTTGCTTATTCTCTGAGGTATTTGGCCCTGAAGTCAAATTGCACGCACAAGAAAAATTAAATAGTTTTGAAATAGTTTTCCAGGATAAAGAGAAATTTTTGGCCATACAACTGAAAAAAAGTTTTTTTTTTCTGCCATCTAAAATACTTTCTTGCATGTTCTGCCCAGGGCTCTTAGCAAAAATGCCATGGAAAATTAGCAAAGTGGCTTAATTATTTTTGATGAGATTGTAACAAGTTGCCAAGATCTAATAACTAACACTCCCAATGACTGGTGTAATTTCATGTCTGCTGTGAATCAGAGTGCTGTTATTACTTTAATTCCAATTTCCCCAACTAACAACCAGGTACTACTGCTCTCTACACCTTTAACTCTAGCACTTGGACTCCTTGCACTAGTCTGCGTGTCATCCCCATGCCAAACACACAGTTGGGTTTTGGCTGCTGACACCGCTGGGTGAGCTGTCCCTGGCTTGCTCTGTCTTGTTCTACGTGGCGATGTTCTGCTTGACCGTGGCTCAGCTGTGCTTCCCTCCAGGGGGGCTCATTTGTAAGACTCCCTCCCTGCGCTCCTCTAAAGCAAGAACCACTTGCTTACATATGGCCCTCAATTAGTTTGGTTACTGAGGGGCTTGGAGAGACTGCACTGGAAAATGTACTACAGCAAATGACTGACACGTTATTGTTCATAGCCAGAGGAGATTGTGACTGTTGTTATTGTCCTCTCATTAGTGCTGTGAATATAGAGAAAATCACTGCGTGATGATGATCTAGTGTGCCGCAGAGCTCAAGCTGCTGCAGCTAATGCTCAGCACAGTGTTGTAAAACAAGTGATTTAGCTTCCTGGGCATGAAATATTTGATATGGTATCATAAATAATGGTCTTATTTTATTTACTCATTTATCTATGTATTTATTTTTGCAGTGGAGGTGGTGGTGCTTTTTTCAGCCCTGAGTATCTGCAGGTTTTCCTCTCAGGCTCCAACAACCTTCACAACTTTATCCCTTCTTTCACTGTATTTTTTTATAGTTTGGTGCAAATCCATTCTTAATTTTCCAAAACATACTGACAGAATGAGGTACATTATCTCTCCCTTCCAACTTCTCTGGCAAAACATGTATAATGGGTTCAGTATAGCCCCTTTTCTACTGCACAAAAAACACCCACTAATGTCTGATGTTTTTGTTTAACCTTTTGAAACGTGACTAAATTGGGTTGATGTCATTTAAAAAAATGGAACATTTTGAGCAGTGAAAGAAGAAATGGACCAAAAGATAGCTAGAAAATTACCTGCAAAACCAATTGCCCTTTGGTAACAAATAAAGGTGAAGTTGAAGTAGAAACAAGACTTAGAAGAAGTGCTTAAAAAGTATAGAGATTCTGTAATATAATTTTAAAAATGTAATTTCAAATATTTTTATTTCAGTTATTATTATTATTAGTATTCAGTTTTTTTTATTTTTACTTTTTCCCTAGTTTTTCCAAAATAATCTGCATAATTAACACTTGGTACCAAGATGCTCATTGTCTTTTTTTCCCATGTTTTCCCAAATAAACCGCAACAATTTGTTGAAGATTAAAAGACTTGTGAAAGGCATCTAAAAGCAGTGTAAGAAAGGTGATGTCGCTCCAGGTTTCAGTGGGTTAATATATTGATTGTGATGATTATAAGCTGCATTCACACATATACACAATACCCACACGTCAAGTGAGTGAACGTGCTAATTTTAACCCTTTAACCAGTAAGATGCAATCATTTTTCACCTTATTTATTTGTTTATCTATCTATTTTTTGTTTTGTTTATTTGTCTTTAGGGGTGTGGAACTGTGTGTGCAATTTTTCTTATGTGTGTTGTTACAACTTAATTAAAAATGAATATCAAACCAATTAGTTCAAAGGTTTAAGAACTTTAAGCACACTGACAGGCACCTGAATGTACCACAGGAATATTGATGTTGAGCCATGCTTCAAAGGGTTAACCACCTAATCCTTTTTCCCCAATTTTCCAAATAGTTTGGTGAAAATGCAGGCTTAATTTTCTTTAAACACACTGCAAACAGACCAAATTCGGTGCAAACATTTCTCCCTTCCAAGGTTGTAATGGATTCAGAATGACTATTGTCCTGCTCTTGACAGAGGTACCCACCTCTGCTTTGAAGGATGGAGCACAACACCAGCAATCCCTATGCACAACAGATGGCTTAATGTCAGAGGTACAATGAATATTTCTTATATTTCTGTTTACACTGAATTCTATAATCCAGAGTGAGATTTGTTGAAATTAAAGAGCTGGTGTTGTATGTTTCTTTAGGCCTGGGTGATGACCTTTTTTGTCTTTTTTTGCTACAGTGTCTTGGCGGATAGAGCAGGATATGCCGTTATAAAAGACGGCGGGGGGAGCAATATCCCATCATCAGGGAGGGAAAAACTGTACTCACAGGTATTAAATTGACTATTCATTCATGTGTATGTAAAAATGGCAACCGCAAATCCAATATAAACATCCCATTCTAAGCGGCACAGTTTGACTGTCAACTGATGCTCTGCACCGCAATCAGGGATTGTCGGCAAGAGATTAAAAGATATTTTCCTCTTCAGGCGGAGTAAATTGGTTTTGGATTAAGGCTGATTGATTGCTGCTGAGGTATACAGCAGTCTGTTTGAAATGCTCAGTTCTGAACACACAAGTAATTTCAGCCCGAGCTACTCAAGGAAATCACACCGGATGGAATCGATAGATATTATGTAGCAGTTACCAGCATTGCATTGTTCAAGGTTATCATTAAAGGCTTGGAGAATAACATTCGATGATACTCAACAAGTTTGCATGTTATATTTCTATTATCTTGTCAGTGTCTGTGTGTGTGTGTGTGTGTGTGTGTGTGTGTGTGTGTCAGCATGTGTAATGGCATTAAACATACCTGTGTAGTTTATAATAATATGTGTTTATGGATCAATGTGGCTTGGCAATAGGAAAAAAAAAAAGATAAAAATGATGGATGAAGCCACCATGACGCCACCAATTAGTTAGTCGACTCCCAGTTTAATTGTGGATGTATTAAGAAGATCTGGATACAGCACAGAGGCGGGGCCCCATTCATTACGATGAGAATTGCTCAGTAGTCGTGAAGCAAAAGTAAGCTAGAGACAGGATGCACACTAGAGACTTGCGGTAGTCAAGTGCGGCCGATTGTGCCCAAGCAGGAAACCTTCATGTGCTTTTTTTTTTTGGGTCCTCAAAATTTTATTTACTAAACATAAATCATACATACATAGTCGCATCTCATCCACATTTTCCCAAATTTTGCAGGAATTGACTTAATATGTAAACACGGAAGTCCACCAACAAAGCTGCTGTATGTGATGAGTTGGGAAGATAAGCAAATCACTTCCAGGTCAGAGTCCATCTGACTGATTGAGATTGTACTTAAAATTGTCCAAAACTAAACAGTTCTATAGCCAGTACTCTTTTCCAAATATGCAGAGATGGTGATGTACAATGTATGAAGAATTGATGGAGAATTTAGGCAATAACCATCTGAATCCCAAAGTTTGTTTACAATAACTTATACAATACTTAATAATAAATCATGTGCATAAAATGAAATAGCACTGAGCAAAAACTGCCTCCTTTGGTTCATTTTTAGCCACTTAAAAAGTTCCACCCAAAAAAACTCAATATTAGTGAACGTGTATGCAAGAATATTTCACTGCTTTACAGTGCCATCACACAGCCCCTTTCAAATGGGAACTGAAGTAGTTACCCTGAATCCACCAGAATCCACCAGACCCCAGAGACAAAAACAAAATTTTCCTTTGCAGAAGATGGGAGTTACTGATCTACTACTGCCTTAATTGTAAGTGTGCAAGGTGACGCAGTGAAAATATTCAAAATATAATGAACGCGTAAACTGATATTGATCTTTTCAGGTGACCTTCTGATCCGCAGCAGTATACAGTTAAGCTTTGTGCCAGTAGATTTAGTTTCAGTATTAAAGACATGGGCGAAGCAACACAGTGCATACGGGAAATATCAGCACAAATGTCTGACAGTTTGAACCCTCATGTTTAACTATATATCTCTAAACCTTACAGTTACAGCTAAAAATCACAACAGAAATGAACAAGTTTGCGAAGTTTACATATTTCCACTATTGAAATTAATCACCAGTTGTCTAGGTGGAGGTGATTGTCGTTATTAGTGTGATATTATGGTGATTCTGTCTACAATTCCATATCTGTTTTGATTTTGGATAGACACATTAATAGGGCGTGCAATAAGCAACTAGTAGAAATTACCCAAAAAATAGCAAAAGTTGTAAAAGTGCAACAGTAAATAATAATAATAATTCTATAAAATCATTTTAAATATCTAATTATGATAATTATAAATAAAGTTTTGGAACATTTTCTCTAGCCTCTTTAAAAATAATTTTCCAAATATTACTATAACTATTTTTATTGCAATTTGCAGGACAGCTCTAGCCAAGTTGCTCATTGCTTTTTTAACCATGTTTCAAAAGAATGCAAACCAATTTGCTCGGGTTTTGAAGGTGTAAATGATTGTGAACTCAGCTCAAGAAAAGTGATTACGATCCAGGTTTCAAAGGGTTACCAACACCGTTACCTTTGTGTTTAAATTAGTGCTGGGCCGTTAACGGCGTTAACGTGCTGCGTTAACGCGGGATTCCAACTTAGTGAATAGTTTATCGCGCGATAATTTCCTTATCGCGCGATAAACTATTCACTAAGTTGGGTCTATACGGTGAGCAAGGCACCAATTTCACTTTGTTGTTTAAGCGCGGATGTATACCTGGTCGAATTACGCGGAGGGGGCGTGAAGAAGGCGGAAGCTGGTCTGCCTGAGTGACTGGAGTGATTGGCTCAAGCCGTGTCACAAAGCTGCTGACTGTTAATGGTCTTCTTCATGACCTCTAATGTAGGCCCACAGTTCAGTTAGGGTCATGTTATCAGAGGCTGCGCCCTCTGCTGTTCATTCCAGTTAGCAGGAAAAAGCTTTTTCCACATGGAGACAGAACCTGTGTTCCTAAATGTCTGTGTTTAACAAAATAAAAAAAAGTTAAACACCAAAGTAAATCTTATGGAACATTATTTTTCTTTACCAAATATTATAGTAGAACAGCTTTCTCAAGCAGTTTGTGATGCATTTTCATCATTTAGATAGATAGATATTATTTTGAATGTCTTTGGCAAAATTCAAATCTATAATTTTAATCTAGATTAATCTAGATTAACTACAGGATTGCAGTGAGATTAATCTAGATTAAAAAAATTAATCTATGCCCAGCACTAGTTTAAATGTAAATAATCTGTTTGCTATGTACACTTCGCACAGGAATTATTGATTTGTGTGTATAACTAATTTATTTGAGAGCAGGATGTATTCATTTCCATGCACCCCATGATACCTGCAGGGCTACATGGAAATGTGTTTAGTTCTGAGATGCTAATAGAATCTAATCTAATGAGTTATTGGGTGATCTGTGTTACACCAGCGCAGACAGACCTTATCCATTAAAAGTGTACAGCGCAGACATCTTTTATTCCACTTCAAGCAAAGCTCATATTTTTTCTTCAAAGTTCAGCTGATATTAAACAGGCCTTTGCTTGATTTTCCTGCAGCTACAGTAAAGTCTGATGTCTTGACCTTGTTAGGTCTGTTTCTCTGTAACATATTCACAAGATTCCACTCCAGACATTTTACAGGTGCTGTTTTGATGTCCAGGCTAATTCAATACTATGTACATAACTTTAATTTGCATTTATTTCTGAGAGTGCCAAAGGAAAAAGTTGTTATTGTGTTGTTGCGATCAATAAGTCCCTGAATTTAAAATGTATCAGAATGTACGGATTAGAATATATTGCTTTTTTTCTTTTGAGAAGCATGTCCACAAGAGATTTGCCCAATATAATCCAACACCAATCTCTTTTTTTTTCAACAGTAATATCTTTCTGTAGCCTACCTGGCATCAAACTGAGTCACTTAATTTAAGAGATATTCCGTCATCTATGACATTGTTCATTTAAAAGGGTAAGGTGGTGGATTACAAATCATCACATGATCACCACAGAAATAATTCCTGCAGAATAAAGATGGTGTTGATAAGGACAGAATATTTGCTTCTTTTCAGATCTGAAGAAACCAACAGGATGGGTTTACGGTCATAACTGAGGAACTCTGGATGACTAACAGACCTCACTGTAGAAAGTTTTCTCTTGAAGAAACAGTCTCTTTGAAAACTATTCATAGTATGTTCTGTGGATTATACAGCCCAACAGAAACACTGTTTTCCGTACCTCTAAACTTGGACAGATGAAATCCAAACTATCTGCATAGACAGATACCAGGAGAAGAGAGTGAATATGTTGTTTACAGTCTGGCCCTTTAACGTCCCCTTTACCCTTTGAAACCTGTATTGACATCACGGTTGTTGTGCTGCGTTCAGATGCTTTCACAAGCATTAAACCTCTGAAACATGGGAACATGACAATGAGCTACTTGAACCTTTCTTGAAATTTGCAAGAAATTAGTATTTAGAAAATTATTTTGAGAAAAGCTAAGGAAAAATGTCTGAAAAAAACATCATAATTATATTAAAAATATATTTAAAATTATTTGACAAAATTATCATTATCATCATATTATCAATATTTTAATCACTTTTTCAGGTCATTTCCTTGTTTGTTTTATTTCTACTTTAAAAAAGCAACAACAAAACAACTACTTTTTTCTTTGATTTCTTCCCTCCCTATCTTTTAAGAATTTTCCTTGTACTTTTTTTGCTGCTGATTTTGGAGTAATTGCTTCTTTAGTTGCTCACTGTCTTTTTCCCTACGTTTTTGAAAGAAATCAAGCCAATTTGCTCAGTGGTCAAAGGGTTAACCCCATCAAACATAGCTTCCATCATAAGGGATATTAAAAGAATACTTCATGCCCCAAACGACCATCTGTATATCAGTTATTCACCCTGTGTTGTATTGAATTCAGAAAAACAATCTTTTTCTCGCATGCCTCCACAGTGGACAAAGCATTCAAAACACTAAAGAAGAAGAGTACCCTCACAAACTCATCCAGTGTAATCCAAATTTCATTAATCCACGTTCTGGGATGCCGCTATGTCAACAAAAGCATATGGAAATCAATGATGGGACGTCTACACAAGCACATGTTCAATATTTGGTGACAAAGGCATGAGTACTTAGGTTCAGGCAAAAAAGACAAATGCTAAGATGCGGAGCAAAAAATTTCACATTGACACAGGAAGCAAACACCAACCTCCCAGATGAAAGTCCCATCCACCATCCATCACCCGTCCCGCATGCCCCAGAGGGACCTTTGTGCTCCTAATATTATGTCAGCAGCGTTTCAACCTGATGCTGTCCAGTGGCGGATCATGTGGACATGACAGGTTCTGTCCAGCCTCATTATCAAGTGATGCTGCCTGTCTTCGTATGATGCTGCAAAGACAAGCGCCATCTGGCTGTCTTGCCGTCTGGCAGCATTTCATAACATCATGACCGGTTCTTTCCGGCTGTGTTCTCAGCTGATGTCACCTGGCATCATACAGCCACAAAACGTGGTTTCGCAATCAGGATCTTACGCTGAAATCACAAAAAAAAAAGCTGTGGTATTTGACAAGTTTGGAATGAGAACAAACTGGGCCAACAAACAGAACAGGAAGTGATCCCCGCATATAATATTAACAAACTACGTCATTGCAGATATTGTAAATGGGGAGAACACAGGAGTTTTTTTGACAATGCTTGGTCTATTTGTGTGTTGTGCACAGGCCTCATCTTGGTGACTGCAGTTGGGGTAAAGGCACAGTGAAGGATTTAGTTCCAGTGGCGTAGGCTATTGCAATCCTGGTGCCAAGAATGAGTGCGTCTTGCACTGTCTGCCTGCAGCACACCTCTGCTCTCTATATCTTGGTTGCTTTATTTGGTGAACAACTAAAGCACATCCATACACCTCTCTAAAATCGAACAAACACATATTTTGTTAGTCTGACATGCGATCACACAGGAGAAAAAAAAAATGGTTTTATTTGGATTATGGCATTAATGCCACAGAACAAAGATTAATGAGCATCCTGTACTGCTGGCCTTTCCTTTACTCTGGTGACTCTCTTTACAGCCATCTGTAGGCAGCAGGTATCTGCTCCGTCTGCACTCTCTAATTGGAGTGATGTTACACACTGTCAAGTCACAATTACACACAACATATACACTCGTTAAAACTATTTTTGCAGGAAGCACCAGAATGTTGTAAAATAGCCACAGAAACTTCTGTGCTTTCGTGAACATCAATCTTGTCGGCCATGATTTATCATTTTGCACAGTTTGTAATAAACTGTAAATCAACAGTCATGATACCCCTCACCCCCTCGAGTGACGTTCCTCTAATTTATTTGTGGATCATTAGCAGAATAGCGCCTGCTAAACAGGCAACTGTTTTCTTCCCAGATTTTCAGCGATTATGTTTGCATATAAAACTGTCATGCAAAATTGACTGCTGTCAGAATTAAAAGTTAAAGGAGTTGTATATGATATTAAGAGCGTATCTGTGTCTGATGGCTAATTTCCACCAAATCAGTGTTTGGTCTGGTTCTGATCCGCCACGTCAGACGGAGCAAATAGATCACACTCTAGTCTATGTGTTAGCTTCCACCGGCTCAGCTACGAAACGACTCCGTCCCAGCTCTGGCAGTCCGGACCCCCGCGGATCAGATATACAAGGATACCGGAGCACTTCCCATAAATTAAACACAGCACAACACAACATTAAAAAATCTGGTTAATTTTCAGAAACACTGTTTAAGTCAGATCGTTTTTCACTACATCAACAAAACGTTGCAATGAGCAGATCCAGGCCTAGTGTCAACATGTCAGAGGTTTTGAGAGGTCACTACTGACAGCATGGCGCATGTTGTTGTGTTGCCAACACATGATTTTGTAATTACCTCTGTCTCGCCACTCCACACTCAAACCGCAAAACGGATGAGTTAACAATGAAAAAGCATGGAGCAAAACCGCAGCTGAGCTGTTCCACAACACACATGTAAGAAGTGGAAATCCAGGGAGATTCAGGTTGTCTGCACACAGTTCTCAAAGCTAACAGAAGCTAACAGTGCTAACTCCATAATGAGCACTTACAGCTGGGGTGAAACCTTAGCATGAGTTTCCAAACCAAATGTCCACCTCAGCCTTGAAGGTACAAAGTTACCAAAAGTCAAAACCAAATCAAACATTTTAATGTGTAGGAAGACATTCACAGTAAAGGCTCTGCTAAATTCAGAGTGTATGAGTTGTCTACACATGGCTCTACACATAGCTAGTGAGTAAGATCCACATAAAAGGGACTCACAACAGCTTGGATTAACACATACTCAGAGGTAGCGTGATGTCATTTTCTGTGCAGGATGATATTTCTCTTCCATATCTTGTAAGAGTAAATAGAGTGCCCCACATATGACATTTTTCCATAGGCTGACACGGACGTTAGCAACATCCTGGTTTTCTCGTCAAAAAGCCTTTGGGATTTCTTCATTGGATTTTAGATAACTTATACATATAGCTGTTTCTTTTACTCTTAACTTTAGCTGCTTGTATAACCTGTTATCTTATCTACATTTTACTTATTTATTTATGAAATTCTATTTTTGTACGTGCAACCCCATCTGTTCATGTACACAATGCTGTTTACATGCCTAATGTTCTTAATTTTGGTTATGTTATAAGGGGGAGGGGCTACATGGGTTTCTGATATTTTATTTTTAATCTGTAAACCTTTTTATCTGGGAATCACTTTATGCTTAGGCTTGAAAAGTGCTGTATGAATAGAGATTATTATTATTATTATTATTATTATTATCACTATTTCACAAATAATAATTGTGCACAACACAACTGAAGAGAAATGTGCAAGTCCCGATGGGCTCTTGCACATTCATGTAGAGGTTAGGAGTTTGGATTTTGTTTCAATTTGGAGAAATTCCAAAATGTATGAAAATGGAAATGATCATATTTTGCAAAGCACAGCTTGTATTTTTGTAAAGAGACAAACTTAAACAAGAGATGTCCACTAAAATAACTCAAAAAGTCATTATTATTATTTTATTACAATTTCTATTTTACTATATTATTATCATTATCATTATCATTATCATTATCATTATTATTATTATTATTATGACAGTAAGAGCCCTGTGATTTGCGCTGTGCCGCTTGATTCACCAAATAGAGTTTTGAGTGTCCATCCCAGTGGACGTTAGATCTGGAGTGACATAAAAAGGCAGCTGTAATATGATGACATCAGTAATCCGATTGCTTATGAAGATGGCACAGTTGTCATAAAACACTATCAAAATGTCTATTGTAGTGGACATGAATAACTAAGACAATCGTGATTTAACCTCATTTCTACATGGGAGAACGTTAAGAAAAACATGCATTTTTAAGTGTGATTTGAGTCTTTTCATTTAGAAGGAAATAAACTGAATTTTTATCTATTTGTCTTTGATTCACAGTTCTACAGTAGATTTTTACTTATCTGTTTCATTGAAATTACACAGTCATGTATGACCGTTTCCAATATGTAAAGCTGTAACTTCTTGATCACTGTTTCCATCTTCCACTTGCCACTGGCCGCTGTCTTTTATTTCCTGTTCACAGTCAGAGTGAATGAGGCTGCCTATTACCAAAGTCCCAGCTCTTTGACTGCTGCTGTTCCCATTTTATATTCCGACTAAATGAATAGGCGCTTGAATTAAGTAATCTCCATTAAGTCTCAGTGGAATAATAAGAAGGGTCAATACTCTTTGGCCCAGCTATTCTTTAGATTTGGAGGGCTCCCTTCTGACCTATTACCGAAGGTGATTCTCCAGATTTTTTTGTGGAAAGATGGCTATGGAACTTTCTCTTTCTGCCAAAAGACAAAATTGGCCTGCGGGGGAAGAGGAAAAGTTGTCATTAAAATTACGTATCCCTTGACCCCACTTGAAGGTCGTATACTGGCAGCAATTACTGAGTGTGACTTTAAGGAGAGGCTCTGCTGGTCGTTAGTGGAGACAGTCCCCTGGCTTATCCCCCTGGGGGAGAACAGGGTGTGTGTGAGTGTGTGAGAGAGTGTTCGTGTGTGTGTAAGGGGCTGGAGGACCAGAGTGCAGTATCCAATCCTTAAGCTCCTGCTTGGCCTGTGAGGACTCCACTATAGGAGAAGAATGATAGCAGTGAAGGGCTGGAGTGTCCTCTAGTAAATGTCAAAGCCCTCACTGATGAGATTCTCTTAGAGGGACGGACATCTGAAATGTTACTGATGGGACAAACCACTCACATCTTATAATCATGGCCACTGGATGTCAATATTCTGTACCTCCTCAACCTACAGCCAACTTATGAAAACCTTCATGCCAGCTGTTCTAAAAACCCGCTGTCTCTTATGGAGGCCTATTTCTGCCAGTGTGATGAAAAAAATGGACCTACACTTTCCTGGTCATTTGACCACTCAGAGCACTTTCACACTTATTGTCACATTCACACACTGGTGGCCGATGCTACCATACAGGGTGTTTTTAAACATTCATACACATACACACTGATGCCAAGCAAATTTGGGGTTCAATATCTTGATACTTTGACGTGTGGACTGGAGGAGTCGAGGATCAAACCCCCAACCCTCTGATTAGTGGACAACCAGCTATACCGCCGAAGCCACAGCAGCCCATAAAAAAACTGTTAGGTAATTATAATTATAAACATTCTCAAAATAATGACTGAGTATATCAAAAACAAGGAACTGCGTTGGAATAATAATGACTTGGTGTACAAAAATAATGACTTTGTATCTCAAAATAATGACTCAGTATCTTAAAGTAGTAAAAGAAATTCTAAAACTTTGTCTCACCTATCTCAAAATAATGAGAAACTTTCCCAAAATAATGACTTAGTATCTCAAAATAATGAAACTGTCTCAAAATAGTGACTCAATATTTTGAAATAATGACACTTTTTTTTTAATGACAATATCTCAAAATAATGACTTAGTATTCTAACATAGTGACAAACACTTCCAAAGTACTGTCTTACTTATCTCAAACTAATGAAATTTTTTCTCAAATTACTTCTTATTTCTACTTTTCAAAATATTGACTTTGTATCTTAACATAGAGAAAAACATTTTAAAAATATTGTCTTACTTATATCAAATAATGAAACTTTCCCAAAATAATGACTCAATATCTCAAAATAATGACACTTTCTCAAAAATAATAATGCAGTTTCTTAAAATAATGAGAATCTTTCTCAAAATTTTGACTTAATTATCTCAAAATAATGATTTAGTATTTCCAAATAATGACTTAATATCTCTAAATAATAAAAATATTCTCAAAATATTAACTTACTTACGAGAAACTTTCTCAAAAATAATAATTTTAATGAAAAACTTTCTGTAAATAATGTTTTTTTTATCTTAAAAAAATGATTTATTTAACTTTCACTTAGTATCTCACAATCCCGTAGGAAACAGAACAATGTCTCAATTTAAAAACAAATCCCACTGCAAATGCAGTGATGTTGTGGTAAAAAATTATAAAAATTAAAAAATAAACTTTTTGTGGCAATACCGCTGGTGAAAAAACAGCGATGGCTTGCTAAAAAAGACCCACATTTGATGGCTAAAAAGTCGCTGGAAACACGGCGATGATTCGTTAAAACAATAGTTTAGTTGTTGTTTATTGGTTTCTGACAGAGGTCTGCAGCTTGACAGGTATCTCACCTAGGTGCCACACCATCCACTATCTCCTCCACCTCACATTGTAAAAATCAGCACATACACTACATCACTATAGAAACATAGAGATGTTATAAAAACATACAAATGTAACATATGCATGATTTGAGAAATCATGAAATGTACAGAAATGTACAAACAAATCTGGCAAGCTCGAAAGCCCCTAAGCCTTTTTTCTGTAATTTTTGGTCATACGGGCTGTAGGTTAGCATGCACAGGAAGAGTCAACCACAGCGAGCATATATGAGAGCTCGTATCAGCAGATGCCGAGTCACTTCAGGTCAAGTGTATGGGTCTGTAGTAGTGAACGGTTTCAACAGTGAATGTATACAGCTACAGTCAGTCTTTTTCAAGGAAGTTAAACTATGGCTGTCAAAATGTATAAAAGAGAAAGTGAAAGAAAGAAAGAACCTGTGTCAGTTTCAGGCTGCTGTTTCCTACAGATGCCACAGACCAGTGTAGACCCAGAGTGTACTGAACTTAAAGAAGAATCAGTGCAAGAGATATGATTTCACACATGCAACAAAACACCAATTTATTAAATACTGTATACTGTTGGGTGTGAATGTGAAAGCATTCACAACATTTGTTCCTCTAAACTTATTATTCCACTGCATTTTTCATCTTCCACATTTTCCAACATAGAAACATTAATTCATTCAAACATTAAACCATTCCTATAACTTCACATTATTTTTTGCACATTTAAGGCAGCACTGCAGTGTAGCATTAGCTTTTCAACAATCTTTAAAAGTAGTCCATATCCGGGGACATGAGTACTGCAACTACATGCAGACTTCAGAGGATGTACGCACAAAATCTGCTTTGTAACAACATAAGTTTTAAACCACTGTGAAAGAATGAAAATAAGTGTTTTATTTCTGTCATTCAAGCTGCAATTCCACCTTCGACCACAATGTGGGTTGCAATGACAGAGTGGCGCTGTCCATATTTTGACTCACTAACTTCATGGGCAGTTAGATATTCCACATCTTACTTTTAAATCATTGGTATTATTCAACATCTCATTGACACTCATAATTAAACTTATTAGCAGTCAACCAATATTGGTTTTTCAGGGCTGATATCAATACCGTTTATTAGAAGTTAATAAGAATGATAACAAATATTTGGAACCGATATGCAATTAAAATGAAAATATTTCTGTTGAAATTTAGAATTTGAATACAACAAACTCAAACCCAAAACTTTGTTAAATGCCTTTAGCAAAAATCAAAACTGAAAGTTTCAACATCACATACAGCAAGTCCCAAGCAACTTTTTTTTTTATAAAATTCAAGTGAAAATTGAAATTAAAAATGCATAAATAAAAGTAGCTCCCTGAGATTAAACAAAGTAAAAGTAACTCCCATGCTGACACTTACTTTGCATGTGTTGCAGACTGTGAATTCCCTGGTGTTGGTTGAGTGTAATACGCATACATTTTCATTCAATGCTTTTTATCGGCGATCATAAAAATAAAATGTCGATACAGATAATCGCTAAAAATCCAAAGATCTGCCCAGATAATCGGTTAGGCTGATAATCTGTCAATCCCTAAAACCTATACCCACTTTTCAAGCTATTCTTACTACTTCACTGTCTTCTTACACATTTAACCCAGCACTGCAGCATCAGCTTTTCAACACACAGCATTCACACCCTCAATCTTCTTACGAAATTGCACTCTCATGTTATAACTAAACCTACTTTACCTTGACAAAGTACTACATTAAAATGCTTTAAGTATATTCACAGTCATCTTATAAAAGTTGCAAATAAAACACGTAAAGGGCTCATTCTGCACAATAAGTCCTTTTGATACCTCCAAAACATAATATTTCAGTAAAACTATGAATGCAGGACTATTGCATTTAATGGAGTATTTTTATGTATTGCTATTTTGACATAAGGTTGCACTAATCAATATTTTTGTATGTAGTCAGATGACTGTGTGCTATGTGAATGGTGTCGGTGCACCAACAGATAAATAAAACCCACTCAGCAATTCTCCTCAGCTCCACTGAAGGTTTGAACATTTTCAGCTCACTGTTTAGGTTTTGAAAACTCTGCTGTCATCAGCCTCAGCTTCACTGTGCACAACCTACTCAGCACCAAACTGCACACACACACAGGCAGAGGCAACTATAGACAGATATCATTGCTCAAACAACAGAGCATTAATTGATTATATTATTTATGTATTATAATAAGTGACTGTTGGGCACATTTTACGCTCGTTTCATTCTTCATTTTTTGATTTATTGGCTGTGTTCATGCATATGGTATACATTTTGGCAACATCTTGTATTTTTGTTTGATCTTGGAATTTCCAGCTCAGCTTCTACAATAAGTTTAAAATATACTGTGGAAACTAAAATGTTACATTCAGACTGTTAAGTGAAAGAAAATGGGCCATTAAAACCCATTCGAACTGAATTTTTTTGATTCCACGCCCATGAAAAAATAAAAACATGCATTGTGTTATTTCTGGGTGTCATTCTGTGCTTTTGCCTTGGAATTTGTCATTTTTACTATTTTCCACCTGATGATGGCTTTTTTTTCTTTTTTTTTCTTTTTTTTTTTTACCTTATTTGGCATATGGAAAAAATACATGCTATTTCCACTATCAATGTTGCTGTTAATCACTGACATATCCAAAGCTACTATAATAAAAAAAATCTACTTTGAATGTAGTATATTAGTGTAGTATGTTTGTTTTTCATCTAAAAATATAGTGGCATCATGACAAAACCTGGCATTAAAAGAGTTAAAATTCCGAAAGCTATTGAATTTGATATCCATGATTAGGACAGATGTTAACTAAAAAAAAACAAAAAACAGTAAACTCAATTAAAAAAATCATGTATATATATATATTATTTTTCATAACCTGACTTTGAAAAGCGCGTTTTGTTGTGCAGAGTGCTATGAGTGTGAGTATTTAAAAATTTTAAAAAAGAATTATAAATAAAAATCAATGTTGCTGCTAATCATTGACATATTCTAGGCTGTGATAATCTACTTAGCACACTGAAAATATTTTTGTGTTGTTGTTTTTTTTTCAACTAAAACCACAGTGGCATCACTACAAAAACCTGGCATTTAAATCATTAAAATTCTGAAAAATAATTAATATTTGATATTTGTTATTAGGTTTTGTTATTTTGGTGTCAAAAACTCACTCAATAAAGCTAGAAAATAATATCAATGTACAACACAATTGAGTGTCATATAAAGGGTTAATGACTATCAAGAAGTTGAACACAGATACAAGTTGCTGTCACTAAAACCGTATCCCAAAAAGCGCAAGAGATATTTGAGCGATGACATCAAAACCAAAAAATGTTACAACTGTCCCCAGTTGCTCCTGCATTATGGATATACAGCGATGACGCAGCATTAATACACTGTGTAAGACCGGCTACAAAGTAGGGTAACTACCCCTGAAATGTGCTTGGCACCATTAACTAATGTACAGTATCAGACTGCAACCACAACCGTAATGATGGCACAGCCACCAACTTTGTTTCTGCCAACAATAAAAGACACACTTCAGTTCAACATGAAGCCAAACATAAATGCGCACTGACTCACCAAACTGTAGATCTGCTGCTGTCAGATATCCACACGTCCGTGTTTCCTGCTGATACCGAGCTAGCGGTCCAGTAGCTGTTAGCTAGCACAGCCTCACAAAGTAAAACCACTCCTGTCTTTGGTTCCAGTCCGTTTAAAAACTATTTTCTCTCCCGTTAGTAGGTTCCTGGATGCTGACGTCGTCCTCCCTCTCGATATAATTTCCGTAACTTCCTTTCTGCTTTGAAAGTCCAATTATGCGAAAACGCTTGGTTCGGAGCTGTCCGCGGCCGCCGCCATGATTACATTGATGTTGACGCACCTTATGCTGTCTTTACGTGCTCCTCAGAAATATCTTATTTACCGTATTAACGAGTTACGAGCACATGAAGGGCCGTAATTGCCGGTGGGAAATTGGGAAATGATGATGATGATTACCCAAGTTGCCTAGGTGTGACGTTCGCGTGACGTTTCAGGGCAGCAGAAATGGTGGAAAGCATGGAAACGTGCTGCATTCAAGATGGGTTGCATTTTAATGCTAAAAGCTTTTGAATAAGAGGTTGATAGGCCTAGCTGTTTCCAGTTTATTTACATTTCTATGTATTATTTCATTTTTTATATAGGCTATTTTATATATTATATTTTTATATTTTTTATATTTAATCCAGATCGCTCTACACAGTGAGCAGTTCATATTAATACCATATTACACTTTACATTTCGCCAAAGTTAATATTTAAAACATAATACGACTTTTGCCCGCCATGTTTATTCATATATGACATCAAGTCAGCAACTCCTGTTATTTAAAAACATTATAAATGTTAGTATACTCGCCTGGTATGCTTTATATTTCAAAGTTTGCTTGCTTGCTACAGCTAATAGATGCATATACTAAAATATGCAACAATTAAGAGTAAATAATAGCTACTAGGAACAAAATAATGAAATAAATAAGCTATTTTTTTTACTGCCAATTGTTGACACTGTTTCTTTGTTTTCCGCATAGTATATATATACGCATAGTATATATATAGAACCAAGAATGAATATATATATATATATATATATATATATATATATATATATATATATATAGACACATATATATACTGTACATATATACATACTATATTCATACATTCTTGGTTCTTTGAGTTAATATTCTTGCCAAATTCTTGCCTTGGAGATCCAACCTAGAAATCCAAGTCACATATACACATTTTTTTATTTTTTTTTTAAAAAAGTGTTCTAATAATTCTACATTGCATTCATATCCGGAATGTATCTATAAGTAAAAGACTTTACTGGATAATACCTGCATGCAATCTAAAAAGGCAACTCTCATTTGTTAGGGAGCACATATTAGGAGGAGTAAATAAAAAAGCATTGCCTTTCTTCTGATTATTTTATAACCAATGATGCGCAGCTGCTGCATTTATCATTGTAACATCTAAACTATTGACTTAATATGCACATGAAAGATAGAAATCGCAACAATAAGCAGTAATATACAAGTTTATGTTGTGAAATATTGGTTAAGCAACTGTGATTTACAGGGGAGACACATCAACACAGTAGCTCTATGACACAAAGGAGGAAGATATATCAGACTTTGACACACACACAATATTTGTCACTGCTAATAGATAGTCATTTTCAGTTTCCAAAAAAAGTAGAATATCAACAGACTTGAACTATTGTATCTTGTGCACACAGGAAAACAACTGAAATAGATAATAACAATAAATAAGTAATAGGCATAATCTTTATTTATAGAGACCTTTTTTAACAAGTTTCCAAAAAACATTTGTTGCAATGCCAAGCAATAAAACAAAAATAAAAAATGCAAAGAACGGAGTGACAACAATTGATACACCTGTGCCGTCCTAATGATGCGTAACCGATGCACACACTGTCACCATCACACTGAAAGACATCTGTCCTCCAGTCAGGAGCTGCAGGCCTCATCCAAGTGCTACAGCTTCACACACACACACACACACACACACACACACACACACACACACACAGAGGAACATTTCAATCTGGGTCATGCATCCAGACATCCCCGAAAAATGATGTGCACTACATCTGTGACAACAAAAAGATGTGAGAACATTTTACCCAACACTGCTTGCTCAGAAAATACTTGATTACACCACCGTCACAAATCGTTTCTTTTTTTTTTCCAGTGTGAAAATTGTCGTCTTTTTAACACGCAAGAGCATGACATTACCATTCCCCCAAGTGCTTTCTGTTTTAGCACTCCAGCTAATTAGACGGGTGATAGGAGTGGCACTGATTGGCATTATAAAAGCTGCACTATCACTCCTCACCGGCTCCCTGCACCCCCATCTCTCTTCCTCTCTCAAAGTTGCCATCAGAGGAATTATTTAAGATAAAAACACTATGGGAAAAAAACCCTCCCCTGACAGATATTATCATTATAACCCTTTATGGCAGGGATATTCAACTTGCTTATCTTCCAGGGGCCAGTCACAGCAGCCCCATACATGTTTCTAAGATTTTAGGATTTTTCACGGATTTCAGAATATTTCTAGGATCTTAGGACATTTGTAGGGCTGTAGCACATTTGTAAGATTTTAGCACATTTCTCACATTTTAGCATGTTCCTAAGATCTTAGGATATTTGTAGGATTTCTAGGATTTAAGGAAAATTGCAGGATTTTAGGACATTTCTCAGATTTTAGGATATTTGCAGGATTTTGGGACCTTTCTAGGATTTTGGCACGTTTCTCGGATTTTAGGACATTTAAGAATTGTGGGACATTTCTACGATTGTAGGACATTTCGAGATTTTAGGACTTTTCAGGATTGTAGGACATCTCTCAGATTTTAGGACATGTCTAAGATTTTTGGATATACAAGGATTTTAGGACATCTCAGGATTGTAGGACATTTCTAGGATTGTAGGACATTTCTCGGATGTTAGGACATTTCTGGGATTGAAGGACATTTCTCAGATTTTAGCATGTTTCTGGAATTTTAGGACATTTCAGGTTTGTAGGAAATTTCTAGGATTTTAGGACATATCTGGGATTTTAGGACGTTCCTATGATGTTAGAACATTTCTGGGAGTTTAGGACATTTTTAGGATTTTAAGAAGTTCTGGCATTTTAGGACACTTCTAGGATGTTAGGACTTTTCTAGAATTTGAGGATATTTCTAGGATTTTAGCACATTTCTAGGATTTTAAGACATTCCAACAATTTTAGGACATTTCTTGGATGTTAGGACTTTTACTGGGATTTCAGGACATGTCTAGGACATGTTTAGGATTTTAGGACATTAGAGGAGGACCTCTGTTGGGGGCTGCGGGGTATCCTCAACTAGCACTTTCTTAAACAAATAATCTCTATTTTGATGCTGTTTTATGCAGTCTGGCACCTTATGTATACTAAAAGTACAAAAACTAGTCCCAGTGTGCATCATTTTATCTTTACTGTGAATTAGAAAACGGTTGAATTTTCACCCAACACCCTATTGAGGGCCAGATTTGGCCCACTGGCCGTGAGTTTAGTCTCACTGATTTGAGATCAAAAATCACTATGGAAAAAAACCCTCCCCTGACAGATATTATCATTACAACCCTTTATGGAAACTTTTTTTCCCTTTCCTCCCCTTTTCTCTCTCCATCTGTGCCACTCACTCTGACTCTCTGTCTCCCAACGGGTTGCAAAAAAAAAAAAAAAAAAAAAAAAAAGGCAAGGAGAGAGGAAGGAGGAATAGAAGAGTGAGTGAGCTCTGTCAATTGGAGTGAGTGCACTGCTAAGTCTGGCTACACTACAAAGGTTAGCAGATCTGACTGTCAATAGTGTCTTGTGGGTGGGAGGGGGAGGAGGGAGGAGACACGGGGGTGAGGTGGTGGTGGTGGGGGGGCGGTCGCTTTGAGAGAAAGAGATACTTTGATATTTCGGAATGTTAGAAGGGTGAATGTGGAGAACTGGAGGTTGGGGATCTAATTACCGGGCCATAATTGGGGGCTGGGGAATAGGTTGCCGTCCTCTCAACTCGCTGCAGATCAATTATGTTAAGAGAACATCTGTAAGTAGAGCTTAATGAGGTCCATTAGAGCAACATGCGCTGCCTTCCCTAACGGTGCTTGTCAGCTTCTTGGATGAGCTGGAGTGTGCTGCTGACTGGGGACCTGGTGGAGGGGCTTAAATAGGAGAGGAGGCTCCACTCTCCGCCGCTTTTTCCCTGCCAGAGACAGAAAGACACAGCGAGACAAGGGGAGAAAGGTGGAGACAGAGACGCCCTGTGAAGCCGCGGGGCCACCAGGACGCGTAAAAAAAGAAAGAGAAAAAAGCCGCCGCCGGGTGGAAGCCGGCAACAACTTGAGCAACTCCTGAAGTTTTTCAAGACAATCTGGAGTTGCGCGAACGCTGAGAAAGTTGTGGACAAGCGAGAGAGTTTGTTTTTGGGCATCCCCGGCTGCACTTGAAGGTACGTGTTTGCTGCTTTCTGCGTTTTTTCGGGGTTTGCGCAGAGCGACGGCTGTGCGTAAAAGTGACAGCGGAGGACATAAACATAAATTTGGCGTCATCCTGCTTCATCAGACACGCAGGGGGTTAGAAAAAAAGCGGCCAGTGTTGAGGTTGAAGTCGCGTTTTTGCGCACGTCTTCATTCTGTCCTTTTGTGTGCACGTTTTCTTTCGCTGTGTGACGGTCTGCTCCATCCTCCGCCGCCCTGTCCCCATCCTCCATTCACACGGAGGATGAATAACCGGCGGAAGGGCACCGACAGAGAGGTGGCAGCCTCACACACACTCTTTCTCTCACACACACGCGCGCGCTGCACACACTCTGCAGAAAATTGCATGATTACCAAGATAGGCCGCCTTGAAATAATTCAATCCATGACAAAACCTAATTACTGGCAGGTAATACCCTGTCAGCTTTAATGCATCTCATCACTCATAATGGCGCAGAGAGCATTTTATGACCCATCTCATTATCGCTGCATTTTAGGCTGGAGCCGCATGCCAACTATTGACTTGTATCTCCTCCTCTCACCCCCCCCAACTCTCCTCTCCCCACCAGAATATTTCAGGGAATAACTTACACTTGTCAGGCTGTGTGTTGGACCAGTGTGTGGTGCGTAAGGGAGGCGTGATGTGTTGTTGTTGGTTGGTGGTGGTGGTGGTGGTGGTGGGGCTGCCCTAACAAGAGGGGCCCCGTCGAGTCCAAACCAGGGGCCGCAAACTGCTGCAATAACAGAGCGAAGAATCACTCCGTCCTCTAATTACAGGAATGATTTAAATAAACAGTGTTGGAGAGGCGATAATCAGTCCGCGGGGCTGCCACGGTGTAGCACTGGGACCTCACATGACGCCTGCGTGCGCGCGCGTGGAGGAAGAATGCTAGAGAGAGATAGAGAGAGAGGAATCGGTGATTGATTTAATTGTTCATATTTGATTTGCTTCTTGTTTATTTGCACTTACTTGTCTGTTTGCAAACTCTCATTGAAGTGAATGAGAAAAATACGCAATGAGTTAACCAAAAATATGTGCAAAACTGGAAACTAGACTTTTGTGCACGAAACGATTGTTTTTAACACTCAATGAAGATGGATTTAATTGTCCATCTGCTCCGTGTTTATTTGCACTCTCTTTGTCTTTTCACACACTCTCACTGAGGTGAATGAGGAAAAAAACGAAGACTGAATGAAGATTGATTTAATTGTCCATATTAGATGTACCTCTTGTTTATTTGCACTCTGTCTTTTGCAGACTCTGATTGAAGTGAAAAAGGAAAAATGCAATGAGTTAACCAAAAATATGTGCAAAAGTGGAATCTTGTGTGCAGAATAATTGTTTTAAGAATCAATGAAGCTTGATTAAGTTGCCCATATTATATCTGCTTCTTGTTTATTTGTCTTTTTGCACACTGTTATTAAAATGAATGAGGAAGAATGTGGCATGTTAACTAAAAATTCATGCAAAACTGGACTCTTTGGCCAGCACAATTGTTTTAAGACTCAATGAAGATGGATTTAATTGTCCATGTTAGATCTGCTTCTTGTTTATTTGCGCTCTATTCGTGTTTTCGTAGACTCTCATTGAAATGAATGAGGAAAAACGCAATGTGTTGACCAAATATATGTGAAAAATTAGACTCTAGGGCACAGAATACCTGTTTTGAGACTCACTGAAGATTGATTCATCCCATATTGTATCTGCTTCTTGTTTATTTGCACTCCATTTTTCTTTCCTCATTGAAGTGAACGAGGAAAAATGCGGCATGCTCACCAGAAATTCACACAATACTGGACACCTTTTCCTCAATAAGTGTTATAAGGGCTCTCACCTGACACTGATTTGAATCGGTCCAACTTAATGTGTTTGTGTGTTCCCCACTCTAACCCTTTAACCTGGTTCAACATCAGTTTTCTTTTGCTTCAATCACACACTTCTTACAATTTACACTGTAAAATCAGATACGTTGATTTTACTTTAACAAATCTAGAAAACAGATTGCCTTGAAAAATGTAAGTAAACATACTATTAATCTTAATTTATGTTTGCTTTAACTGCTAAATTTACTTAAAATCTAATCCCATTTGCTCAATTTTGTGAAGTTGACGCAAATTAAAAATGACAAGTTGATTTAAATCAATCTTTCTAGCTTGAGCAACTTAGTAAACTGAGTTTACTGTGCAACATATGTGTACGGTTGCAAACTAGTCTTGTATTGTCTTAAATATGGTAACAAAAGAGAACGTGCAGGTCTCCTAACTTCTTCATTGGTGAAATCCTCTCCCTGTGTTTTTAAAAGAAATTCAACCAGTTTGGTTCTAAAGGGTTAACTGTAACAGCACTTTATACAGCTGTTGTTAAACTCTTATATGTATAATCTTTGCTTTGTGAAGGACAGGTGTCAGAATTTACAGCTGTTCCTAATATATGCCCCTAAAAGCAGCAAGTCCACCTGAAATTAAAGCCATACCAACTCGCCCTGATGTTCAAAACACTCCATGTGCACCCCCAAAGCAGAGGTGGAATGTATCTAAGTACATTTACTTGGGTACTTTACTTGAGTCTGAATTTGAGGTGCTTGTACTTAAGCTCAGTATTTTCTTTTCACTCTACTTTATACTTTGACTCTCCTACAGTTCACAGGAAAATATTGTACTTTTTTCTTCACTGCATTTGTCTGACACTTTTAGTTACTTTGCAAATTACAATTTTTGTTTTAAAAAAATATGTTTTTTTGTTTTTTTTTTTATAAAATATGATTTGTCATTAATTAAATAGTTTATAGAAGTATGGCTGCAACCATAAGTTGATTTATCAATTTAGTCACAGAAAATAAATTGTCAACTATTTTGATAAGCATTTAAGTCTTCTCTCTCTCTCTCTCTCTCTCTCTCTCTCTCTCTCTCTATATATATATATATATATATATATATATATATATATATAATTTTGAGTGTGGGGGGTTTTTGAATCTTTTTAGTTTTTTAAAAATAATTTTGAATTTTGGATGATTTTTTTTCTTTATTAAATTGTTTTTGAGTTTTGGGGTGATTTTTTTCTTTCTTTTTTAATATTTTGGAGTTTGGGGGTTGATTTTTCCTTTCTTTATTCATTCTTTTTTTTTAAAATTTTGATGAGTTTTATGTGTTTCTTTTTAAAATAATTTTAAATTTTGTAGGTGTTCTTTTTCCTTCCTTTTTTGTTTCTGTGATGTGTTTTTTCTCCTTATATTTTTCTGCATTAGGTACTTATATTTTAAGTACATTTCCCTGATTACTTGTTTTACTTAAGTAGGCTAACATTTTTAATGCAGGCCTTTTAGTACTTTCACAGGGTGGCATTGGTACTTTTACTTCAGTAAAGGATGTGTACTTGTTCCACTTCTACCCCAGACAAACCTACCTGCTTTCTGTCTCTATAGTATAACGAGCGTGTGCGCGCACCCGCGGCTCTAAGATTGAAGGACGTTGGTGGAAAAAAAATAAAATGGGCGTTCCGGGGGCGCGCACGCGATGCATGCTCTCAGTTCTTGTGGAGCGGGCTGGTAATAAGTGAATGACCTTATCGTGGCGGTGTAATGTCTCACCGGTGAGGGATTGGGGGGTTTGGAGATAATAAAGCTCGACTCCCCCCTTCTTCACCACTCTGATGCATTCACCGGCCGGCCGGAGTACCCGCACACTCTCCGCGTGCTCCACGGCGGGCGGCTGAACACCTGTAGCTGGCTGCTCTCCTCCGAACCGGACGCTGTGATCCATGTGGAGCTCATTATCTCCATCCTGAAGATCAGCGCGGCGCGCGGCGCGATGTCAGTTTGGTGAACTTTTTGCGCACGGAGGGGATCTGTAGCGGAATCTGCTGGAGTTGAGGCTTCTGCGTAAACTTGTTGAGAAAGGTGAGTGAGCAGGAGACTATTTTGACATTTTTGAGGAAAAAAATCTTGAGGAAAAATACTTAAATGTTTAAAAGGATTCCATGCGCGCACGGATGGGACTGAAATAAATGTGAGTGAAAATGCGGTGGTGCTGCTGGGGTAGCGGACCGGTGGCAGGGTCTCTGTTGTGTGCATGGTGCCCGGTGGTACGTCAAAGCGCTGATTAGCGAAGCAGCGTGCAGCAGGAGCCGCTGTGCTCTGTGGCCAGTAGGATTAGATGGTGGCTGCGGCGCGGAGGGGGAAGCATCTCTTTGTCGTCCTGTCATTCGCTGCCTGCATCTCTCCGCGCATACATCTCCGGTGGGCGATAAAACGTGCTCTCACACGACCGCACGGCAGCGATCAGCTCGCCCTAGAAGCTCCTACGTTTTCTCCTTTTCTTTTTTTTATATCACCCGGTGTTTCCCCCCTCTCTCCTTTTTATTCCTCGCTGGTCGCCGTGCTGGATTGTTCGCTCTCTAACAAAGCCTGATCCCCCCCCCCCTCCCCTCTCAGCCTGGTGCAGACAGCTGCTCTCCGGGACCAGGCGGCTCCGGGTTGCATGGTGGTGCTTCAGCGGTTCAACAAATGCAGAAAAGGGAGAAAAGTTTCGGTAAGACGCGCACTTTGTATGCATTTTTCATGTGTGTTGAAGTGTGTTGCAGCATCTCTCTGCGTCGTTCCACATGTGACCCGCTGTTGCTCCGCTAACGTGTGATAACCTTTCATTAAGACATTTCGGAGATGCTTCGATCATGATATGTGCTGCTTGTCAGAGCTGCGTGGCAAATTGAGTCGCTGCGTTAAATCCGTTATTGGCCTTTACCAGCACTCCGCTGCCATGGCAACAGTAATTAAACTGATAGGGTGAAATGTCAGCATCTCGTTGGCGAACAGCTGGGACTGAAATAGCAAGCTATTCTCCGCGCTAACCCCCCCTCCATCAAGCCTCCATCCGCTCCGGGCTCGGATGATGATACATGTGGCCGAGGACGCGCAGCTCCAAGGCTCTACAATGAGAGAGAGAGAGGGGGGAAAGGGAGGATACGAGCCGGCGCGCAAACAAAACAGATATCATTAGGGGGCTCCGAGCAGCTGTGATTTCCTCTCCTTTATGGAAAAAATGAAGCTTTTGTTGAGCGCTTCCCCTCCGCAATCGGAAGAGCGAAGTGGTCGAATTCCTGCCATGCTTCTCCGAGTTGATTGCACAGCAAAAAAAAAAAAAAAAAAGAGAAGGGGGGAGTCGAAACTCTTCCCTTCTTTTGGTTTGGTAATGAGTAGCCGGGGACTTTGTAGTGTTAACGAGGCTGGACGGATCAGTGCCGCTGAACAGGCGCAGCGGAGAGCAGCCGGCCGAGCAGCCGCGCGCCCTGCTCCTCCAAATCCAGCCAATTAACAAATCAACAGCCCCAACGCGCTGGAACAAATGAGCTGAGCTGCTCACGCTGCTCTGCAACCTGTTTGATAATGCCTCCGCAAACCATTCTGCACTATAGATTTATCTGTATATCATGCGTGGCAGGTGAGGAAATATGTGTGAGTTTTGTAATTATAGGCATCAGCAGTGGTTTGCATGCTTTATTCAGTTTTTCTGAAACTAAGTTTGAAACAAGTGTTTCTCTGCTTCAAGGTAGCCATCAGTTTATTTATTTTGAACACTAGACTGCAACTTGCAGAAACTTGAAACCTGCTTGAGGTGTCCATCTCAGACTACACTGAAACACACACTGTAACATTCTTACTGAAAAAATACGTTAAAACTACTACAGATGTAGTTACCAACACCCTACTGTTATTTACTTCAACAGTAGATTTATCACAGTACTCTGCTGTAGAATGTGAGGTTCCCAGTGTAGCTAACCTGCAAGTGACTTCTGAACAAATGAAAAATACTGCATTATGCTGAAAAATCATATAGCAGCCTGCTGTTTATGTTAACTGTTGTTTTGGTTTCAAAAAGCATCAAGATTTACAGAGTTTTACTGTATTTTGGAAAAACGGCACATTAGAATTTAGCCATGTTATTGTGATAGTGTTGTGTTGTGTGGTCAGTGCAAATCAGTCTGTACTTACAACTGCAGTAACAGCTGTAGGATTCAAGGTTTTCAGTGTAATACTGTAGCCAATCTGCATTGTATGTCACTTCTGATCAAATGAAAAATACTGCATAGTGCTATAATATCACACATAAGCCTGCTGTTTATGTTAACAAAACACAACAGTATATTACTGTGTATTTGGCTGTATTTTATAGTGATGTTTGGTCAGAGCAAATCAGTCTGCACTTACAACGGCATTCACACGCAGTTTTAAGGGAAGACATGAAACAAATTTAGATGCAACAACTTTTTCAGCTTTTGTACTAAATTATACTGGAATTAATGGAACCCACTGGTTTCCAGGAAGGACGAAATAAAACGTTTATTACTGCATTCATTTGTAGAATGTAAAGTTTTCCATTTTAATCTGCATGTGACCTCTGGTCAAATGAAAATATTCTGCATAATGCTGTATTTCTGCACAGCAGCCTGCTGTTTATGTTAACAGTTGTTTTGGCTGTAAAACACATCAAGATTTACAGTGTTGTACTGTATTTAAGAGTAAAAATAAGTACATTAATGTAAGTATTTGGCCATATTTTTACTGCAATTTGTTATAGTGTTGTGCATCCGTGCAAATCAGTCTGCACTTACAACTTCATTCACACGCAGTTTTAATAGATTACATGAAATTAACAGTGATGTAACAACTTTCAAGGTTTTGTACATTAATTGGAGAGAAATAAATGAAGCCCACTGGCTTCCAGGAAGAAAGAGAAAACATTAAATGTGCTTCAGTATTCTACTGTAACATGTGAAGTTTAGAGTGAAATATTGTTGCTAACTTGCATGTGACTTCTGGTCAGATGAAAACAAAATGCAAAAGGCTGTGAAATCATACTACTGTTTCAGCGTTTTACTGTATTTTTAAAAAAACAGTACATTACTGTTAGAATTTGGATGTATTTATACAGCAGTTTGTGAGGTCAGTGCAAATCAGTCTGCACTAACAACTGCATTCACACACAGTTTTAAGAGATTACTTGAAATAAACAGAGATACAACAAATTTGAAGTTTTTGTACTTTGATTGTAAATTAATGGAACCCACCGGCTTTCAGGAAGGAAGAGAAAACGTGGTTTACAGTGTCACACTGTAGCTACTCTGCATGTGACTCCTGGGAGAATGAAAAATAGAGCATAGTGTTGAAAAATCACACAGCAGCCTGCTGTTTGTGTTAACTGTATTGGCTCCAAAAGGCATTAAGATTTTCAGTGTTTTGCTGTAATTTGGTGACATTACTGGCTGAATTTGGTTGTATTTTTTTTTTTTACAGCAGTTTGTTTCAGTGTTGTGTGGTCAGTTCAAATCAGTCAGCACTTGCAATTACATTCACACGCACTTTTAAAGAGTGTTACGAAATTCACTGTGATGCAACAAGTTTTTTAATTGTTGTGAAATTATTGACTGACTTTGAGGAAGGAAGAGATAGCATCCCAAAAAGTTTTTTCATCAGCAGTGGCGGTTTGAGTAGTTGTCATTCTCCACCTTTTCTTCTTGAAAAATGGTGAAGAACGACAATTAAATAAATGTACCGACTGACATGTTTGAGTTAAAATAGGAAAAGGAAAGTTTCCGTATTTAAAAATGACTAAAACTATACCGTATTGAGTGTGTGTGTGTGTATGTGTGTTGTGAATGGGAGACAAAGGGGAGCAGGGGTGTGTGCCCCTCCTCAGGGAATGATAGGAGAATACTAATTCCAGGCCTGGTGCGAAGCCACATTGTCCCCCCACCTCCTCGCCCCCAATGGGCCAACAAAAGGCTCTCCACAGTCAGCTCAGGCCAAACAATGCAGGCCGCTGCAAAGCCCAAAGCCTGTAGCCACGCCCCTTTAAACACAGAGGAGGTCAACGTTAAAAAAAAAAAAAGAAGAAAAAAAGGGTCCGGGAAGAAATGTGAAACTGTGGCTTTGTGTCTGTGTGGGCTGCTTGTTGTGCTGTTAGTGTTCTGACTGCATCCACATCGTCGTCTTTCACTCCTTTGCTGCTATTTTACAGCAACGATGAACGACTTTTTAATCTTGGCTGCTGATTCAGAATTTTGTTAAGTATTCTTTGAATAAAACTTCAAATTCTAATAAAATAAAGTGACATTTATTAGCATCTGTAACAACACTGTGAATGTGTGTGTTCCACACTGAAATGACCTCCACCTGTATTGCCAGATCAGTCCTGCAGCTATCCTCCATCCAGAGTGGAGTGTTTCTGTCTTTACACGCCAAAGTCCTCCATTTCGGCTAATGTGCCAGTCACCTATTTCTACAAAAATTTAACACGAAGTGCGGCCCGTCTCAAGTACAACATTTCTTACTGGAAATGTTCATTTTGATTATCATTAGAAATATTCTTTATATCTACCACAGGCCTGCCCCAAATCCACACCACATATTAACTGGAACTCCATTAATAACCCTTTGAAAGCTGGGGAAATGTCAGTTTTCATGTGTTGCATTCACACGCTTTTCACAATTTTAAACAACTTAAAACTTGGAACCCAGAGCAAACTGGTGTGACTTTCTTCATAAACGTGGGAAATGTTCCACAACTCTAAACAATTATTAGGTTTAAAAATATATTTTTAAAAACTAGGGAAAAAAGATTGTGAAGGAAATCAAGCCAGTTTGCTCAGGTTTCAAATAGTTAAATTCGTAAATAGCATTGTGGGGCAACTCCACACTAAAAAAAGAAGAAAAAAAGAAGTAATTTCTAGTATGCATATCAACATTTGCTTTTTTCCCCTTATTTATGGACCAACTTCAGTGCGCGTTACTTTTTTTTCCTCTTATACCTTTGTAGTATACTGAATTTTAACTCTCCAAACACAAAATCAGATTTAATGTGTAGTTTTGAATTAAGACACTGATCATTTGGAACTTCAACTTGAAAAAAGAGTTTTAAAACTTTTTTTGATTTGTTTGGTTTTCCGAGGTCTTCCCGAAGCTCTCTCATTACTCACACTTTGTTGTATTTTGTGTAGCTCCTTATAAAGCAGGCAAAGGCAGATCTTCAAAGTCTGCCTATTAAGGGACTGTTCTTACTTATCATTGCAGGGCGTTGGCTGGGGTGTGAATTCATTTTTTTCAAAAAAATATCATGACCGCAAAGTTAAATATAAATAAACATAAATAGCCATAAACAACCACCATTTCACACTCTCTAGCTGTGATAGATGATGTGATTTTGGAAAGTTTGGAAGAAAACATGCTTTTCAAACCGACTTGCAAGTTTGGGGCTTCCAAGGGAATCTCAAATAAATACAAAATATAAGCAATTGAAGATAAATATTCCTAAAAAAAAAAAAAAAAAAAACAAACCAAAAGAAATAACTTACTTCCCAGCGCTTGAAACATATTTGAAGTGCCTGCCCCATTTTGCACCATGCCCTCCCCTCTCATAAATAATGAACAGTCCCTAACTTTTTGAGTATACGTAATTTATTTTTTTACAGTTTGAACACACTGAAAACCTCCTGAGAGTTGTGTGGAACTGACACTCAGCTCTGTGTACTTTGTGGAACATGATTCTAGACCCACACTTTAAGATTTTTGTCCCTCAGAGTTTTTGTATGCGAGAGACAAAAAGATGACATGTATTTTCACGTATAATGTGCTGAAAATGTGAGTTGTGTAGAGTATGTGATACCTAATTTTACTGTAAAAAGAAGCTATTTGTTTTAACTTAAAAAGTAAAAAAAAAGTTTGGGCTGCCTTGATTTTAAAGTTGACTGAATCATATCAAAAATACCTCAACATGTCTTCTCAAATTCAGTCATCTTAAAATTTTTTTTAAAAAATAAAGTTAAAAGATATAGGTTGTTTTTACAGTGTTGCTGTAATACAGTCTAGGTTAAAATCTTTTTTTAAAGTACTATGCTTGTGTCTTATTTCATTAAAATCTTACTTTGAATTTATGTTAAATATGAATATTGGTTTCATACCACCACTGCTGTTAACATCGAGAAGCAAAATGAACACACTCACTGCGTTTTGCTTCACTTATCTGTCGTCATGTCTCTTCTGAAAAAATATCCTACATGTTAAAGCGTATTTTTAACTCCTTGCTTGATCATTTAGCTGCATCTGGTCTTAGAATTTTCTTTCTTTCGCCATAAGGAAGCGTTTGCCCGAGTGTCTGACACATCTCTCTGTGCTTCTCGCAGGTATACAAATGCTCTCCGTCCAGCCGGACACCAAGCCAAAAGGCTGTGCCGGCTGCAACCGGAAGATCAAGGACCGCTACCTGCTGAAGGCCCTCGATAAGTACTGGCACGAGGACTGCCTCAAGTGTGCCTGCTGCGACTGCAGGCTGGGTGAGGTGGGCTCCACACTCTACACCAAAGCCAACCTCATCCTGTGCCGGAGAGACTACCTACGGTAAGAAAGACGGCGTCTGAGTGGCGTGTGACTGCATACATCCAGATAACACCCGGTGTGGTCGCAGTGTGCACGGTGTGTGCACGCCATGTAACCTCACTGAAACACACTTTACACACATTTAGAGTCCAGTGTGAGCTGCTTTTTATCATATGAAATGGAGGACAGACGATGTCTTTTGGTTTTGGCCTGTGACCTTTTTTTAAGGCCTCAACTTGCCACGTGCCATCAATGATCTACTCTCATTTAACCCTTTCAAACTCACTCCTCTCCTGCTGCTTTCAGACACTTTTCACAAGTGTTTAGACCTTTAAACCTTAAGCAAACTGCTGTGATTTCTTTCAAAAACAGGTAAGAAATGTTCCACATATTTGTAATCATCATTATTACATATTTACAATGATGTTACAGAGTTATTATACTTTTTTAAGCACTTTTCCAAATCTTGTTTCTCTTCTTTTCTTTAAAACACATTTTTAAGGAAATTTCTTGTACTTTTTCCAAATTGCAATGAATGAATATATTTGGAATAAAAACAAAAAAGCTAGGGAAAAAGAATAAAGCTAGGGAAAATATATATTTGTAATCGTCATGATTACATATTTAAAGTTTTGTTACAGAACTATTTTAATTTTTAAGCACTTTTCCAAATCTTCTTGTTGTTGTTTTACTTCTTTCTTTGTAAACACAGGTAATTTTCTTTATTTCACTTTTGGCTCATTGACTTCTTTCCATGTTTTTAAAGTAAAACAAGCCAGCTTGTTAAGATTTGAAATGGTTAAATTAGACAGCCGTAAATTTGACATGTAAACGATGGTATGGCTTTTAAAATGAGTTAAATATATGTGTATATTTTGCTAGCTTTCTCTTGTACTTTACCATTGTTTTTTTTTGTTTATTCAGCAAACATCAATAGAAGCGTCTAAGGAGTCTCATGTGACTCAATTTCCATAAATTATGTTTTTGTTCTGTTTCTCTTTATCTGCCTCTCACAGTCTCAAATTAGCTTCAAATATGCTGCCTTTTTTAATCAGAGCCAGGCCTATTTGACAATGAGGAAACATTTAGGGTGAATTAAGGTGAATTGAGTTTTATATACATGTAGAATTTACCTTTGTCTTAACCGTCTGAAATCTGGATCGACGTCATTTCTCTTGTGTATTTAAACCTTTAAAACCCAAGTCAACTGGTGGGATTTCTTTCTAAAACATGTGAAAAGGCAATGACTACCTTGACAAGAATTGTGAATTTCAATGGCGAGAAACTAATAAAAGGTGACAAAAAAAATTATCTGAAAATTAGTTTCTTAAAAGGGGTGAGGATAATCAGAAAATGATCACAAAAATGTCCAGAAAACTATATTTATAATTAATATAATTATATATTTAAGATTACGTTACACAAATAAATAGATGCAAATGTATTTATTTTATTTATTTACTTTTAGCACTTCCCCCACTTTTCTTTCCTTTTTATTTAAATGTTATTATTATTATTTCTTTGCTTATTTTCAGGTAATTTTTTTTGTATCTTTTTCACTGATTTCTTCCTAACTTCAGGTCCAGGCTTTGCTAAGTTGCTCATTACCTTCTCCCCATGTTTCTGCAAGAAATAAAAACAATATGTGGTTCAAGGTTTCAAAAGGGTGAGAAACATTCCAACTTTGAAGTACGGCCACTTACCACGTTTTTAGTGAAACTGACAGCAATTGTGATCTTAAAAGAGCATCAGCAAAATGGAACACTTGGAAAATTATAAAGTGTAACGATAAATATTTACACAAAGTAGCGTTGACTCAGTTTTTAGTCAAGGCAAGCCATGTTCCCAACCTTTCAGACACTTTCGCGGTAGGCTGCACTGCAACTGCATAGAAAATCTCACCTTTATTTGATTTATTTTCAAAAGGAACACAAAGAACTTAGGAGATAATTTCAACTTACAATGATTCCAAACTTTTTGTTACACGAAAAAAAAAACCCTTTTTGCTTTAACAAAAAAAGCTAGTGCCCAGGCTGCCTTAAAATTTTAAGTTGACTGAATTTGAGAAGACAAGTTGCATAAACAAATGCAAGGAGTCATTACCATCACTCCAGATAGCTCACTTTGTTCCCAAATATCCCTATTTCATATGTGCCCGCCCACCCAGCAATGTGGTAGAGGGTGAACACAGATAGAAAGCATAAGCCTTTATTCAATGTTCCTGAGGTTATTAAAAACCTGGAAAAGTCATGAATTTTTGCAGACACATTCCAGGCCTGGAAAAGTCATAGAATTTGTTGTTACAATAATGTTCAATGTACAATCTTCCACATAATAGAACAGAATGGCAAATAATTTTCCTGTAGCTGTTGACGTAACAAAGCTCAAAAATGAGTCTGTGACAACTTTTTGGGTTCTTTAAAAGTCATGGAAACGTTTGGAAATTTTGTCCATTGAAATGTGTGGGAACCCAATTCATCGCAACTGATTGTTGTCTCAAATGAATTTATTTGCTGGAGTTCACTTACTGGTTTACTCTCTGGAACAGACAGTGTGTGCATATTCACAGAAGGTTTAAGTTTTTATTTGCAGGAGTACAGCGTGTTTTTAAGTCCTGCATTACAGTTGATTAATGTTTGTATCAGTTAGCAGAATACCTAGTCAAAATGATATTTGAAGTTTCAATCTGTGACGCATACATCAACCAAAGGGTGCCCTCATTGCTGAACCTTAACTTTGTTTTTGCATCTTTAACAAACTCTTTAGTAATACATGTGAGTATACTTATACTTACATGTATTAAAAAAGGTCTAGTAACCTTTAAAAAGGTATAGTATGTGAACTGGAAGAGGGATTATTTCAACGCTTTTCCTATTTTATTTTTTATTCATTATTTAGTTTTAGTTTATATGACTGTTTTCTTAGAATTTATCAGAGGTATTAATGTACCTTTGATAACCATATTTGTCCCTATTTTTGAATGCAAAATTATACACACACAAACACACACACACACACACACACACACACATTAGCAAGTGAGGTTAAGATGGAGTTTTTTCAGTCAGGCAGTACAAGATGATTTTTCTCCTCCGAGCTGCCTGGGTTTTGCTGGTCGTACTGAGACCTGCTGAGAGACAAACAGCTGCAGGCTTTAAAGTTGTTTACATAGGGATTTGTAGTTTATGGAGGCCTGACACGTGTAGAGCTTTCCGCAGACATGCTGTACACATATAGTGAATTCTGATTTACCGCCATTCAGCTGGAGAAAGATGTGAGGCGAGCTGGTTTCTGAGAGACAAGACTGTAGAAGATTAAAGTTACTATCAATTTAAAACATCCGCTGCAGTTTTGATATTGACTGACGTGAATGTGTTAAAAACACAAAGGGATGACAGTATTTTCTTTGCTGTTTTGGATAGCATACCATACTATGGCTTTTCTAATGTAATTTGGGAGAACATATTATACTATGACTTTTTATGCTATTTTGGAAAACATACTATACTATCATTTTTTAAAACCATTTTATACTATACTACAATGTTTTGGTGCTGTTTTTAAAGACACACAATACTATGGCTGGTCTCTGTCATTCTACATAGTATATCATACTGTGACTTCTTTTTAATGTGATTTTGGACAATAAATTATACTATGACTTTCATACTATTGGATGATGTCCAAAATAACATTAAAAAGTCATATTATAGTAAGATTTAAGAATTTGTCTGCTTAAATACATTCTAAAAAGCTGATTTTGTTGACATTGTTTTTAGACCAAGTAAGTGGTTGGTTAGAAAATGTATGTCAGACGGTGTGTGTGTTTTTGTGTGTGTGTGTGCAGGCCACGGCACACTCTGTTAGGCGCTGTAGACTAACATGCTTTCAGCCAGAGAATAACCAAAAGGTTTTGAGGGATTATCAGCCTGCAGTCAGGCTCACTTACTCAGCCTGAGCACTCACACTGGCTGGATGTGCAGTCAGGCAGGTGCAGACACTTTTTATTGTTAAGTAAAGTGTGTTTCCAGCTACATGTATTTATACTTTCATATAGAAACACATGGCTGAAAAAATAAGCGAGGGTAATGCGGTCATGACTGTTGCTCAGATGGCCGCTAGGGTCATCCATTAACTGGAGGGTCCACATGTTGAGGTGTCCTTGAGCAAAAGACTAAGTGTGTGTGTGTGTGTGTGTGTGTGTGTGGTGTGTGTGTGTGTGTGTGTGTGTGTGTGTGTGTGTGTGTGTGTGTGTGTGTGTGTGTGTGTGCAGGGGTAAAATGTGAAATGTCAAAAAACAAAGTCAATGCTACTCTAAATATGCTGATATATGTGTGTGTGTGTTTATGTGTATATATATATATATATATATATATATATATATATATATATATATATATATATATATATATATATATATGTATGTATGTATGTATGTATGTAGGATAAAAAAAAAAATCCTGTCGCAGAAATCTCCTAAAAGCAAAAATGACAATAAATTTTCTTTTTTTTAAACAAAAAATGTGACATTATTTCTTTTTCATGAATAATTTATATAATATAGTATAAAAAATTAACATAATTAATAAGATGCAATAAAAGCCTATATAAACTGCATTTCCCCTAATCATTTTCTGCTGACATTTAGATCCACCGTCCATTCCGATGGATGGATATTTTTGCAAAAATCCTGAGTAGAAGCTGTAAATCTTTCATATGATATTTCGACATGTACAGGTATTATAACATCTAATGTTTACTTTAGCAACAGCTTAATTGCAAATTATGTACTTTAACAATGTGATTAATAGACTGAATACGCTTTGCGCTTCCTCCTTTCCTCACAGTCGGCCGTGCTTGCAGCCCACTTTAGATGACGTGCAACACTGTCAGTGGCTAATAGACATCCCATCATCAAAGTGTTGTTAAATAGTAAGATAATATTTTTTCTGCATAACAATCTGAGTCCTTTAATACTATGTATTAGCCCACCCAGAGTTCAATGTAATATTTATTTATGTTATATTTCAGCCCTGTCTCTTAGAAATTTGTGAAATGGACACAAAATGTGTGAAAGTTACGTGCTGGTAACATTGAAAACAATGCCAATACAAAGTCCATGAGAATCTTTTTTTTTCTTTTTGTTTTTGTGGTCGAAACACATTAAATGTAAAGACTGAGAAAGTTTAGGCAGGTGGGAGTGGGCATGGACTGGTCAAATAAACATGGACTTTCAACCGGGAAACTGCTGTTTGTGTCCGGTGTGAACGTTAAGGTAGTTTTGTAACTTTGCAGACTTTATGTAACTATACAAAATACAATGAATATACTTAGGTAACAACACAAACTACATAAAGTTACATCACGTGTGTCCCATGCAGTTTTCCTAAACATAAGTATTTCTTCTGTTCTCTGTTCTTTGTTAAGAGGTTGTGTCTATTGCACATATTTCTGTGAGACTGTTTTTAAATTTATTCCTACTTAATAAGGTTCACAGTGCATACTTTTTAAGCCTGCAGCTAAAGAGTAAAGCACTTCAAATGTCTGACAGCAGAATAACTGTAGTGATTTACTGTAGTTTTGTGTGAAATAATTGTGTGGAGGAGTGTATGTGTGAGTCTTCCGGGGCAGGAGCAGACCCTCTCTTTTCTTTTTTTTGTGTGTGTCCTCATTTTGTTGCAGAATGTGATTAGTTAGCTCAGTTTCCACAAGCTAAATATTAGGGTGCTCACTGTAAATGTCTTCACAGGGCTTGTTGGGTTGTACAGAAGCTTCAGTCAGCACCACAGCTGGTGGTCAGTCTGATGCTACACAATTACACAGAGACACAGTAATGTGTGTGTAGAGTTTTGTTTGCAATGTTCAGTGAACTGCTTTTTAGGGGAATTTCTGATGACACCAATGGAAAAATCCTGGTAACCAGTAAAGGATGGACATAAAGTACTGCATTTTTTGGCTATAAAGGCTGCCTTTTTTTTTTGCCACGCACACATACACAGACCAGATATATAACTCTACTCAGTGACAAATCTAACCCTAAAATTACTGTTGAACTGGGTCCATCATTACCATGAATACAAACTGTAGTTTATTTTGACTCAGTCCCACACACACCATCCTGCTGCCACAAATACTCACTTAGAGCACCAAATATCCACTGCTTAAAACAGTCCCCAACAAATGAACCATTTCGTCCTGTTTGTTTAATGTTCGCTAAAAACTACAGTGACCTTCTGTTTTTGGAAAAAACTTTTTAAAAACGTACCTAAGAGGAACTAATTGTCGTGTTGAAAGATGGACCAACACACTGATGGTTCAGGTCTTTTAATGACATTTGTTAACAATGAAAAATACAGAATGGTGGTAGATTTTCCCTTATTGCAGTCCTTGGATATCTTACGATCTTTTAAGACCAAACAAAAATAGTCAGAGGAAAAGCACAGTTAGAATAATGAGCTATTTTGCAGTGTGTAGAGTTGAATGTAGGTTTATTGTAGTAAAAACAATGACTCAATCATTGTGTGTCGGTGCGAGCATTTAATTTTTGGTGTAATGGATGTCACACAGTTATTGGTGTTGATCTCGGGGTGTAAGGTTTTAACCACACTTGGGCGGTATCACGGTATTATGGTATGCTAGGGTATTCAGAAATCCTAACGGTATTTTTTTTTTCCAGTACCATCATAAATACAGGTGCTCCATTTTCTTATAAATTCATTGTATGTAGTGCACAGCAGGCACCATCAGAGCTCAGTCTCCAGTCTCCACTGGCGGAACATTCAGCTAAGCTAAGTTACAGGACTGTAAACAGCCAGCGGCCAGCAGGCAGAAAGAGAGTGTAGAAAAATAGGCTTGTTTTTTACGTCCACTTGGTGCATTAAGGATATATTTTGACCAAACCAGAGCTGGTGATTGTTGGAACAGCGGACTTACTGACTAGATTGCTCACAAATAACAAAGACGGTTTGGGTGACTTTTATTTTGTTTCTGTTGAGTTTGAATTGAGTGTGTTATGATGAGTCAATGAAGCATTAAAGCCTTGTCAGTCTTTTGTGAAAGAGAGAAAGTTTAATTCAAAAGCTATACAGTTGTATTTCTCTGTTTAACCCTTTGAAACCTGGATGGACATCACTTTTATTGTGCTGCTTTTAGATGTGTTTCACAGATATTTAAACCTTTGAATCCCCAACAAGTTGGTTAGATTTCTTCCAAAAACAGGGGGAAAAAGCAAATATAACTGCAACTTGTAAAAAAATTGTTCAAAAATTTGTAGATTTAGAAAAAAATAAAAAAGAAAAAGCTAGAGAAAGATATCTAGGTTAAAAAAAAAGAATCTAGAGAACGTCTATATAATCATCATAATTACATTATATTAATTTACATTTGCATGATATTTTCAGGTCTTTTTTTGTTTCTTTGTTGTAAATTTTCAGGTAATTTTCTTTTACTTAAAAAGAAGAAAATTCTTGCAAATTTTCATTCATTTCCTCTTAAGCTGCTCATTGCCTCTCTCTCATGTTTTTAAAGAAATCAAGTCAATTTGCTTGGGTTTCAAGGGATTAATGAGGAACATAGGTGTGATAATATTGGTTTTCTTAACATTTTCTGAGGTTCTATCATGTATTCATTAGTCTGAAAAGCTGAAAACCACCCAAGCCTAGTTTGAACACAAAAAGATGGTTGACAAATATCCTGTATTTTTAGTTTTTTTGTTTTGTCCTCAGTTTGAAAAGGCTTATAGTCTCGTGTAACTTTATTCAAAGCTCAATTTCAGCACCAGGTCCATTAAAAAGTGTCCAAAAGCCTTTTCTTGCCCTGCTGGCTACAGCGCAGCAAAGCTTCAGAACAAAAACTGTAAATGTCATCACAGAATCAGTCGATGTGGACATTGTTTTCCCAAGCAATGCATACAGTATAGCAGCTCGGGGCCGAGCGCCTCCGAACAGGCGTGCAGGCTAAGAGGAAGACCAATTCCAACATGTTATTCTTTCATCTCCAAAGTTCAAGGTGACTGAATTGATTTGACGCTCGCTATCACGCGAGTGGCCCGCCTGCGAATGCGCCCTGACATCTCCTCACTGCTGGCTAATGAATGGCAAATATAGCAAACCGCAGTACTCCACATCTGATCTGCAGAGCAACAAAGAATAAAAAAATAAAAAAAAGGGCCCGGCTCCATCACTGAGGCAATCAATGGCTGCAGCTTCACAAAGCAATGCAATTTTACACACACACACACACACACACACACACACATTCCCTTACTCAAAAGCTCAAATATATTATTTCTACTTATGTTTATCTCCGTGTGTCAGCCCAGGTTAGCAACAGGAGAGAAAAAAATAAGGATGACTCCACATTTAGTGCGTTTTTATATTCTGTTGGCTTTACCAGCAAATTATTTGGGCCTTCATTACACCCCCCTCCCCTCCACCTCTTCTCCAAGTCAATCCTTTTCTGCTTAGCAGGGTGGCATGTTATTAGGCCTGACATAACCAGGGTTAATAGAATTCTTCAGGGGTCTACAACCATGAGCGATGTGATCCCACCAGCAGAGAAATAATAATCCTTTATCGCAACAAACAACTGAGGAATACGGGGAAGGAAAAACTTGATCAAATGTGATGTACAGGGAGGAATTTGTGTGTGTGTGTAAACCAAGACCGTGCCTTCATAAAGCTGCGACTGCAAACATAATTACAGGTATTATCTCCCGGAGCTTGATTTGTGCTTTGCTCTCTCTGAATATGGAGGAATGCAGCAAGAACATTTTATCAACAAATGATCCCTTTGAAACCAAAGCCTCCATTGATGATACTGGTAATAGCGCGACACCACTGTTTATGCTGATGTGTGATTTTCGCACTGCACGGCGATAATGTTTGAAAGCCCAGAGGAGGGGAGGAGAGCAGACAGACTGACACATTTAAGTTAAAAAACGCTGAGAAAATGAAGACTGCGGCACGGCGGCCTGCTGAGTGCCACCGCACACACACACACACACACACACACACACACACACACACACACACACACACACACACACACAGCACCAGCACTGGCTCCAAGGCCGGGTGCAGGCGTGAAAAAGCTGTTGGGCATCAGTTAATGGAAAACTGTAAATTCCAGGCATCCATTTTAAAGACAGCACCAGGAGAACACTTATTTATTTATCTATCTATTCATTCATTTTTTTAATCCAACTTCAATTTTCCTCTACAGTGGTTTTACTAAGATTGTAAATGCAAGCAAACTCACAGAGCCGTCAACATGGCTGGATTTATTAACGTTTTGGAAAGCTGGCTATCAGTGAGAGATAACCAACATGTAGAGCATGGTTCAGTGTAATAACTTGCATTTTTCCTCCTCCTCCTCCTCCAGAATCAACTTTGCAGTCTACAGCCACCTTGTATAACCATGTATGTAAATGTAAATGAAAAATGTATCTTTTTTTCATCTTGCATCGGGCTTATGACGCGTTGTCAGTTTGTATGTCGGCATCAGGCGTGACTGTGACATCAAGTCAAGCTTTATCTCCGGGGAGCGGCAGGGAGTGAGGAGGAAAGGCTCGGGCTGTCTGAAACTCATCTATTCTTTTCAGAAATCTCATTTAGATACATTCTTCCCTATGAACACATGTCACACCTTTAATATAAAAAACTGTTCGCTGTGTGATTACTCACAAAGTAAAGCAAAATATACTTTTTTTTCCCTTTAGCTCAGACGCACACGTTCAAATGAAGTGTTTAAGGGCCGATTCTGAACCTTTTCAACGTCCACTCCACTGATTCAGCGGCCCCTCTACGGAGTCCCTACAGTGCCAAAAGTTGGCATTCTTTTTATTTTGTGTAGTCAAGTTAAATGTCTTGTAGGTTAACTTAACTAACACAAGACAAAAAAATATATAAACAAAAAATCACCTGTAAGAACTTTGTATCATCAATACCCCTTTTTTTATGGCTTGTAGAGATTAAATGTGAGCTGGAAGTGGTAATAACAGGCACATGTCACTTATTATTCTCCCTACTGAAACATAATACATTTTTTTGTATTTATATATGAAAAATGTGGAAGCTTTTTGTGCTAAAACTGTAACTATATCCACACAGTAGTAGATGAAACAGATAAAAAGTGGATCTTTACTGATTTGGAGACCCGTGCTATGGAGCCCCTGAAGTGCCGGAATGTTATTTTTTAATTTTTATTTTGTGCACTCAAGGTATATTTGCCTATTAGCTTGAGATAATGGGCTTATTTGCATACACAAGATAAAAAAAAAAACTGTCAGGACTTTAGGGGCTTTGTATTGTAGATCATAGTAGATGAAACAGATTTTTCAATTTTGTGCACTCTGGGTTGTTGGAACAAATTGTTAGCTGCACCATAAGAAAGTGTGTGAACCGGCTACCGTGTTGAAATATTCTGTTAGAGCTAACTCTTTCAGTGTCTTCTTTAGTCCGCAGACTTATCAGATATAAGTAATAGTTTTGTTTCCAGTTTGAAAGTGTGTAAAAAGTCAGCCTAGTGCATGAGAGTTGGCAGCTGTACCAACTTGGAAACTTTACATGCACTGTTGTGCAAATGCTTGTATTATTTCAAGCCCTGGCCACTATGAATACCATTTAACACCTGGATTGACATTAGTTTTGTGGTGCATTCAGATGCCTTGCATAAGCATTGAAACCTGAGAAATTTGGTTAGATTTCTTGTGAATACATGGGATGAAATGCAATGTGCAACTTGGCAAGAAAAGTCTCACAAATTGCAAAAAAAGAAAAAGGTAAAAGGTAACAAAAAATGCCCTATAATAAACTGGTGGGGATTATTGGATTATCAAAAAAATGATCAGAAAACTATATCTATAAATCTTACAATATATATTTAAAATTACGTTATAGGAAGAATTTTTTTTTTTTTAAATTTTCTTTCTTTTTTAAAAGATCGGGTGTTATGTTTTACCTTCCTTTTTTGATGCTTATTTTAAGGTACTTTTCTTGTAGCTTTTCACTAATTTCTTGCTAATTCTTTAGCCATTTATTTTTTAGTTTCTCCTTGCCTTCTTTCCATGCTTTTAAAGGATTGAAGCCAGTTTGCTCAGGCTTCAAAGGGTTAATAACTAGCACATGTCCAAGTTTCTGACAGGCTTCTCCTCGGCCTGCAGGAGTGAGTGCTGCTAACTGTACACTGGCTAATGTAGCTTTACTGATAATGATGTAAGAGCAGCAGGACACATCACTCAGCAGTGATTAGTTATGAAAAATAAAAACCCACACACAAAAAAGAGAGAGAGGAAGCAGCAAAAGAGTAGTCAGTGTCAGAGCGAATAATGGAGCTGTAATTAAAAGGCCATTCAGCGTGAATATCAGGCTAAAGATACAGCTTAGTTCTACCCAAATTACACTCATTCCATGCAGTGGGCCGGACTCCCAGCGAGATCAGTCACTGTTGTGGCAACGATGGATGGCAAACAGCTCCACAAAGAGCCCAAAGCCCGTGATTTTCAGAGTAGCCACTGCACAACATCCCGCTTGCTCGACGATAGCCGTGCTCCTGGGAGATTTGCAGAAGGCCGGGTGTAGTTTGTCATCAGCTCTCTCCTCCCTGATTCTCTGCAGGCTGAAAGATTCAGGCCAGCTCCTCTTTCTCTAATGACTAGCGCAGATGTTCAGCTGTTCTCCCAACTAACACTGAAGGGCACGAGGACATCCTTAGTCGGGCCGCTGGTCAATGACACCACAGCGCACTCGTCTTCAGCTACTGTGCCCTGTCTGCAGCAGAGTTCTGCTGAGAGAGTACAATCATGGAAGTGTTTTGTATCTGTTAGCAGAAGCATTATTAGGCCTGTGTGTCCGAGGCTTTAGCCCAAAATGAATTTTAAATAGCCTAAACATGAATATACATATATATAATAATATAAGAGTAGGCCTAAGGGACTGTTCTTTATTTATCAGAGGACTGTTTTGTTTTTTTTTAATTTCCCGAAAGCTACAACGTTTTTTCCTTTTGCCTCCCTAAATGACTTGGGGAAAATGCATAAGGCGTTTTATGCCATATGATTTGTGTGGAAATGTCAAAATAATTTTTAAATTTTATGTTTTTACAGTTTCTAGCTGTAATAAGTGGTGTAATTTTAACATTTTTTATTTTGATTGGCCCACGGGTCACAATTTTTTTTCCCCCAAAATAAAAAAAAAGAAAATCATCGAAAAGGTTTGAGAAAAGCCAAATTGGTAATCTTTAAAAAAAGGTTTAAAGAAATAGAAATTATCAATTTGTTTTTAAAGTCACCAAAAATGCAGTAGTAGTACAATTTTCCATAATTACAGCTTACCCACAATCTCTGCGAATAATGTTCATATTTGATGGTTGTGCATGAATTGACATAGATGGGCATCCAGGATCTTTCCATGTACCCCTATCCATAGTGTAGCTGATCTGTGCAGATATTAAAAACAATGTCGATGGATGTAATCAGCAGCCTTCCTTTTGACAGGGTCACTGATGAACGTCATGTTTGCTTCTTACTGACTCAGTTGGAAGTTGGGAGTGCAGGCTGATTTTTAAATTGCCACACAATGATAACATAACTTCGGTCTGTCAAAAAAATAATTGCAGACATGATGTTCGCTGATGAATAACCATATGTTTACACGTCTCTACGAAGTTCATTTACATACTTTATGGAACAGAATGGAAATCAGTGGCTGTTCTCTCGACAGCTTGGAAATTGATGTAAAATATGTGAGATTTCTCAGTGGATCCAAAGTTGCCAGAAGACAGTTTGAGGGGAACGTGGACCCAGTGCAGGACAAGCATGTCAACTTGTTCCCTTTCCCAGGTTGTCAAATACTACTCGTTTCCACTTCTTTCTACTATTTTCTACTTTTCTACTACCTACCTGCTTTTCAAACTAATAAATAGGCACTCTTGACAACAAGATGTCAAGAAAAGTCATATTCTCACACTTATTTTCCTTTTTAAACAGAGAAACACAAATGCACATAATTTGAATTCAAGTTTCTTTCGGTCACAGAAGACTGTGTTGCTTAATTGCCTTGTTAACTCATCATGAAACACATTTCATTCAAACTCGACAGAGACAAAATTAAACTCATCCAAACCATCTTGGTTACTCTTGCAAGTGATCTAGTAAGTAAGTCCACTGTTCCAACAATCACCAGCTTCAGTTTGGTTGAAATAAATCCTTAATTTACCAAGTTAGGTGTAAAAAAAACCCATGCTGTTATTCCCCACAGTCTGTCTCTGCCTGCTGGCTGCCAACTGTTTACAGCTCTGTAACGTAGTGTACTGTGCACTACGTACAATAAGATTAATAGAAAGAGGAGCGCCTGTATTTATGACGGTGCTGAAAAACATTCGTGCGGGATTTCTAAATACTCTGGTATACTGTGTACCTCTTTCAACATTGGGTTGTGTTAGTAATGTGCAAATGGAAACTGTCTTGAATTTGTCCTGCCAGTCTTCTGGTTTCCCTTTTCGAGGGCGAACTACCACCGCCGGGTGGTTTGGAGAGTTATTTACTCTTATGTGAGTGCAAAACATACGTACAAGTTGGATGTAGTCTTTGGGGTGTGTTCAAGTGAAACTTTTTGGCTGAGACACAGGTGACTCAACCAAAGCCTGGTAGTTTTTTTTATGTTTGTTTGGTGTGTCTGGACATTAAAATTTGGATGTTTAGTTATCACATGGCATTTCCTACATGTGCATTTCCTTGTACAGAGAGTGCAAAATTAGACTGGGTTTGATGCTGGACCAAATTACTGTGTTACTGGTCATGATACCTTGTGGTTCAAAAATGTAAGCTAGACAGACAGAAGTAACCAATAATTAATACAAAATTATGAAAAACCAACAATAGAACAACCTTCAGAGAGCGACATCAAACATAATGTTTCTGTCTTTATTTCGTGTGACTGCACCTGTGCTGTAATTGTTTTTTTCTCGCAGAGAATGGGGAGGGTTTGTGTTTTTTGAAAGATGTGGTTCTCTAAAAGGTTACAGTGCCTGCTGTGTCAGTGAATGCCACCATCATTACTTACTCTGTCCTTGTGCCTCGCCACTTTTTAGTTTTTCTTTGGCGTGACAACGGCGGAGTGGCGCCGAGTTAACTGCACTTTAGTCAAGTCACTCACACACTGACGGACTGAAAGGCTTTAGCTCAACCATGTGTTTGATTTCTCAAATTACGTGCATTTATTGAAGCTCTATATAAAAAACTGCCCCAAGGTTAAGTTTTAAAACTGGTATGCAGACATTTGTGTTTAATGTCTTTTAGGACAAAATCTTTTTTATTTTTGTCGAGGCCTCCGAAAGAAGCAGTTTTTTTTTAATCACTTGAGCACTTTGAGGGGGGGAGAATTTGCCTGGAATGCGTCCGTTCATTCAGGCCCCAGATTGAATCCTGCCTCCGCTGCTTGTTATTACAATAGAACACTCAGCATGCAGAAAGGGCCTCTCCCTCTCCAGCTTTTAATGGGACTCATAGGTGGAGAATGCAGCACTCGGTCTGTCAGCCTCGCCACTTTACCTTCTTATTCCTTCATCTTTCAAACACACACGTACACGCACATGCACACACACGTACACACACACACACACACACACACCTCTCCATCTCCCTCTTAAGTCTCGGCCCTCTTGGCCTTCTTTGATGCTGCTAATCAGGCTCTCCATCACTTTAGAGCGGCCATAGATGATTACCTGATTCTAATTACATACAAGGGGGAAACTTTGTTTGATGTCTTTTGTGTGTTTCTCGCTTCCTATAGCTCAAACACACACACACACCTCGCTTCCTTCCCCCCGGAGACTCCTCTGTATGAGGCTAGACATACACGCAGCAGCGAGGCGGCCTCAGCGCTACAAGGTGAACTATTCCCCGGCACGTGTTATTATTAATAACTGCCAGAGAGAGGGGTCACCCAAGACAACTCCTTGAAAAGAACCGCGGGCAAGGCAAGTAGGCCGCAGCTGGGTGCGTTGTAAAACAATACCCCCCTTCCCCCTGAGGAGACGCGCTGCTTAAAGCAAGAATAATGCATGGGGGGAGAGAGGGGAGAGCCGCGGCAGCCACATTCTCCGGCCGTGAAAAATTAAGATGTCACCACCTGGCGCTTTTAAGCATACCTTTACCACTGAGCTGAAGGTATTAGAATATGAATAGGTCGGGGCTATAACTTTCAACACCCTTTTCTCCCTGTCTCTTTCTCCGCAGCCCCTTGCTTTGTCGTTAAACTTCTGATGGCGGCTTTAAATTCAAAATGGCTTGTGAGTGCAGGGCCACCGGAGGGGGAGGGAGGGGATGGAAATGGGAGAAATGCTAATCACCAGGCAAATTATGGGACGTTGCTAGTTAGTGGGATTCATGGGGGTTTTATGGGTGTTTCAGCTGAGCAGCACAACATGGCTTGCCTGGGTCCAGACCTTTCAATCTGCCCACACCACTGAGCTCCAGCTGACTGATTCTGGTTTGGCATCATCACATGAAACTTTCGTCTTTCGGTTAAAATAAAAAGAGACAATGAGCGCCACAGGGGAACTAGCAATTAACGAACTAAAATAACTAACGTCATTGGGTGGGCATTCAGTCATTCATTTCCATTACACATTTGTGCAAAACTTAAGCGATATTTTTCGAAATGTCGATAAAACACAATTGCGAGATGACTGTGTTTCCACTGAGTGATGTTCTGCAACTTCTCCTCTGGCGATAGCATTCTAAGAAGCATGGTGATGGATGTTCAAAACATTAGCAGCTTTGTTTCTATTGCAGCCACCACACTAGCTGTCATTATTTCCAATCCGTGTTATGGAGCCATAATGGAAAGGCAACCCCCTTATACGTGGGAGCAGCCACATATGAGGGATTTCTGGGAGGTGATAGTCCAGATTTTCATGGAATTCACAAGGAATTGTGGATTTAAAACTTCCAGATAATCCGCTCAACTTTTTATGTGATGCAGTAACAGCTCTTGTAGCTCCTGCTGCATCATGCGGGAGCCAGTTCCTACTGACAAGCACATAGCCATAGCATCATGTGACCTAGAAAAGCCAAAAAAGTGTTTCCATTGCAGTTTGCTGAAATACGGTCTTTCAAATCGCCTGAAATATCACCTCATATGAGCATAAATGCTTTTTTGTGATAGATTTTTTTTTTATAATGATGTGTTTCCATTAGGCATATTTTACATTCCCAATTTCAGTTTGCGCAATTCAAGGGTTAATGGAAACCCACCAACTGTCAAGCTGTTTTAAAGCATTGTCAAGAAGTGTGCCTGGCTAAAGGTGTTTTTCCATTACACAGCAGACAGGTAAAAAAAAGTTAACCTGTTGGAGGTGAGCTGTTTTAGCCTGTTCTCATTTTGAAGTAATCAAATACATCACTTTTGCAATGATTTTTGCATAAGATTCTGACAGCAAAAGCCACCTTTTGTGGCTGTATGATATGTCACTGAATGGCATCAGCTGAAAACGGACAGCCAGTCATGTTGTTACAATGTCGTTGCTCTGCTAAACTCTGAAAACCCAGGCACGTTATGGCTTCGCATTAGTGTTGGACTGAAGATTTAGGGGTATATATGGGTCTCTAGTGATTAGTTTGGAAAAATCAAACCCCCATCCCCCCAGAAATCGGTTAGAGTGGACAAAAATGTTCTCATCACAAGTCGTCATATACTGCCGCTTTGTCAGTGGACTTCAGCGTCTACATATTACGCTCTAGGTATCCTCTTGTGTCTGCTGTTGACGTTCCGGTATGCCACAACAAGTGCCAGGATGTCAGCAAAAGAACATGGTTAGGAATAGGCAACAAAAGCACATGGCAACCAGATATGTCAACAACAGCACATGGTTGGGTTTTGCAACAAATGCACATTAGGTTTTGAAAAAAAACATCATGGTTTGGCAATACATTCACAGAAAACAAAACACCAGGCTCCTGGGTGAAAGTCCAGGGTTTGTTGGACCCATCTGTCGCCCCTCTTGCCCACCCTATAGAGACTATAGTGTCAGCGTTTCAACCTGATGCCATCCAGTGGCATATCATATGGCCACGTCAGATTCCTTCCGGCCGCATTATGAACTGACACCTGCCATTTGTGTGTTATACAGCCAAGCCATGTGCCAACTGGCGTATCATACTGTCACGAAATTTCACTTTTCAAATCACTAACAAAGCGGTGGTAAATGATGACTTTGGAATAAGAACAGGCTGAGTAGATGCAATGTCAGACTGAAGATGAAAGCCGAGTATAACAAGTTGACAGTTTTGTCTGATTTCAGGCAACAACGGTGCAGTTTTGGTGAAATACAGTAGGTGTGATTAAAGTTTGAAAGCGTGGTCTAAATGTCAGCAGTTATGAGTAAATACAGTTCAAAGCAGGACAGCATTTTGCACCCTGAAATTGCTTTACAGCACGACTCATACCGAAATACAGTATGTCTGAATCCCACATGTTCATGCTCCTTTTAGATAGTTCTGACTGCAATTTCCTCCCTGTAACCTTTTCATGAGGTTTCTTTAGGCCTCAGTCCGTTTGCATGAATCACAAATCCAGCTCCAACGTCCTCGACACTACGGCACAGTTCTCACCCCGTCTCTTTCCAAATGAAATTGGTTTTGGTGGGGTCAGGGTTCACAGAGTGGTCTATGTTATGATTTGATCCGATATGTGCTGAGGAATAGAATGGGGGGTAATTCTCCCCCCATGCAGTTATCAGACCTATAGCTGACTATTTTCATGCCTCAGCGTAAAGGCCTAAAATTGTTGCATTACTTTTTTTTTTCTTGCTGTTTGTTTTGGGAGATTTGAGATGTGTCCTGCCGCAGTGATTCCTCCCACACGGTCAGCGAGAGGAGAGTCTGATGGTTCAGGCTGTTCCAGTGAGAGGAATGATCTCAAAGATTGTCTGAGGAGTAAAACTCCTACATTATTTATTCTGTTAACTCTTCGATCCCTGAGAATGGCAGTCAGTCGTCTCTAAGAAACCTGTTCCGGCTTGTATTTTTTACCGCTTATAATACAGCCTGGCATGCAGCCAGAGCAGTGATGTAACCACACACTGTCCTTCTATCTATCCATTTAGGCCTATATAATTAATTGCTGTCATCAATTTCTTTCTAGGCCTATATAATTAATCACTATCATCAATTGAGCACTGTTAGTTTATGTCCACTGACAGGCTCAGATTGTTTTTCTAAGTGTCTGACAACATTATTGAAAGGATTCCAGAGTAAGATCCTTTTTCAACAAGAAACAGTCCTGGTATTGCCATCACCAAAACGACCAGACTCTGATTTAAATAGAGAGTATACAGGCAGATGAATAAATGACCCAAAAAAAAAAAAGTAAAAAAAGTTGATAACAATGATATTAAATTAGACAAAAAACCCAAGGGAAAGTAAAAAAAAAATAAAGGGGGAGAGTATACAAAGAGATGAATAAATGACCCAAAAATTGGCAAAACAATTTAAAAAGTTCATAACAATGACCTGAAAATTAGAAAAAAATCAAAAAACAAAAAAATGGAAAGTAGGAAAAACAAAACAAAACAAAACAAAACAAAACAAAACAAAACAAAACAAAACAAAACAAAACAAAACAAAGAAATGGGAAAGTTTGAAAAAAAGCAAGGAAATGATCTGAAAAAGTGCTTACAGAATTATAACATTTCTTTGAAATTATTTTAATGTATGATTGTGATAATTATAAACATAGTTTAATTTTAGAAATGCATCCCTAGCTTTTCAAAACTAATTTTGCAAAGTGTCAATTTCTTGCGGATTGTGAGACCTTTCTTGTCAAGTTGCTCATTGCCTTTTTCCCCTCATATTTTCAAAAGAAATTATACCAATTTGCTCAAGGTTCAGAGGTTTAGATACTTGTGAAAGGTGACTGAACTCAGCACAAGAAAGGTGATGACAATCCAGGTGTCAAAGTTAATATGCCATCATTTTTTCTTCCAGTAGAAACAAGAAAAATCTTCCTGATTTTCTAATTGTTGACATGATGCTAATGGAACATGGAGCCTTCTAACAGTCATTATAGTGCAGGTCATTAACAGCATGTATGGACAGGCCAAACCTGCTCATGTTTCTGTGTGTGTGTGTGTGTGTGTGTGTGTGTGTGTGTGTGTGTGTGTGTGTTTGTGTGTGTGTGTGTGTGTGTGTGTGTGTGTGTGTGTCCTCGGAGTGTGTTGCCTCCTGCGGGCCGCCTCACACCCAGCCTCAGCTCAGTGTTTCATCAGTGGCCTTATCTAATTCAGTGTCCCAAACACATCAACCAGGGTAATGAAAAATTCATTGAGTCAGTTACTTTGTGCAATTGAACACATCCATCATCTCCTGATGCTTTGTAATATTGTAAATCATGTGACCGTCCCAGTCACGAACCCCCTCTGACCAGCCAGACCTCTTTGTAATGAATATTGACTCGTATTGCGTTAAATTCATTCAAGCAAATCAAGCCTTTTTTTAAATGTGTGAAAAACCCGCCGTGCCCTGCTCGGTCACGGGCGCCAAGGTGTCAGCATTACTATTTTTTCTTAAGGTTTTCATTTTCAAACAAGTTGATGTTGGTAACTCTATTACCTGCTGACTGGACTCGGGCTAAATTTAACTTCCCTCCGCAGTGGTAGCTCATGTGGATTTCTCTCCTCATCCCAACTATTTGATATCCTCTCTCCTTCCAGATTAACCTTTATGGCCCTAATAAATGCTCTGTATTGACATCAAAGGGATGGGAAGATGGCGCTGTGCCTTATGGGAAGGGGAACACGGGCCTCCTGAAAGAGCCTGAGCCCAGCTCCCCTTTCTCACCCAACAGTAATTGTGCCTGTCCTCTCCGAAATTATGCTCTTCTTTGTCTTTTTAATTAAACTCAAGTGCAGTTTGGAGGCTATTTGACCTTTGCTGGCCCCTCTTTATGGGGAGTGCCGCAGGTCATTTCCATGCATATATTAATGGCTCACCCTCCTCCCTTTTCCTCTTAGGCAATGATCCACGAGGCTTTGCAGATTAAGGAGAGGTTGGGTCTTGAGTATTGCCCGTTTTTAATCTGCTACGTGGGAAGTTCTTTGATAGAGAGGAAGCGAAACGTTTCAGACTTTCGTTAAAATGGTTAAAGGAGAGTGTATTTTAAATAACTGTGTTTTGTCTGTGGCCATGGTTAACCTCCTGAACCCTGAATCTCCCTTTTAATGTCCTCTGAAGTAGCTTTTAAATTGAGAGGAAATATATATTTTTCTCAAGATGCAGCAATTTGCAGAGTAAGAATTAGACTTTAAACAATTCATTACAAATGTAAAAGGATTTTCATGTTTCATGTTATTGTCATTTAAAGGCATAGTGTGTAGGATTTAGTGGCATACTTTTGACATTTTTTTATATTTTATTTAAAAATTTTTTCCTTTTAAAATTTTTGGTGGTTTTTAGAGGAAAAACTGTCCAAAATCCATCACCAAAATTACACTATTCATCACAGCCAGACTCTGTGAAAAATAAATAAATTATATAAAAAATAAAATTAAAACAATAGCAAAACATTTAATCATTTTATCATGTGTCATTGCCAAATCATCCTTATCCACAAGTTATTTGGTCCCAAAATATTATCTTAGGAGAATATTTTGTGTCTAGACAACTTGTAAAAGAATTATGTTTTACTTGTAAGGAGCTGTTGTTGGGACTTTAGGTCTACAAAAATGTAAAACAAGCTGTTTTTCTTTCTGAAAAAAGTTAAAAAAAAAAAAAAAAGAAATTATTTGATGTTTTATCCTCTGAGACCACAGATTTTCACAATAAATCTTAGATTTTATAAGCATTTCACCAACGCTGGATGGTGAGGTTTTAGATTGCAGCCATTGAAACTTCTCCTGCGTGCAAAACATGTAGGAGAACAATAGTGGCTGATGCAAAAATGCCATGTAATGCAGAGCAGGTGGACCCAAATACAGGAGAGTTCAGACAATTCAGACTGATAATTCTTTGTTTTAGAGCAGAACAGGGAAACAGCAAAGTGGACACACAATCAAAACAAGGATCAAACAGACTTAAGTGAAAAGCAGAACTTAAATACCAACTGGACTGACGAGGGGATGAAGTGCAGGTGGAGGAAAAGGGCGGACAAGTTCAGGTGAGGGGAAGAAGGTGATGAAGCGGAGGAACAGGCAGAGGGCTGATTGGCTGGGAGAAACAGAGGAGCAGGAAGGACTGACAAGGCTGATGCAGGACAGCTGTGTCAGAAAACAGACAAAAGCAGTAAGACCTAAGGACTCAGAAACCACAAGGGAAAGTGGGAACAGGTGAGAGGACTGCAGGATGAGTGAGACAGGTGAAACTAATCAGGGCGGTGCTGACAAACAGTAAGACAACAAAACACACAAAGACAGTAAGTAAAAGCAGACATGACACATAAGGAGCAAATCTACAGATATAAACAGGAAACAGATAAAACATGAATGAATACATTAAACAAGGAAAAACAAACAGAAAAGCCAGGATAGGGCACAGGAGAAAAAACATTCTCATTCCAACTTGTAACATGTTGCCGCTTTGCAGTGGACTTCAATGTCTACATATCAAATTTTAGGTATCTTTCTTTCTTTCGTCTACTGTCTATGTTCTGGGATGCCGCTACCAAGACGTCAACAAATACACATGGTGGATTATGCTGCACATGGTTATGTTTAGACAACAAAAGCACATGGCAACCAATGCCAGAATGTCAATAATCTCACATGCTGACGTGGATAGTCAGGATTAGGCAAAAGAGGCATATAGTAAGGTGCAGAAAAAAAACCATTACATTCAGATGGGAAGCGGACACCAGACTCCTGGGTGAAAGTCCGGAATTTGTTGGATCCATCCTCCCCCTCTCCCACCAGCCTATAGGGACCTTTATGCTCTTTATATTACATTGTCATCAGCGGCCTTTCAACCTGTCACTGTCTGGCAGCGTATCATGGGGTCCATATGGCCGCATACTCATATGATACTGACACTCCGTTATGGCAGGTGATGTCCAGCGGCGTATTATATATCACCGCAAATGGCTCTGTCTGGATGCATTCTCATCTGATGCTGTTCTGTGGCGTGTCATGTTGACATGAAAGGTAGTTTTTTGGCATCAGAATTGAAAATACACATTTCTGAAACCGGGTCTCCAGAGTGTAATCTTTTGAAAACATAACAACCTCTGTCGCTGTGTAAACTGGCAATGCACGGATCCTGTAAGAACTGTGGCATCACGGCCGCACTTTGTGCATGCACGTGGTGTTCGTCTTTGGTGAATCATTACAAAGTTACACCGCCAACTACTGGCCTGGCATGAATACTGCAGCGTTTTTGGTTGTTTTCACAGATCTGTGTACACAAGGACTGTTTTCACAAAGTTATCATTTGAATGCAGATTTTCATTTAATAATTAATTAATTAATTTTCCATTTTTAGTAGGGCCATTCTCGTCTAAACCTGGCCATAGTTGCATCACTGCTGAACTCTGTGTTTCGATTTGTTGTCATGTTTAATGTGCGTGTGTGTGTGTTTATAAAGGCTCCTCTGCGCTCACTGCCTCTGCAGCCCGGCCCCATGCCTCATCTGGAACACACCGCTGGCTGCAGCGCAGCCACATATTTGGCTGCCACCTCTCTTCTGCAGGCATGTGAGAGTATGATAACAGGCCTGCTGTTTGACACACAGTGATATGCAGCGCCCCCTCCCCTCATCAGCCCCACAGGCTTTGGCATGGCTTGTGTTTTGTTTCAGGGCTATGTGTTTGGGAATCATCCACAGTTTGCAGCCTGTATACAATCACACTCTCAGAGTCAGTCCAAAAACACACAAAAAATCCCCCTCACCTCTGGAAAATTGAGAGTGGTGGAGGGCGGGAGGGGTTGGGGGGAAGAAGCCGTCTGATGCCTGAAAGGGAAGACAGGCCTTTCCCCTGTGAACCTGCACTTCTCTCTGTTTTCAACTATTGATGCTAAATTGCTCCAAGTGACAAAAGCAGATGTGTTGTGGCGGGCGGGATCAAATGCGGCCATGCATGATTAATGCAGCCTGCTGGAGCAGACGAGGGGCTGGATTTGTGCCTGCTGACCACAGGATGGAGTGAGAGGGTGGAGCAGCGGAGATATACAGATATACAGAGAGGTGGAGAGACAGAGAGACAGAGAGACAGAGAGAGAGCACCTGTTAGGCAAACACTCCCCCTCTAGTATGACCTTTGGCCTGTGCGTGTGTTTGTGTGTGTGTAGTCAGCAGCTCAGTGAAGATCCAGTCAGATGTGGATGTAGATGTAGAGCACCTCACAGACCTCACTCTGGTCCGGGATCAGCTGAGGCAGGTGAGGTTTGGTGTGATGGGGGACTGCTGCTGCAGGTTCAGAGAGGCGGTGTCTGAGGGCTGAGAGCTCCATCACCTCTGCCTCCATCCTGTCTGAGGCCTCCACACACACGGGAGGTGCTGCAGGGATGCTGCAGCTAAAGCCTCAACAGGACGTTGATTAGTCTGAATTCTGAACAAGTGCATCGTATGTGTCAGGGACTTTGTTTACCTGAGTCACAGAAGAAAGTGTGACTGCCACACTGAAATGTCAGGAGAAAGGAAAACTTAAGTCTCTGAGTACGCTGTTGTAGTTAAATGATACTTTAAACTGTACATTACCTGCATCATCTGATACAAAACTGCAGACACAGGCTGTTGTTGTTGACCTGTTTGGATGTCACTGTGTCCTCGGATACCAGCATTCAACTTGACAAGTGGAGTCTTTCTACATTGTGGTATTGGTGCTTCTAGCCAAGAAATATACTTCTTCTGCCAGTGTACTCTGTTACTTTCTGAACATTTCTATTTCTAATCTTTGAGATTTATATAGTCAATTTTTTTCTTTCACATGTAAACACCGGTGGTTCCACCTTCTTGGCATACCTGCCTGTCGCACCTCCAACGGCGCCATGGTGCGGGCTGCAGGATCGGCAGCTGGGATCCACCTCAGATGTTTCGCCCCATTATTGCCAAAACATCTCTGAGTGGTGGGGCAGCGGTAGGGACATTTCCCTACCACTCACTGCCACCTGCTTAAGATCCTTTTTTTCCCCACACCTTGTCCTTCCTCAGAAGCCAGAGCCAAAAGCTCCCTTGCTCCGCCTCCTCTGTCAGGTTTTGCATAGCCCGTTTACTTTTGTGGCATGTTATTCGAGAGTTTATCAATAGGCAGGTTTCCATTAACCCTCAAATTGCACAAATTGAAAATGCAAATAAAAAATACCCACCCTACAGAATCATGTCAATTTTGAAAAGAAATTCAGGCAATTCAAAAAAGCCATATTCTGCAAAACTGCAATGGAAACACTTTTTGGACTTTTCTAAGTCATATGATGCTATGGCTATGTGTTTGTCAGTAGGAACTGGCTCCCTAATGATGCAGAAAGTGCTACAAAAGGTGTTATTGCATCACATAACCCTTTAAAAGTTGAGCGGATCATCTGGAAGTTTTGAATCAACAATTCCTCTGTACTTGGCCACTCCCACATATGAGGGGCTTACCTTTCCATTATGGCTCCGTGACACACCTACGTGGCCTTGGATTAGAAATAATGATGACTAGTGTGGTGGCTGCAATAGAAATAAAGCTGCTAATGTTTTGAACATCCATCACCATGCTTCTTGGAATGTTATCACCAGAGAAGAAGTAGCATGACAGCAGTCATCCTGTAGCCTGCTTGTGGTGTTTGTACTTTTGTGTTGAATTGTTGCTGCAGGCCTACCTACAGAAAACCTGATGTGCACCTTCCCAGAAACGTAACACGTTGTGGGGATGCAGTTTCTTTAGGTAAACTAAAAACCATTTCCCTCAGTTAAAGCAAAACTTTTTTCTATTTATATTTGGCATATGGAGAAAATACATGCTATTTCCACTGGGTGCGCAATCACAATCAAAGCTGCAGCCAATCACTGACATATCACAGTAGTAGTATATTGAAATTTTTTTTGTTTTTTTTTTTTATCCGAGAACATTTGGCATGTAAAATTCTGAGAATGTTTGAATATTTGATATTTATGATAAGGACTTCGGAGCTTGATTTTAAAAAGTGCATTTTGTGAGCAGAGTGATAAGACTGCGTATTAAAGAGGGCCCTAAGGGTTAATGTTGTCGTGATTGAGTCATGTTTTATGTGTGTATCAATCAGACATTAATGCATCAATGCACTTTGTAAACACCCAACTCAGTGTCATGGAGATGCCACTGCCAACCAGTGTTTCGGAGGTGTAAGTGCACAGCAAGGCGGACACACAATGGCGTAGGCCTGCATAGACTGTGCATAGAGCCTGTGTACAACTGTGAATCGGCCTTTATAAAAGGTCCCCTGTATATATGTAAGTGTGTGAGATGGAGTCAAGCTCTGCCATGGAAGCGTGGAAGCGGCACGTCTGCGTGCGTGAACCCGAGCTGCAGTCAATCAGCTCAGCTTGCCAGCAATTAGTGTGGTGGTGTGTGTGGACGAGGCGGTGTGTGTGCGGACGTGGCGGGCTTCAGCCAGGCCTTCTGTGCCACCCCTGGTTAATGAGGCCTTTATGGAGATGAAGTGGGGGGGTGCGGGGTGCGGGAGAGGAGGACGTGGAGACGAGTGCTAGCCAGGGAGACTGGAGCTGGCTGCAGCTGTTAGAACAGTGAGTGGTGGAGGGGTGGGGTGATGGGGCAGGGGCAGCGCTGTGGAAAACAGGATTTCAAAATGCTGATTGGTTGGTGTCAGCCCCACTTACAGGCGTTATTTGGATGGTATAGGCAGAGCTGTGAGGCCTGCGCTGAACCCCTGAGCGACTTCTCAATTAGTGGGCGGCCTAGCGGAACTGCCAGACACACTATTGTGCGCCCCCTCCACCACCACCGTCACCCACCTCACACCCACCCCGGCCCTGATCCTGCTGCTGCCTCCCAGGCCGCACGGCAGCCAGATCTCTGGGTGATCAGTGCAGATCGAGTTATTCTGTGCTAACTCGGTGAGAACATGCGATGATAGAATCCTTTTTAAACCATCTCGTGGTGAAACATCATGTGAAAAAAACTAACGTATCAGGCTCCTGTTGTTTCTGCTAACATAATATGAGGTTTTTGATGTTGTGCTCTCCTTCATGATAACCACAGCGCTCAGAATGTGATGCTTTGTGATGCGTCCAACCTGAATCTCTGCGATAACACACGCCACAATGAGGAGCAGGGGGTGGGAGGAAGAGCCTGGCTTGCGTAACCGAGCTGAGCCAGTCGTGGTCGCTGCGCTATGCTTGTGTAAAATGAGATGTAAATGCGGCAATTTTAACAGGCTGAGTTATTCATGAGGAAGCCAAAAGAAAGAGAGGAATGCTAATGCTACACACTGCTTTGCCCTTGGCCAGGGCACATCAACAAACAAGTCACTCAGCAGAGGAATTAACAACTTCATTAAGTTACCTGACAGCGTTGGCACATGCAGCCCTGCATCACTTTGTCTCTCCTGGCTGAAGTAAGAGCCATCTACGGATACAGACGGTGCCAAATACATATTTTCAGCTTTAACCCAAAAACAATGTTTGCTTAAGGAGAACCTATTACGCTCATTTCCTGGTTCATACTTATATTTAAGGTTGCCACTAGAACATGTCTACATGCTTTAAATGGTCAAAAAATACTTTGTTTTCCTCATACTATGCTGGAACGCCTAGATTCACCCTTTAAAAGACGCTCTGTTTAGCACCTGTCTCTTTAAGCCCCCCTCCTGAAAAAGCCCAGTCTGCTCTGATTGGTCAGCAGTTTCAGGTCTATTTATCTTGATGTGATGTCTTAAGGTCGCAGTTTCCGAGTTGGGAAGTCGTTCTTCCAACTTTGTTGTGTTCATGTGGTTTGAGGTCATAAAGTGGGAACAACATGGATGCTACAAAAAGGATGGGTTACATTTTATGGCAAAGAGAGTTTAAACAAGAGTTTTAAAAGAATATTTAACAGAGTAGCTTTCTAGTAGCACTTTCTACTGTGAAAATCATCAAAAGAACTTGTGAACACAACGTTCCAGCAAGAATATAATCCCAAATAGGGGAAGAATTTACAACATCAGCAGCCAAGTTTTGATGGGTTTTTTTGGATGTTAGCATTAGCCTCATGTAGCAGTTTAGGTTATGCATTGTAAACACTGTGTGATGTCCATATAAAGAAATCTGCCACACTATAGACAGAGTTCTGAGCCGTGGGAGAGCTGAGGTTTTTGCTTACAGAGATTACTTCTGCTGATGTTAACCTCATTATTTGAAATTTGGCCACATGGAATACGAACATCCTTCATTGTAACACTATACAAGAGAAAAAAAAATACAGAAAAGCACTATACATCCTCTTAAAAATGTTTATAGGCATCATCCCAGGATGTTTGTTGAAGCTGAGACCCTGGAAACCGAAAGAAATCTGTTGAGCCAAATCCATACAAATACTCATTATTGAGAAGACATCCAATCTATAATTGGTTTTGGAGGTATAAAAGGATCAATGTGTTGCAGAGGTCACGCCTGCCTCTTGTATATCTGATGTGTATCTGAGTACATGGTGGTGCAAGGCTGGAGGACACAGCAGTGACTGCAGAGGGGCCGCCGCCACTGCATTGATTGCACCTTCCTCCAGTTTTCCATACGATTTTAATCTGCAAAATGCTAAAGAGGCAATCAAAGCGATCTGCAGCCGTGCTGTCAGAGCGGCGTCCATGTGTCAGTCTGGTGATTTCTCAGCCACCTCCGCTGCATTAAGAAGGCCTGATCAATGGGTGGGAGAGCCAGGCCTTCTGCTGCACACACAGACAGAGGTTGGTGAGCTGCAGGAATCATCCCGCCAGCTGACTTCACAACACATCATGGCAGCCCAAAATAACAACCCCACTTCATTTTTGCTATGGTGTGAGGATGTGACAATGTGCTGGTGATGATGTGTGTTTTTCTCTACGTCGATTGTCTTTTGATCTAATTTTGCACACATGTTGGATTCCATGTTTTGTTTTTTTTGTCATTTTTAAAGCTCTTAAAAGAAAAATAAATACATAAATAATTATATAGGCCAAATATGTGCTTAACATTAAATGGGCAAATTGGCTTGTTTTATTTCTAAAATACAGGAAAAAGGCAATGAGCAACACAAGAAGAAATGAAAATTAGCAATAAATTAGTAAAAAGTACAAGAAAATTACCTGAAAATAGTTAAAAAAAAAAAAAAAAAAGGAGAAAAGACAAAAAAGAAAACATAAGAAAGTTTTGGGGGAAAAAGGAAATTATTTGGAAAAAGTACATAAAAATATAACAGTTCTGTCACATTATTTTATGTATGTAACTACAATAATAAGCTATAAAAATAGTTTTTCGTTTGCTTTTTCCTTTTCCCTTAGCTTTTTAAAAATAATTATCTAAATCTTATTCCTTGCAATTTGTTAAACATTTCTCACCAAGTTGCTTGGTGCCTTTTCTCCATGTTTTTTAAAGATATTGCACCAATTTGTTCAAAGTTCAAAGGTTTAAATACTTGTGAAAGGTGTCTGAAAGCAGCATAAAAAAGGTGATGTCGCTCCAAGTTCCAAAGTGTTAAAGAAAATCGAAATGAATGAGAAAATAAAAATCACATTAATCACTTAGCACTAAAACTGAAGGCAACTGACCATTGAGAAAGAGAAGAGACATTTTTTAAAAACAAGCAAAGAAATGCCAAGGTTACTGCTGACATCGAAATTGATATAAAATAATTACGGAGTGAATATATTTCCAAAAATGCCAGTAATTTTGAAAGCACTTTGTGGTGAAAGTGCCTTTTCAACATTGCATTTGCTCTGAGTAAACTAATTATTATTGCTATTGAAGACTTTAAAAGGAAACAGGAGAAATCTAGTACACACATGTTGAGTGAATATTATATTTTATAATTAAATTCACTTGATTTATCAGTGTGGTGTTAATGAATGCCTATTGAGATCAGATCAAATCAAGGTAACGAGCGTCTGCAAACTCATATCAGGGCAGCATTCGTACTTAACTTCATTCATTCAGGAGCATATTTGTCCCCGTGGTTTGACATGATGAGTGGTCCTAATGACGGTTTAGTCATGCTTTCTCGCTCACGATGCAGCCGCTCTCCTGCAGCTGCCGCAAACACAAACAGTTAAAAGTTGCTCCACATCAGTGCTAGAGAAAGCTTCTCAGACTTTAATGGCTTTCCATATTTGGGTTTGGCCAGACCTGAGGCTTTTGTAGGCTCTCATTAATTTAATTGGCTGCACTCGGTCCATTCATTATCAAGATCTCCTTTGTTCCACAGCTCGTCTGGCTTCATTTTCACACATTTTTTGCCTCATCACCACGTTTTTCGAAACAATAAAGAGCCATTATACCCTGGGAGATGTAGGTGTTCTGTGCATAATGCCTCACTGTGATACCCAGATGTACTCAATCATACAGCACGGATGCTTTTGATACTTAGTGATATGAACATTGAGATTTTCTAACATTTGGAAGAAAAATTAACTGCTTTTATCATTATTTAATGAATTAAACAAATAACATAAATGAGTTTTAGTGAAGGACATAATAATCCACTAAACGATTTTTTTCATCTACTTTTTGATTTATCACCAAGTTTTCCTAAAAAGTATAACAAATTCCATTACAGATTTGTACAAAACTTGAGCGATATTTTCAAAATGACGATAAAACGCAATTGTGAGATGACTGTATCTCCACTGAGTGATGTTCTGTGACTTCTCCTCTGATGATAACATTCCAAGAAGCATAGTGATGGACGTTCAAAACATTAGCAGCTTTATTTCTATTGCAGCCACCACACTAGCCGTCATTATTTCCAATCCAAGGCCACATAGGCGAGTTATGGAGCCATAATGGAAAGACAAGCCCCTTAAACGTGGGAGAGGCCACGTATGAGGGATTTGTGGGGGCTGATTTCACAGAGGAATTGTGGATTCAGAACTTCCAGATAATCTGTTCAACTTTTGAAGAGTTATGTGATGCAGTAACAGCTCTTGTAGCTCCTGCTGCATCACGAGGGAGCCAGTTCCTACTGACAAGCACATAGCCATAGCATTTCCATTGCAGTTTGCAAAATATGGCTATTTTGAATTGCCTGAAATACCACTTCATTTGAGCCTTAAAAAAGCTAGCTTTGTTACGTAGCATGGAAATTTTTAAAAGGGGTCTCTAGCCGAATGAGAATGGTTCTATGGGTACTCATGAGTTTCCCCTAAACTCGAAAGGGTTTGTTCCCAGTAAATGTTTTTTTTCCGTACAATCAATACATGCCTTCAAATTAAAGTTGTCTTTTTATGGAAAAGGTCAACCCGCCTATTGAAAGAACAATGCATCACCAAACTTGTATATTTACAGATAAATTGGGAAATTAATTGAGAGATTAACAGTCATTAGTTGCAGGCCTACTGCAGTGAAAAGCATCAAAACCAATTTCATCTTGTTAATTTCTAGGTTGATGTAATTGTACATAAATGCAGGAAATATGATTTCAGTCGCCAGATTACACAAAAAACTCTTCAGTTGCCATCTGAAAAATTTCACCTCGTTAAAAAAATGAATTAGCACAATGTTGATCCCTTCTTAAGAGTGAGCTACATCGCACTCTTCACCAGTTTCCTTGAAGGACAGAATAAGCTGCCGTATTTATCTAAGAATGACTGTCGGGAAGAAATGTTGACCTTTTTTTGATGGCAGATTGTTCAGATATTGCCTCTGATACGCAGCAGATAGGATAATAAGAAAATGCAATAAATATGAAAAAGATATTGCTGCTGACAGCTTGTGACAGTTGGCTTGGAGGCAGCGGTGGAAATATTTATAATATTCCTATCCATGTCAGTGTTTCAACAACGTGTCAATCAGCCAGATTTCACCTGATGGGCCATGTGTCATGCCTACATCTTCCACATGCTGATTCGGAGGTGTAATAACATGCTTCAGCTCGGGCTGTATGGGGTTGGAATTGTTCAGCACTGCGATTTTTCTGTCAAGGTATTTTTGAGGAAAAAATATATATATATTGTTGAAAGTCAGCTAGACCAGATAATGGATTTGATCTTCACAACCTACAAACTACACCATGATATATATTTTTTTGGTTCATAACGAGGAAACCCTCTTCCAGGATGGAATATATGGCCTATAGATGTTGTGTGTACAGAACTGATCAGCATACTAAAATTACAGTAATCCATATGACAAAATGATACATAGAGGGAGAGAGAGGTGAGAGAAAGAGAGCAACAACAGCAACAATAAAAAGAATAGTAATCGAAAATGAATATTAATAAGAGTACACTGTAAAATCCGAAAAGTGAGTTTTACTTAAAAAAACTAGAAAACTATTTGCAATGAAAAAAAGTTAATACAACTGAGTTTACATAGTTTAAATTTTGTAGATTTACTCAATTTTGTGAAGTTGTTGCAACTTAAAAATCAAAAGGGTAATTAAATTAATCTTTCTCAGTCTTGGCAACCTCAGTAAACCAAGTTTACTGTACTATATATCTGTATTCTGCTGCTTACAAACTACTCAATCACTTGTGTATTTTCTTAAGCATGTTAACAAAAAAGAATTTGTAGATCTTCTAAATTCGTCATTGGCTAAATCCTCTTTGTCACAATGAAGTTTGGTCAGGCTACTAACACTTACAAGAACAAGGTAATTCCACTCGTCATTTTTAAGTTGCAAACACTTTACATACTTAAGAAAATACAGCTACATTTTAACTAAATTTAGCCATTCGATACAAAGTAAACATTAATTAAGATTAATAATGTAAATATTTAGTACAAAACTGGGACTTGGATGCAGAGAAAAGCACCAAACGCCCAGAACAGTTTATCAAATCCAAATCTTTACTACAACCATAAATCCAAGCAGAGTCAAAAACCAGGAAAGCAAACAGGAGGAAAAGGCTGGAGAGCATCAACAGACTATGACCACAATGACAATCTGGCAACTGAATGGAGGAAACACTGGATTTTATTTACACAAGGGCTGAATACTGACAACACATAGGTGGATGAAACAGGTGAAACACACGAGGCAATCAAAAAATGTGTGCAAGCTCAGGAAGTAAAAGTTGCACTGAACACAATGAGAACCCATCTCAAAACAAAACAGGAAGTAGACAGAACAGAAACTTGACGGAATATCACAAATAATGATAAATAATAATAAACAATTGGTTTCCAAGATTATTTTAAGTAAGATCAACCTGTCAAATTTTACAGTTATTATAGTATATTTGTTTCATGTATACGCTATAGTATATGTGACAATAAAAATCATATGTGTGTAATAATAATAACAGAAGTATCAATCAAATCAATCAAATCTTTATTTGTATGGCACTTTTCATACAAAGAGTAACACAAAGTGCCTCACAGAGATTAAAAACAATAACAGAAATGACAAACATCAATGAAAATCAAGAAAAATACAGACAGCCTGACCCTCCCACCCCCACATAAACATACGCAACAACACACACACAATCATGTAGATATTCCCACACATATTCGCAAAGGCACCCGAACATCCACCCTTACCACCCACACACACGCACACATACACCAACACACACCAATTGTTACTAAAGAGACATGGCTAGAGAGACATGGCTAGGCACTGAGACCTGAGGCGAGGGAGAAGCTACCTTTGGGGGCCAACCTCACTGAGAGAGGTCACGGTCCAGCACCGCTGGGGCGCCACCACAGAGACCATCCCAACCCGGGCGGACAGGAGTGCCCGCACCAAGATGCCGAGCCCTCTAGCCACCCGGGCCGAAACAGTCCACGGTACAGCACCCCCAATGGTGGACCAGAGACCACTCCCAGTCCGGTAGGCCCCGATGATTAAGTATGTCTGATGATAGCAGTAATAGTATGCTTTGGGGAGGACCACAGCATCAGCATACCAATGATCCGCAATCCAGGCGCAGCCAAGATTTGAGAAAACTACAAAACAAGAGAGCACAAAGGCTCCGGAGAAGAAGCTGAGTTAGTGATATGCAGTAATAGGACAGAAATGTTTGCAGATGAAGAGAGAGAGAGAAGGAGAGAGGAGCTCAGTGTATCATAGAAAGCCCCTTGTCAGACTAGGCCCACAGCAGCCTAACTAGTGGCTGGTTCAAGTCAAGCCTGAGCCAACCCTAACTATGAGCGTTATCCAAGAGGTCTACATTGCTTTGTAAATGTTCTTCCTTTGCTTTCATGTGACATTGTGGGAACATTTTATAAAAGAACATTCTATGATCTGTCACCTCTCAACATCACCAAAACAGCCTCAGAATGTTGCAATATAACATTAGTCAGCATTTAACCTTACAGGAACATTATTTGAAATGATAAACATTGTGGGAATGTTCCCTGTGAGCTGGGTGAGAGCCTATGGTTTTGGCTCCCATTCCACTTTTAGAAACTTTAGGAACCAGAAGAAACCCTGCATTCTCAGAGAGCAGTGTAGGAACAAAGTGGACTAAGTGTAATGTTTGTGAACACAGCACTCATTTCTAAATTTTCCATCATTTGTTTTACTTTTCTGTGTCTCTCAAGGGTTCAATTGGCAGAAAATAGAGCACAAGGAAATGTGCGTGTCTACCTCTGCAGCTTCCACCTCAGTTTGCAGTTTAATGAAATGGCACATAGATGTTAAAAGCTCTGAAAGCACCCTATAATTGTTATGTTGTGCTTAGGAAAGCTTGGCTGCCATTAACCTCCCAACACCACAATTCACTTCACACGTCTAGCAATTACCTCGCCAATAATGCCCGAGCTCGCGGATGCGTGTGTTCTGAAGTTGCTGTAATTAAATTGGGCTTTTCACATGTAATCTGAAAATGCTAAGGGGTCAAACTGGGCACTGGTAATCACAAGTGATTGAGTCTGAAGGAGGGTCACACATAGTGGAGGGTCTGTTTCCATCCAGCGCTTAATTGTCCCGATGAGAGGGGTCAGATTTCCTTCAGGAGAGGTCAGGAGTGGGGCGCCTTTGTTTTGTCTCCCAAAAACACAGAAGGAATGTCATTTGAAGGAATAAATGACCGGCCTTCAATGACAATATAATTTAGCCTGTGTTTGAAATGTATGATGTGGGAAGAAGGCTGTTAACCAAAGAAGTCGAGTCATTTCCAGTTTCCAAAATAAAGCAGCTGTACCATAAAAACCACTCAAGGTAGAGAACACGGCTAACTAATGCCAAAACAGTTTTTACAGCACCTTTACTAAAATCTCAAACTGCAAATATCTAATTAGTATCAAGTTTCTGTAACTAAGTCCTTGATGGTTGACACATTTTCAAGTAAAACAAAAGCCAGGCGCCCATATGGAACAATCTCTGGTCATTTAAGGCAAGTGCAGCAGGTCGTGCCTTGCATAAGAGGGGGGTCATTCCTAAAATGTACTTTTCGCATGACTCATAGCACGCCCTGTTGTTCTATAAGTTAATTATTGTTGTTCTCTTGGCTAAGGGCAGAATGGAAAACTGCTGAGATGTACTGAACTGATAATCAGGAAATCAAAGAGCCCAATCACCAGAAAAAAATGTTGGCATTGTACGTCCCTGTAAACCACAATTATAAAACAAGCACTTTCTACCAAGCAATTGGTTGGTCAACAAGACATTTAGCTCAAATCTGCATGACTTACCTCATCACCGAGAATATTACTGCTCCACTTCTTAAGCGTTGCACTTTCAAAACATTCAGAATTGTAGAAATGTTCATTAGTTGGGTGACAAGGAGCATTTCAGGGCAACATCACAATGTATTGATAACACAATGTAAAACATAATTCCATGCAATCAGTGAATTACGGCTTAAATTATGAAAAGTAACAGTCAACTCACTAACGGTGTAAATTATAAACTAACACAAAGATGGCAAAAACCAGCATAAACCATCGTGTACTGAACAGACACATTACAAACACTGACAAAAACTGACATTTGCATTTTGGAACATACTAAACAAACTAAAACCTACTTGAACCTACTTGTCCGGCAGTAGACATGATGGAAAAATAGGCTAAGTGACTGGGACTACAGGAAAGGCTGAAAGGCTGAATGCCATCAAATACAGTCTGAAACAGAACATTCCGTTAGATAACAACATGTTATAAATTTTGTAAATGATGATACCTCTATCTTTTTCGATTATTTTGACTTTCTCTTGAGTTATTGGAAATGTTTGTCATCCTCTGGCATTCTCTACCAGCTGTGCCGTGACACAGAGCTACTAGCTTAAAAATACAGGTGAAGTTTGTCGATGTAGTAATTAAATACGCACTTAACTACGACAATATTTTTTAAGTAAGATCAAACTCTCAGGTTCACTTTAGAAATGTTGACATGAAATGCATGAAACATACAATTGTAACATATTCAACACACAGCATTTTCTTCTGGGCTTAATCAAAGAATTTGAGGAGAAATGTGTTGAAGCTGTTCTGGATTTTATCACCAACAGCTGAAACTTTCTCGCTATTTTTCATGTTTTCTTCAATCATTTAGCCGTTCTCTGCCAGTTACTATGAGATATACTCATTGTTGTAATGTTAAAGTCTTGTTATATTTTCTTCTTTTTTTAAAAAAATTAAATCTTCAATGTTATTTTTCCCTCCTGATGTCGAAAATGCTATAGAATATCAATATTAATTGTTGTATTGTAACTGAGGTGAGAAATTTCACAGCTCTACCTTGTTTCAACTCTTTCTTTCTTTTTTTCAAATGCACACAGTAAATTTTTTGAGCAAACAGACATTTTCTGCACCGGCAGATTTTTATTTCCTCTCACTTTCCTAGAATATTAGGGGCCACCATTTTGTCTCGGCGCAGGACACAACAGTGGTATTTTTATTTGAACTAAAATGCTTCAGTTCAGTCGCCTGGACACATCATTTTTTGGACCGTCCCCTCCAGTTGAGATTAGCTAAATTAGCTGTGAAGAGCAATGACTCGTGGGACTGTGCATGTTTGGTGCAGATAATTGCAGGGCTGGTGTGCCACAGCCTGGCACCCAGCTTGGGATTGCAGGTGGGTTGGCGAAGGGAAGTGCCTATCGAACTGCACATCTGGCCCCTGCGGGGCTCAAAATCTTTCATTACACCCTCTTCAAAATGGACCCAAACACAGCGCTGCCAAAAAACTGTGCTGAAAGCCTTTTCCTGACTTTGTTTGAAAGCACGCTTTTTTTGAAGAGTTGTTTTCAATTTAAGGACAGAGGAACTTTGGTCAGTTGTGATCAATAATTAAGTGATGTTTGGTGTGCGTAGATTTGGGAGGGGGAGGGTTAAATGTTACAAATAAAGGATAATTTCTTATTGTGTTCACTGTAAAATTCACTATTTGTTTTAACTTATGCACTCTGGCAACTTACTTACCCCGAAAAACTTCTTTTAAACTATAGATACTAGATAATCATTGTAAAGGACTGTTTGTTATTGCTGAGAGGGTAGAAGATGGTCCAAAAAGGGGAAGGCATGTGAGGTATTTTTAAGCACTGGGGACATACTTTAATTTCCATTTAGTGGAGGGGCAAACAACTTTAAATGGCGTTGTATTTATTTTACGGCCAACTTTCAAAGAAAACATGTCTTTCAAACTGATTGGTCCATGAGTGAGACAGGCATGTTTTTTGTTAAAAGATTTTTGGTAATTTTTTTTCTCATAAAAGCTTTGGTGATTAAAAAAGTAAGCAATCTTTTTTTTTTCTTTTTGTTCTTAAAACAAAAAAAGTTTTTCTTTAAAATTTAAAAAAAAAAAATTTCTTTCTTTTTTAAAATTTTGGTACATTTTTAGTTTTGGGTGATTTTTAAAGAAAAAAATGCCTTTCAAACATGCAAAACCAAAGAATTAAAAAAAAAAGATTCATGACAAAATCAGTTTAAAAAATTTAAGGCAGCCTGGACACTAACTGTTTTAATTTAAAACAAACAAAAACTTTATTTTTGCATTGTAGGTTTGGAAAAATGAAATTTATTGATAGTGAGTGAGGACATAGGTGCCACCAGTGGTTTATCTCCTTGTCTCACAGTTGTAGAGAAGCATGGAGCGTTGGAATGTGGAATGGTGAGTGTTTTTCGACCTTTTGGAGGAGTTTCTATAGGAGCTAATTAGGCAGCACTCTGCAGCTGCTCTTCAGGCTGACAGTTCGGGGGAATGTTCCTCTGTATGGTCGGCAGTCTCTCAGAAAGCAGGCCATAATTCATCATTAGGATATCAGAGTCCAGGTGCAGATGAGAACTGATAGAGCCGGCAGCCAGGCAAGTCGGGGCACTCAAGGAGGAAAATCTTATCCCAGGGACAATTCCCAGGTCATGCCCGTGGTAATTGAAATAATTTTGCCCCCAGAGTTGTTTAATCATCGACAATCACACACACAGGGGGGGACAAAATTGAGGAACGCACAAGTTTGATTACATCTGCCACCCTTAACTGTCCCCCCTCCCCCTACTGCCACGGCTCACATCGGCTCCTCGGATTTCTGTTTGCACTGACGGGCAAACCATGATCAATCCATATCAGCTATTTCTCCCCTCTTCTTATAGACAGATTATTGTTTGCACAAACTTCAGTGTGATTAAATTCCAAGAAGGACAGCAGCTCCAGCCAGGGCGGATCATCAAATGGACAAAGCGCGGTCCCATTAAAAAAGCCTATGTTGAGATGCAACGAATCATTTGTCCGTTATTAACCCTGAGCCTGTGATTATGCAGATTGCCATAGATTTTCCCTGGTTGCCTGGAAGTGAGATCCAGGGGTTGTTCTCGGCGTGGCAGGCGGACGAGGGAACGGCCGTGCATTACTGAACTTGCCACATTCATCATGTTGACTGATGGCACAGGGAGTCGGTCCCCGGGTCCCGGTGGTTAATGTAGTGGGTAATTAACTGTCATTTGCCTAGTAATAGGCCGATGATCAATGGTTTGTGAGGAAACAAATTCTAATCCGGCAGCTGATGAATGCATGCCGAGGCTGGAGCAATTGAAGTGGTGGGAGGGATGGGAGGGGGGAGGATAGAGGGGAGAGGGAGGTGGAAAGCAAAGCCGCCACTGGAATTTCAAATGGCGACTGGAGGCGCTGGTGCTCTTAGTGCCCCCTCACCACTAAAAACGGATCAAACCAAATAGAATTGCCCTCGATGGTGCTGGTATACTCAGTTGGCCGAATGATGGAGACGCTGATTGATCTGACTAACCAAAGTTTGCTCAGTAGGCCATGTTCAACAACTAGTATAAAAAGGTTGGTCCGCCCAAATTTCAGAAAAGCAACCATTTTTCTCTTTACTCCAGCAGTATCTACCCATGCAGGTTGTTTTAGTTTTGTGTATTCATTTTCATTTTGAGACATACCCAGCTAGCAATTTTTGGTTCTACAGAAGTTCTGAGAATGGGAATATGCAATGTGTTCGTAATGTTGTCAGTGGCATATTTTCTTTTAGTTCCCAGAATGGCTTCTTAAAGTTCGGGTAACATTCTCTACAAACATATATAAATTGAAACTCACTCCACCATTAGATGTGTTTGCCTTCCTACATTATAAAAATAAACTGTGTTTTAACTTAGAAAATTTTGCTTCTGGGCAGCCTTAAAATTTGACTGAATTTGAGAAGACAAGTTTAGGTCATTTAGTCATGATTCAACTTGTCTTCTCAAATTCAGTCAACTTAAAGATTAAAGGCAGCACACTAACTTTTTTAAGTTTTAAAAAAAAGTTTATTTTTACAGTGTTTACATATAATTACAACCTTGCCTAATAACACATTCACTATATTTTGTTTGTGATGAGGCTTTGAAACTCACTCCACCATTAGATGTGTTTGCCTTTGTACACTGTTTAAAATAAACTATGTGTTTTAACTTTTAAAAAATTAGCATCTGGGCAGCAAAAAATTGACTGAATTTGAGAAGACAAGTTGTGGTAATTTTGTCATGATTCAACTTGTCTTCTCAAATTCAGTCAACTTAACATTTTAACACTAACTTTTGCACACTAACATATTCAAATGAAAACAAACTGTTTATTTTTACAGTGTACAGTTTGTGTGGCTCCATCTGTATATATTCCACAATAATTCATTTCACCTCCTACATCCCGGTAATTGGGCGGTCATTGTATTTTGGATTTAGTTTGACAAAGCTGAGAGAAAGCATTGGCATGACACCACTCCTGCATTCTCCAGCGGGGGCGGGGTGCCTGCACACTCAGATTGGGTTTTGGGGTCCACTGGGCTAAAGCCTTGTGGAATAATTTAATTGGTGTCTGTTTTTCTCTCATCAAATAGGTACCACTGAGCCGTACCAGGCTGTAATGCACAGTGAATGCCTTTTGACTGAAACAAGGTATTGGGCACCGACTGCCTCTATTCTCTTTCAAATTCAGATTTGAGCAAAGCATGAATTTTAATTTCATGTTGTATCTTCAACCTCTTTAAATATACATGCTGTCTTGTCAGCCATGGATATGAAGTGTATGTCAAGCCCACTATTATACATATGTTATTCTGTTTTGCTTTTTTTTTTAAGCAGACCACAGTTGGAAGCCTTCTAGATATGGCAGACAGCTGTACTGCTGTCAGCATGCAAGAGATGCATTATAAATGTATATATTTATTACCAACTATAATATTAAAATCCAGTGCTGAGAGCGTTGAGGCCCCGGGTCTTGTGCACAAGGCCTCTAAACCGTCATCCTCTGATTGTGCTGGAGGCTGTGCCTTTGAATTCATTGCAACCAAACCACGCTTAATTTGCCTCCTCCCTCGAGAGCCATTAGCGTCTGTGGCATCAAACTGGCGGAGCGGCGAAAGACGAGTGGCAGGTACGCTCCATCCATCTTCCCTCCCCACAGGGTGAGCCGGGGCTTCCTGCGCGCCGTCGCTTTGACGAGTGTTTGCCACACAAGAGCCCAGCGAGCAGGCTGGCTACATGCTGGCGCTGCCACAGATACAGTTTGGCTAAATCTCTGCAGACTGCTATCAGTCACTGCATTTCTCTTTGAGACGCTTAAAAAACAGTTTGATTTGAGGAGGCGATGTATGCATTGTTCCCATAAGGTGGTGTTTAATCATTTAAAGCAGTGGTTAAAGCAGCGCAGGAAGGATGAATTATGCAGAAAACAAGTGGATGAGAAGCAGACAGAAGTTTGGATGTTCTGTTTGGGAACCCTGGGGGTCTTTGGGATATTATTTATTTATTTTTTATTCAATCTGATCTTATTGAGGCGGTCTTTTACATGGATTGTATCGCCTTAGCAAGAAAAATCAATGCATGTATTGGCTGGAAAATATTCTCAAAAGTAGAATTTCTCCTTTTCAGAATTCAATAACTCAAGTTTGAATGTTGGTTTTCATGAACGGCCCACGTTCCTGGAGGCAATAGCACTGACTAATACAACTTCCTGCTTAAGAAACTCAGTTCAATAGGCAGGCTTTCTTCTATAACTCCTAGTTAATGATACAGAAACCCACGTGCAATATCAATGTTACGGAGTTGAAGTCTATTTGAAATATTAGAGACTGAGTCATTTTACTAGCCTTTGCAATTCAGTCCTTAATCAAGTCCAAAGTGCTTAACTTTGAGTTTCGTAGTCATAATCAGTCATAATGTACTCACCTCCAAATATAGTGCCATTTTAACAACAGAGTAATAACATATTAAATCCACAAAAAAAAAAAGAATGCTGCTCTTCATTTAAAGTGATGACAACGCATTTTTTGTTTAAAATGATATTACCTTTAGTATCATTTTATCCAACTGGTTCTCAGTAACATGACAGTAATTCTTGATGATTCTCTCCTGAAACTTGATTGGATGCCATCTGGTTAGTTCAAATGAAGCAGATTAAGAATCGACTTGCTGGGACAGAATAGCGTTCATGTTAATTAAATCAACATACACTTTAATCTTTGGGTCAAGTTAAAAGACTCAAGTCTGATACTTTCATAGTCACCAAAGAGCTGTGACCTCCACTTTTGTCTACTGTTATAACTTATGTAAATGTTGCGGCCATTCACATTCATAATTTTAATAATCATTTCATTATATGTTTTTTTAGTTCTTGGACACATTTTTTACTAATATCAAAAGCCATGCTAACATTTATCTCCTTAGTTCAGAATATATCTTGGACCAGTTCTATCGTAGGTTCCATCCACACTAATATGTTTTTATTTTAAAAAGTGTAACTGTTGCTACGTTAAGGCCTACGTTAAGCATCCACACTACTCTGGCATTGTGAAGCCACTAAAACTGAGATCTTTAAAAACTCTGCTGACCACATTCTAGTGTGAAACTCTTCATGGAACTCAGATGGAAATAATGACTTTTAAAACCACTGAAACAGACACAGGTTCATTTTCGGATTGGGTCTTATCAGTCACAACATGTCAAGCAGAAACAGTATAGCTAGGTCAACATAGCTTTTCATGTCATCATTCCTGTTTGTGTATCCATGGCTTTGTCAGGCGATGGATAATGCACCCGACACCACTCTGATGTCGTCGTATTTCGTTTGCGATGACTCCCAATATGTTTTCAGCTGCCTTGACCGCCTTGCACTCGTATCACTTTCAGTACAGTTTAACCTCGTTGTCGGACCAAAGAAGTTAGTAAACTGCATGATAGACAGTCTGCTTCCTGTTTATTCTAGTATGCACATGCCCAGTGTATGTGAATGTCTATTTGATATCTGTTTTGGGCATGTTAGAAATAATTTATGAAAAACTACTGAAATGGACACATTTAAGGAGATTGTTTTCAAATGAGTGTGAATGTGGCCTTATTCTGGGCTATGCACTTGACGTTTTTTTGTCTTGACATCTCAGCCATAGAGAATCACTGAATACATATAGAATTTCTTTCTTTAATGTGTGAGCTTGCACAGTGTGCAAACCTTTTACATTAAATAAGATTTTGTTGGTGGTCTCATTCTGGCTTTTGACTTTTTCACTTCACCTCAGCAATAAAGTAGCAGGCTTATTTATTGATTCTACCAGATGGGAGACACACAAACACTGGCTGTTCACAGATATTAGGACTTTCACCCAGAATTTCTCAGAGCAAAGCAGTGTGACAGTCCTTTTCGACTGCACGGGCCACCTTAAATTTGCAAGAGATGAGAGAAGAGCATGGACAGACACGGCAAACATCGAAACAGAACGGCGTTTTGATTCAAGCTGGCAGGCAGAAAGCTTAAAACATCACTTTTTTACACAAATACCTTCCATCATTTATAATGCAGAACCTTGAGTGCATGCTATCCGAAAATGACTCAGATTACTGGGAGACAAGGCCATTTGCCCCTGCACGGTGAGAGGCGGCTGCATTGTGCCTCTTTGTCGCAAGACGCTGTACAAAGTGCTGCTGTTGTGCTCAAACACTCCTGCTCATTCTCTCACACTAAATCTATTATTTCTTTTTCCTTTTTTAAGTTTTTTTTAGATCAATTACTTGGCTTTGTGAGGAGAGAAATAGATGAAATATCTATTTCATGTGAAGGCCTTGCGGCAATGCACATTTGTGCAGAAAAGAGAAAGGACAAGAGATACCACAAATGTATCTAAATTTAGATTGCTCAAAGGAAAAGGCATAATTCTTTTAATTAAGGCGGCACTAATCCATCGAATTGGCCCTCTTTGTTTTCTCCCACCTACCATGTTACAAGAGATATCCTTCATTGTCTCAAGGTGTGTTGACAGTGGCTCTTAATTCTGTAGCTATTCATGAGGGCACAATCTATCTGCCTCCTTTGCCTCTGGGAAACATACTTTCTGAAGGTTAATAAACAACCCTGCATATCCCGAGCCCTGAGATCATTTATCAGATTGCGATCTCTTACAGACTCTGAGAGTGGCATGCCGTTTTATCATTTTAACAACGACGGCTAAAAGTGCCTCAAGAAGTCTGCCTAATAGGTTATTTTGTTATATGATTTCGTTATCAGATATTTTTTCCCTTGCTAGTCTGGTCTAGGTCGCTGTGTAGTAACAGCCCTGAATCCCTAATGAATACTCACATTAATGTCCCCGGAGCAGGCGAAGAAATAATAGGGTCTTCCCTGGGCAGTAGCGCTGGCCGTGTCCCATCTATTTCTATGGCACAAGCTGTGGCCCTGCTATTTTTTACTGTGTGACTGTAGCCCGGCTCCGTCCAGCCTATTTCTGTGACTGATTCACAGAGCCTATCTGTCTCTGCAGCTCATGTTAGTGTATTTGCAGCAATCTCTTTGACAGCTGTCACTCTTGTTTTCAGAGGCACTGACAAGCAGCACAAGTAACCGTTCTCCGGTAATTCTGCTCGGTGTGTTTGCAGCGATGATGGGATACAACAGTGGATGGAGTCTTATTTTTTTTTTCAAATTCTGGACTCGAGAGGATGTGATGAAATAAATCTGCTCAAGCCACTGAGACGTGATATATGATAAATTGACTTTATGTATAGCACCTTTCTGGTATTGCAGCCACTTAGAGCACTTTACCCCTACAACACATTCAACCAATCACACACACATACTACACACACTGGTTGCCAAGGCTAATGTACTAGCTACTCAGAGCCAACTGCCACTCAGTTAAACATTTATAAGTGCTCACACAACCAATGGCATATGGTGATGGGTGGACCAATTTATTTTACTGTATTGGTTTGTTTGAATTGATACATTTTAGTGTGTCGAGACTTTTGAATTGATACATGTAACTGTATTGAATCTTTCGAGTTAATAAATGTAACTGTATCAAACCTTTGGAGTTGATGCGTGTAACTGTATGGAACCTTTCGAGTTGATGCTTTTTGCAAGATATGGTGTCAGTTTCTGCATTACACTCCTCTATAGTACATGCTGTTGAACAGCTAGTGCTGGCTGGCCCAAAAAAACCTACTCTTCAATGCATTGCAGTCATAATGTATAAGAATTGGTTACCTTAGCAGCCATGTGCAGTATTCATGTGGTGTGGGAATAATCTGAAGAATGAGTTTCCCATTATATTTCATGGCCCCTCAAATCTGTTTCCTTTGCTGTTTGCTATCAACGTGTTGTTTAATGCAGTAAAATACAACACACCTGCTATGTATGATCATGTTGTTCCCACATTACAATTTAAAACTCATGAACACACCAAAGCCAGAGGTGGCAGGGTGTGGGGAGAGTTAAAAACAAACTTTTATTTTCTTCATTTTCTTTTAAACATCTATGTCTATGTGTCCCTTTGTATCATTCTGTGTCCCCTCTCTTTGTGGGACTGTGAACACAGTGCAGGCAGAGCTCTCCATTTAGTCTTTTTTTCCTTAGCAGCAGTTTGTGACTTATGGGGTGGATAATTGATCTATCATTCCACTCAGAGGTTTTCAGATCAGATAAGAGGAGCAGCTGTTTGTGAATGAAAACAAACTTTTAGATTCTGCAGAATGAACGGCCAAGTTTCACTTTCACTGTGCCTAACTTTCTACTGCTCCACCTGTGCCCAGAGTGCGCTTTGACAGGCTGACCTGGTATTTAGTTGACACTAAAGATTCTTTGAAAAAGATTTGTTCGTTCTTTAGAATTTCTCCTAATAGTTCTGGCTTCAAAAACTTGCCCAAGGACTCTTTGACATGGTGTCATAGAAAGGAAAATTTTATTAAACTGTTGTGTCCCTAAAACAAAAAGTCTTGATCTTGTGCTTTGGTTTTATGTAAAGTAATGCACTGACAAATTTGGAGCAGATGTATTAGATCAACATGTAATAAACAAAAGTAAATAAATAAATAAAACTACAATTAAAATGAAAAAGTAGTAATAAGGGAAAGATGGATACATTGTGTTTTATTGCCATTCAGTACTATGTTACCTGTATATCACGTCCTTGTGCTAAACAAACCTAGACACCTTCAAGGCAATCTTTTAGTACTGAGGCTTGGGGAAATTACTTACATCACAGGTCTTCTTTGTGTGTTTCAGGTTGTTTGGCGTAACGGGGAACTGCGCAGCCTGCAGCAAGCTAATTCCAGCCTTTGAGATGGTCATGAGGGCCAAGGAGAACGTCTACCACCTGGACTGCTTCGCGTGCCAGCTTTGCAATCAGAGGTGAGTGATTGGACCACACTCCTGCTCCTTTCCCATACCTGCATCTAGGCAGATGGCCGATCGGGGTAGGGAGATTGCAGCGTAGTGAATCTCAAGCGCCACTGAAAGCTGAAGAAAGATCCCACATGGTAGATTTATCACTCTAACCAGTGACCAAGTAGACACATCTGGGGCCTTTGGGACACCTGCTTGGACCTAACACAGTGATTAGAATCCTGCACTGCTACTGAACAGTGTCAGCCTAGAGCTACAGGTGCAGTTACATGTCTGTACATTTGCTTTCCATCAGTCTTCATTACTCAGCCTCGTCCTGCATCCTGGGGACAGGATGTGGTCAGAAATTTCAGGACACTGCTTCCTACCGCAGCAGCAAAGGAGAGGGAGCTGTTTGATAGAAAAACCCTTGTTTAATAAACTCCAGTGTCCCCCTCACTGAACCACTCTCGTATCCCTACAATGAGTTTATTATGTACACTGTTACAATTTATTACAATCCAATACAGCAACCCTGCATTATTTCCCATCTCTGTGATGCTCATAATATTCAGTTCATAGTTAGTGGTGGTGGATTGAATTGTAATAGTGCTTTTGTCCACCCTTATTTAACTCCATAAATGGGGCACTAGCAAAAATCCCACACAATCCTTGACAGTCTTCCCACCAGCAAACATCCTGACTGTGGTGTATGATGGACCATTTGTAAAAAGCACCACTGCCAGTTTGAACAGTGGTCTCTGTGGCGATAGGCAGCGTCTTCTTTAAATTAACTAGTATGATGACACATCATGAAAACCATCTCCTAAAAGCCACAGTGTCTAGAACATTCTGAATGGCCAAACACATAAAAGGCCATAAAGGCTGCCTTCATACTGGCTGAATCCCACTGTCTCCCAGTCCCTCTTCAAGAATTCTGTCTCTTCTGCATACATTTTATAATAATTTAATGTACAAGTTGAGATGACAGAGCGTACTGTCAGAGAGTCTCCGACTGAAAGCTTTCAAAGTGATAGGTGAGCTATATAAAAATGACAGAATTAGGAGCGCATACAATTTGCCCTTCCTAAGTTCTGCCACTTTACTTTACAATAACAGTTGAGCACATTTGTAATTAACCTCAGTCAACTTTTCCCTATGTAAGAAAGAAAAACAAATTTCGAAAATTGTTAAAAGATGTAGGTAGGGGACTGTCACTATCTTCACAGACACATTACATTGTAAAAATGTACATCTTAGGTTAACTAATGTTAGCAAAATGCTAACTTACGTAGTTAGCTACATCAAGAGTAATTAGCTTAATGTGAGCTCATAAACATCAGCCAGGTTTTCTCATTCCTTATTTGGTAACGTAAAGGAGATTTGGAAAAGGACAGGTTGCTTGGTTGACATATTTTTGATAAAATTATTACAAACAAGAAAAGATCATGGCTTTTATTCCTCTGTAAGGCTACATGTCACTCTAAAGTGATGAATGAAACTTTTTACAGTAAAGAGGGGCAGCACCTTGGTCTATATTCAGTGAAAAATACAGAGAGTACTTTACAGATCTTCCAAAGGGCAAAAGGGGATACAAACTTAGCAGTGCAAGAGCAATGTCGACTGATATTTTTGTCATCTTCAGTCCATACTCCCTTTTACGTTGAGAACAGAGGCCTCAATTTGCGTTGTTTTGCCTTGATCATTAAAACTGGTCCAACTATGCAACAGTAACTAAAGGCGGCAGGACTTATACCTCTTCCTGACAGGACGCAATGCGGGGGAGCAAACATCTGATTGTTTCATGATAATGTCCTAACCTGTCAACCTAATCATCCAGAAGCGTAAACAGATGACGCTGAGGTTTACCTAAAACTTAGTAGACACAGAAAGTCACAGACAGAGCGGCATCATGTGATGACTTAGGAGAACATGTTAAACCTGCTCTGTGTGTCAGCGAACGGGGTAAGCGACGTGTGTTGCTTGAAAAACCGCTCGACCTGACTCTATTTTTGCGAAGCTTTGCACAACCCATTTCCAGAACAACAAGCTGTTCCATAGAGTCAATCAAGGCTAGATAGGCTCCCTGACGGTTGTTGTCGTTTATAGTATATCTGGACAAATTCCATCGACTAGGGTTTGCTTGCTCACTGAATGTTAGGAAAATGTGTTATAGTTGGTCATTTAAGGCTGTGTCTTACCACAGTGGCCTAAGTTCAAGTCTTGCCTTGGCCATTTTCTCCATGTTATCCCCTCTCTCTACCCTGCTTCCTCTCTATTTTACTCACTGTTAATCAAAGCAGAATGCTTCAAAAAATTGTCTTTGAAAAAAAAGTGACAGAAACACAAGTTCCCTGATTGGAGTATCCCACAATCTTGGTTGAAAATATACCGAGGACTTGACCTTCACACCCTGGCCCTGCAGAGTTTTGTTGACAAGCACCAAACATTTCTTTAAATAGATATTAGAACCTTGCAGGAACATTCTTGAAGCACTCTGAGCCTCAAGGATTCCATGTTTCCAGAGAGTAGCAGTGTTATTATGATGGAAAGCAGTTTGGGAACATTCTTGGAGCTAATGAACACACCAGAATGTTATCAAAGGTTTTCTGATGGTAACAAGAAACACTATCAAACATTAGGGGGACATCAGGAAGGTTACGTGTTGGCTGGGTTCCTGTGCTTCTCTCACCTCTTTCCCCAATCTTGGCTCTGTTGCAGACACAAACGCCCACATGCAACCCCCCACACACACACACGCACACTCACACACCCACACACACATAGACCAGACACATTGCGCATGCTAAAGGCAAAGGACCTGGTTACGCACAATTAGCACTCGGTTATTGTCTTGCCACTTCAGCCGGCTGCACCAGACAGCCTCTCCTAATGGAAGAAGTCAGCTAATCTTCATCAGCCAGGCCCAGGCAGGCCAACTCTGCTCTCACACATTAAAACCCATTAAAGCGCGAGCAAATCTTTCTTTTTACATTAGGCCAGTTGATGAACTGTTGAATAAAATCGACGCCAGTGTGTTTCACATGGTCCGCTGTGGCCTTGCAAGCACCGTTCAGATGCCCATCACAATTTCACCGGGGCCTGGCCAAGATTTATGGTGTGGCACCGGCTTTAATTGAAGCTGTTCTTCAGCTCTGACTTTTTGTTTTCCATTTTGTTTCTTTACATTGGTAGAGCTGTTGGGGGAGGAATACCTGCAGAGGAATATGAACCTAAAGGATCAATTTCTTTGCCTTGAATTTCACATAGAGGATTGTTATTGCCCAGAAAGTAGCTTTAATACCTAACAACAACATATTTCAATGGATGTGTAAACTCTGAAATCAAACTTTGATGCACAAATTATTAGGCCATTGTTACCCTGTCTGCCAACATGAGACAGTCAACTACCTACTAGCAAGCTTTTGTCTAAATTCAAAAGAAGAAAGACTTGGCTTTCAGAGCATCGAAACCATAGGGTCGCCACTGAGTTAGTTCTAAGTGGCTTTGCATTATGCATCAAAATATAACATTAGACTTTTAACTTTTGGCAGTACAGACATCCTTAGCTCGGTTTGATTCTTCACAATAGAGTCCCCCAGGAATGAGTCCTAAAACCTGGAAAGTAGTTAGCATTTTTGCACCTCTGGCTCCATCTTCTTGCAGTTAATAGGTATTTTAAAATAGGTTTTGGTTAGATTCCTGAAATAAGGTCTGTGGTTAACACAAGCTTAAAAGACTTTCATGTTTTCTTCTACAAAATGAAATATGTCAGTACCCACTGTGAACTTTGAAGATTTTATGTGTCTTAAAAATGGCTAAATAAGCCTACAGATGGTAATTGCGCAAAAACGTACTGAACACAGCTTTACAGCCTTGTTGTGGTGGTGGCGTCAAGTCATGCAAATGTTTATAGGCTTACGTTAGATTTTATTTCTTGCGATTGTATTTGGGCTTCTTAAATCATAAAAGTGGTATTATGAAAATTATCTGACTGAATAAAATGTCTTTATCAGTCACATAGGCCTTTTGTTGAGGGAACCAGGGCAATGCTGCCTTCTGCATCAGCCTACAGCATAACGTCATGGGGCGCATTATTTAGTTACTCAGTTTATTTAAGAGAATCCATGAGCACCATTATATAGTGCATTCAGATTTAGTGGCATGCTTAACAAAAAAGACGAAAGTGGTGACTCCCTACCTTTGAAGTGATTATATAGTCAGAATATGTGTCCATAGACTTGATTAACATTTTGTATTACTTAAGTTGGTAAAGGTCCACCCATTAAAAGGTTTAAAAAGGTTTTCATAAAATGAATCCAAGTTGTGAATATTGTCATGTCACAAGCACACAGTACTTCCAATATAAACAATATTTTCTCATCTGCCTGCACCACGTTCTTGGGTATGCTTGTTTTCATTACCTTGCTGGCTACAAAATAAAAGCTTTCACCAGGGTTTTCTGTGTACTTTTCGGCCTCCTGAATACAGCATGTGCTATGAGTTTAGAAGGACAGTGACTCTGTTATGTGTCTTTACAACCACCATACTAAAAATTTGGAATGCCTTTTTATTAAAATCATGGCTCGGAGACAGTCATTACTTAATGTGATATATTTTGCTTCATATTTGGAGAACAAAAACTATCATCAGAAAGCTACAAATCTGTCTTTTAGAAGATTTGGGATTCAGAGCAGGTTCACTGCATTCTGAATGATGACCACAACATTGCTAAATAAGTCTAGTCTAAGTGGGTTTCTCAGCATTTATATCCAGATTAATAGAATGACCTTTTACAAATTTTCTCAGCCTCAGTCTGAGATCTATCAGGAGATCTTACTTAAGATTTCCGAAGCAGTTTCTCAGCATCTCGTTGCCTGGAAATGGGCTTCTGGTCTTTGTCTGGCATACCGATCTGCCGCCTTGTTCATCTACGTCAGCTATGTCCCCTCTCGTTTCCCTGGCCTCAAACAAACATGAAAGCCCCCCATCGTCCCCCCCTTTCCCCCACGGGGCCCTTCAATAAAGCAATCTAATCCATCTCACAAATGGCCCAGAGATTTCTCTGCGGAACATCATCAGAAAATGTGAAATCTGATAAACAGAGCAGGCGATCGCCGGGTCAGAAGGGGTCACGCCGTGTAATTATCCCCTGCTCCTTGCAGGTCAGCCGCAGCCCATGTTGCCGTTTGAAGGTTGAATTGCTACAATCAAGTATGAACATACAGCCACCACCCCCCCTCCACTGCACACAAACATACTCGCTCATGCATCCATCCACGCCATCAGCTGCTTTGTGGGTACATCCACCCCACTGTATCCCACAGAGCAAGGACAGGGAACTCGTAGCCGGTGATTATTCTGATTTCATCAGGGACTCACTGCAGGGACTCTAATGGTCATTGCCATGCTCAGCCATTAAGGGCCTTGCTTAAGTTATAGGCCAGTTAGCGCACGGCTTAGATAGAAAGACTGGCCCGTTGGAGTGGACATGTCGCTGCAATCATGACCTGCAACCGCTTCCTCCTTCTTTGTCATCATCACCATCAAATTGGCAGCAATCTCTTGCTTGCCACGAAAGAAGCATTGAGAGCTGAACCTGCTTCAGGAATAAGATAAATGGAAAAGCCTCACTAGTTATCTTACTTGTGTATCTGCCAGAGAGCAAAAAGCCCCTGCTCCCCCCTTTTCTGCGCTCTGTGCATGACTTTGAAATGGTATCAAGCTGAGGGGAGTGAATAGCTCCTGTCCCTGGTCTATCAGTGAAAATATAGGATCCTACATTGGCTCTGATTGCTCATGTCTGCACCCAATGTGGCCTTACTCTGTTAAACTGGACATAAATCTACCGTTGTGACCTTCCCACCAGCCAGACCTGTTATTTTTCCTACCTGAGTTGAGGAAAAGGAAGCACCGCCGTGGTCTTAGAGCCAGGGACGGGGGGCTGGTTCTGAGAAGAGAGGGGGTGCCGGTGAGAGGTGGAGGGTGTTGGGAATAAGGACAGAGATATGAGACTCCATCCAGCAAGCAGTTAGCCACAGATCAGCCCTGGGGGACAGCTAATCGATGGGGCTGTCGTCCAGCCTCATCATCTAGCCAGTACTGGCCCAATTTCCCCCTGATGAGCTGGAGGCCACAGTCTAGAGAGGCTGAAGGAAGGTTAGAGTAGAGGGGAGCAGAGGAGAGCAGGATGGGTGACAGTGCAGGGGAAGGTCAGTGCTGATAAGGGAGGATGCTCCATACTGGAGCTTTGGAAGGAGAGACTGACACCAATTGGGTTCAGCACAGCTAAGCTCAGCCACTGGTGCCTTGTATGTCATGAGTTAGGCTTGTTAGACAGAAGCCTAATAGCCAATAAGGGACACAGTTGTCACTTTGTGTATGATTGGTGTTGAGAACTCGGAGCCTGTGCAGCCAGCCTACTAGAGAACACAATCTCACAACGTAATCCTGCACAATTTAAAGTAAAAAATGACACATTTTATACAAATAAATGTCAGTTTTCTCTACTCATGGAGATGATAGAATCAACCAGTTCATACATTTTCAGTATTCCAAAGATGCTAGCTGTGCACCTTTAGAGGACACGTGCTTCAAGGTCTGCATTTTTAGACTGAACCCGTCATAATTGGTTGACTAGTAATGTGCATGTCACATTTTAGGAGCTGTCTATTCCGAAAGAGCCTGAAGGAGGATTGCATTTGGTAAAACCTCTGGAATGGGACAGACTTGCCAGACAAATGGTTATTTTAGGTATTTGAAATATGGACAATATATGTGTGGCAGCATCTAAAATGTAAATCAAAATGCATCATGCATCCTCGTGAAAAAGGTGTTTGAAGCTTGGCGATGACTTCTTGTGCTAACAGTTACTTGCAGGGCAGTCAGGTAATATTTGTATAATCCACGCCCCTCTTATAACAAACTGCATACAACAGGCATTTATCAGACAAAACCGTTCTGGGGACTTTCTGACAGGAGCTGTCCACTGACAAAGGTGGCCCCTGGATGGCATCAGGTGAGGACATTGTTGCTTACATTTTTGTTACACCTTACCATGTGCCCTGTTGCCTAATCCTACCATCTGTGGCAAAATGTGCTTTTGTCCTGGGGTTGGTTGCCATGTGCTGCTGCCACATAAACATAACATGCAGCGTCACCCCACCATGTGCTTATGTTGACGTCATGGTAGAAGAATGTAAATAGCAGACGCAGAAGGATACCAAAAAATGTAATATGTAGACGCAGGAGGCCACTGCTAAGCGGCAATATGTGACGCCTTGGGATGAGAACATGTTGAGTGGGTGCAGTTTGTAGGGGCGAGTCGTGTAGGCTTCAAACGGAATGTGTCTGCAGCTATACATGACTCCTTATAAATTTCAACCAATCACTGTACACCTTCATCACTCAAGGCAGTTTACCTACTCTGAAAAGGAGCTAAAAGTCCTCCAAAGCAGCATTCCAGGAACAACAATAGTTTTAGTGCCTGTGGCTGACACAATAAAAAGGGGGGTTCTTAGAACTATGTAAAAGTTCTTTAGGTTACTACAGTTATGGAGTTTATACTTTGGCAGAGCAGATTAAATTCCATGGTGCAACACGGCTAATATGATCCTCCAGTTGTGGCCACATTGTTTGATTAACAATAAAATTTTTTGTGGTAATAGAAACCAGACATCTGTGACTGCTAAGCATTATGGGCTTAGACAATCACTAAAAGGCCAGAACATTTTAAAACACAACAGCAGTGGACATTTGGAACCAAAGACAAAATAAATATAAAATTTCAATCTCCTCCTTTCCAGATGTGAAATTATACTCTCTACATTACACTCCCCAAAGAAAAACTCATCCTCAGTGTGTCCTTGTGCTGCCGTCTGATTGCCCAGCAGCAATCTGCCAGAGAAGATTTACAACATGCTGTTACAATTAAGCATCAGTGTCACAGGGCCAAGTGTTTCTGAACCTGTATGCATCCTAACAGTAATTAGATTTGGTGCAGTTGAGACTATTTTCTCTCTTTGACAATCTCCCTGTTTCTTCATTTGAGTGGAAAGTGAATACTCTAGTTAACACGAGCCTCCGAGGCAAATTGCTGGCATCGCAATACATCTTTTAAGTGTGTGCCTGTGGAAGCCATTCTTTCTCTTCTTCCTACAACAAGAGGTCTCTAAAGACTCATTAGTCACAGTCACCTCTAAGTAAAGGGAGGAAGATGGAGGGGGGAAAGTGAAGGCAGTGCAGGGAGAGAGGAAGACAGCACCCGCAGAAGCTGACTGACTGTAATGTTAGAAACCAGGATATGATTGCACACCATCACATGAATACAGATACTAACAGATGTGGTGTTGAGGTAAACCTTTAATGAGGGTTGAGCTATAGCTAGCTCCTATGAGCTTCTCACACACTAACATATCTTATAGGTACAGATGGGTGACAAAATAAAGGAAAAACCTGAACCTGAGTAAATAAGTACAGAATAATGAAAGCAGATGCTTCTGCACAGGGATTACAGAATGGTTTAGAAATGTGAGAAAACAATGTGAGCCATGTGCTGTGGTCCTGACAGTCACCTGATCTCAGTCTAATTGACCACCAATTTCAAATTTTGATGCTGCATGGTAAGGTGTCAGTATGCCGCAAATGACATGAAGGTCTTTTGCATGGCAATGGTTCTTGCATGAAATGTTATGTTTATATTGCTCATTTGATGCTAATTTTTATGTCAAGACCTAAGAACTGCATTTTGTTCTTTTCTTTTTTTCTTGGTCAGAATGACAGTTAAGTATCCTTGAATCCTTGAAATCACCTACTGGTATATACATTTGTAAATACAAGAGGAGAACAGATTTAAAATATGATAATAAGACCCAAACATTATTGAATTAAGGAAATTTCATTTGAGTAAAAGTTTGTCTGACGATGTAATTTTCTCAAATGTTATGCTTTACCTTTTTGTCTGAATACTTACCATTATTTATTGTGTGTTGGTGTCAGGTATCAAATGTCAAGTATTTTTAGGGTGGGTGGGTGGGTGGGTGGGTGATGAGCTACTTAAAGCAGGGTGAATCAGGTTTCTTTGCAGGATTTATAGGCCAATACTGCTGAAGCTAATACAGTAAATCATTATATATTTCAACAGCAATGAGTTACACAAATTAGCTGTTTTTTTATTGAAAGCAAACCAAAATATCAGCATTCTCTAATAGATAGCTGTATTAAGGATGTATTCTGCAATTGTTTTTAAGAAAGTGGAAATACTAGGGCAACACAAGGTCCTTTATTAGACACGCCTGTGATGGGCCCAGTGTAATATCCTCATCATAATTGGTGCACAGATGTCACATATGCTGTTGACATTTCACCGAGCAGAAACAATTTGGCCGTGTGAAATAAGTGGAGGGCAGGAATAAGCGCTGCGAGGAGGGGGAGGAGGAAGACAAAGAGGCAGAGAGACGGCAGTGCTAGTGGAGAGAGGGTGTAAAGAAATAAAGGGAGATAAAGTTAAAGTGGGAGTGGGCACGGCGTCAGTAAAGACAGACACTAATAGATTCCAAGAGAGAATGTGTCATTTTTACAGGACATTTTTATTAGAGTGGATGACACCATTACATGAAACACACCTCTGCCTCAGCTTAATCACTATGTCAGACACATGAATGGATATTAGTCGTCTGTGTTTAGTTTGGTAATAAAGGTGTGCAAGCATCCTGGCAATACGAGAAATGCACATTCTAGACTATTCCTTTGAATTTATTCTTGTCTAGCTTTAAAAGTACTTCCTCAAAGGATGCTGGACAAAGATTCCAAGAAGGAGTCGGCATAGGAGCTTGATGCATTACCTACAGTGCTGGAAGGTTGGCAGGATGGCATTGCTAAAACCAGCTTGGAGTCACCGTCCTGAATGCATATGTCATACCAGCCCATTCTCATTCCAAAGTGGTCAAATATTGCCGTCTTGTCAGTGATTTTTCATCACTTTTTACAAAGATATGATAAACTGCTCACCAGCGTACGTTTAAAACGTTAAAGATGTAAAACAAGGAGCTGGAAAGTCCCTATGAAGAAGGGGGGTGGTGTAAGGGTCCAACAAACCCTAGATTTTCACCCAGTGTTCCGCCCATATGAATGTAAAACCAAACCATGATGGGTTTACCAAAATCTATCCACATGCTTTTTTGGCCTAAACCTAACAGCTTGCTTTTGTTGACGTACCAGTGTTGGTTCCCATGTGCTTTTATTGCCTATATAACCACATACTTTTGTTGATATCCCGGCACTGGTTGGAGGATTCCTAGTGCGCAATAGAATGAAAGTCCAGTAACAAAGTGGCAATAATTGGGATGAGAAGATGTTGGTCATATCGCTGAAATGTGCCATGTTCTATCAAAATTATCATTATCATTCTTCTAGATAAGCGTAGATTCCTGATGATTTTTGGTCATTTTGGGGTTTGCTTTTAGAATACAAAACTCTTGTTCCCAAATTCAGACAATAAATACAATTTTGAAGCCTGAAAGGCATAATGACAAATGTTAGCTGCTAGCTTGTCACCATGCTAGCTTGGTTCTTCCTCTGGTTTTAAATTAACAATGTTTTGACTTTCAGAATATGAGACTCTTATCACCAAATTCGAACAATTAATACAAATTATGAAGCTTGTAAAGGCATGACAACAAGTGGTAGCTGCTAGCTTGTCATCATGATAACTTGGCTTTTCCTCAGATTTTAAATTAACAAAGAAGTTTAAAATTTCTTAAAACCCATTGGGTAAACAGCCAGTGACCCACTTGAACTAACATAAGTTCTAAGTGTTTTAATAGCCCATCAAAATATAGCGTTAAATTCAATTTTGATTACTACGGACATGCTACAAATTGTTAGCTCTGTTAGATGTTGAAATTTGGTTTGATTTTAGGTTGTGATATTTGGTTACCAAAATTCATTGTCAAGAAGTCAAATGCCATCATCAATTTGACATGGAATAGTGCCAATGCTGTTGATATTTTGTTGGTTTTAAGTTGTGTTGCCGTGCTGTAACCAAAGTCCAATGTTTTCCAAGCATCTCATGTCAATGCCATCTTGATGTAGAATAACAACAATGAGCAATGAGAACATATGAAAAACGAAACATCTGCAAAACCACATAAGGTTAATGTCAACACAACAAGAGATTCTAAAATGATTTGATATTTAAAATTTTGTCAATCTGATTTTAATACCAACCAAAGTTTAACGTTCCTCTGACATAAGAGTCCAACGTTAATCTAATGTCGTATTGACATCCAATGCCAGCTGGTCATACAGTAAGTACCAAGGTGTAATTCATTCAGGTTTCAGGTACACCTTTAAAGACCTTTGTCTGTTGTAATGTGATGTATTTTCCTTACTATTCAAAAACAATACACAAAACAATATACGAAAACAATACTTATATCCAAATGAAGCTAAGAATTCCCTTTTCCACAGTTTCAAAAAATTTAAATGTGTTTCAAGTTAAATGTGACTTAAAATGATTGAGCAAGTTCAATAAATTCAATAAATAAATTCAATAAATGTACGTGAACCACATCAGTGTACAGCTTTACATGTTTTTTTTCTAAATAAATGTCAGCTCTTCCTCAGAGCATTTGGATTTATTTCCAGAAACACACCATTCTCACACTTTTTGGTATTTTGTGCCAACACCTACGGTGTATTTGAATCCTGCTAATTGGTCCCAAATGGATGTAACAAATCATGCTCTCAATCTGCCCTGCAGCCCTGAATAAATGCTGTGAACAGCCCGAGCTTGTCAGGTACCTGAGCTCCATCCACTGTGTGCAGCTTCCAGCACTGAACTCAGCAGTCTTCACATCCAAGGAAGTCAAACGGAGGCGAGGCTCACTGTCCCCATCCCCTTCCCCCGCACCCCGGCTCCACCTCCCCCCTGGTAAACACTGGCACCGCTGCTTGCCGACCTTGTCTAACCTGCACATTGAGGGAGATAAGCAGCCCTCAGGACAATACAGGGAGAGTTACTGCTCTTACGCGTTCAACATAATCTCCACTTGGCTCTGTGCTGAAAGGTCAAGCATAACTGTGGCCCCCCCCTGGCTGGAGCAGGACGAGGCCGCTGCCGAGGTCGGTGGGGGTTTCTGTAAGAGCTGCAGGTGGAAAGGAACCCCGGCTTGAAACAGAGATAATTCCACCCCCCCCGCCCCCAAGCCCTGCATTTCCCCCCTTGTAATTGAGTTGACTTGTTTCCTAGAGGAGAGCCTCGCCTGCACACGGCAGCGCTGCAGCTGAAGGGGGGTGTTGGCACCAAGGTTACGTTTGCCAAAGTAGAGATGTTATAGTCAGGAAGCTAGCGCGGCAGCTGGCTAGGCCTGCTAGCCTACAGCTCCGTGCTAATGATGAGATTCTTGCTTTGATGCTTATGTAAACCCCTTTCCCTCCTCTGTCTCTTTGTGTGGTGCAGGTTTTGTGTGGGAGACAAGTTTTTCCTGAAGAACAACATGATTCTGTGCCAGACAGACTACGAGGAAGGGCTGATGAAGGAGGGCTACGCTCCCCAGGTCCGCTGACCCTCGTAGACCAGCGAGAAGGAAGAGGAGGAGGAAGAGGAGTGGGAGAAAAAGAGAGAGACTGAAGGAGAGCTTGCAATCACACAACAAAAAGCACTATTGCCTCCTGTCCAGCTCCTGTCCCCCACATGTACATAACTAAGCAAGCTTCCCTGGGAGGGGAGGGGACACACTCTGCTGTACAGAATAGCCATAGAGACGCCAGTGTGGCATTGAAAGGCCCCGGAAGCCTACAACAAACTACAAGTGTGAAAAAAATATTTTGGCCATTTCTTTGTTTGTGACAGATGCTGCCTCTTTCCTCCTGGCCGACAAACATCGGCTTCAGAGCAATTTCTTACCAACAAGCTGATCCCTTTTCCTGTTGGAAAGCAAAAAAAAAAAAAAAAATGAACCCACCCAAAAGCAGTCTTGTCTCATCTTACCTGACAAGGACAGACAACTTGTACTTGAATCTAAAACACACTGACGTATTGTCAATCAATGTAATTTTGGGATGAAGACCTTTTTACTGTATGATATCAGATTTAAAACATGGTGAATGTACACTGACGGGCAGCAAAAATAACGCTGATGACTAATTTGTTGCTGTGTGTGTGTGTGTGTGTGTGTGTGTGTGTTTGTGTGTGTGTGCGCGTGCTGTGTGAGAGCACTTTGAGGACTTGTCTGTCATGCAGTCTCACAAGGCTTGGTCTGGTCCATATAGTCATATCGAAACCTCCAAAATTCATCAAAATACTTCAAAATCATACTGATATTGACTCGTGGGCATAAAAATCAGAGGATGTGAAATAATCCATTAACGTTTCCATGAATGGATGGAATCTCTCAACCAATCACTACAAGGGATAGGTTTAGTACTCAATATCTTTAAGGCATCTTCAGTCAGAATATACCTGCATTTGATCCTTTTTTCCACCAGAACTAGAAAAAAAGGACTATTTGTATGGTTTATGTTTATCAAATTAATGCAACGTATTATTGAATCCAGCAGCAGACTTATACAGTCTTTCATGTGGTGAAGTATAGTGCAGTATATTTATGGAGTTGGCAGTTCAGGAGTGCAGAGGTGCCCCCCAAACCTTGGAAAGTATGGCTATTTTTCACCCTTGTGGCATCTGGTGGCATTTTAAGCAACTGAATACTTCCATTTGCATGATGGGTATTGAATAAAGTAGATAAAAAAGGTATCAAATGAAGAACTGGTCCTGGTATTGGTATTGGTATCATATTTCTTTAAATGATCCCCAGCCCTGATTACTACAGAAATATATTTGAGACCACTATGTCACTAGAAGACAATTGACCCTTGAAGACTTGAGTCACAGAGGTCTACTTTTCTGTTAGCACCAAATAAAAGTGTGATTGTCCTTTTCTGGTCTAACTAAGCAGCTTTTGAATACATTAAAGCTACACTGACTGGTAACTGTATTTTATTTTGGCACTGACATATTTTAATGTGAAAAATTCTGTTAATGATGAAGCCCCAGAAAATCATAACTTGGCTTTCTGACTTTTTAGCTTCTTGCCTACTCAGCAAATATCAGTCCAGGTTAGCAAATAGACAGCCAAATTTATAGCAGTGGATACCAAAATAGATCTAAACGTCCAACTAATGTTGGACACTCATTCATCAGGTGGACACAAGTGGACGGGTGAGACTCCAGCTGACCAATTACGTTTAAATTCCATTACTTCCGATGTCACTTACACTAGGAGGTCAAAGTACCCTGTGCAAAGTTCGGCTCCAAAATTCCATACTTTCAGTAGCTGCTCTCTGGCTCCTTGCTATTCACATTAGCAGTTGTGTCGGTACAGCTGGAGATTGGCTGGTTTTCAGCAGAATGCAACACATCTCCTTCCACTGGGCAAAGCTAGGGACACTTTCACTTTGTCCACCGCATCATAAAATGGGCAAGCTGTAAAGCATTAGCATATTGTCACCAATCGCCATATACTGCACTAATGACTTAGTCCGTATTGCGGACGCATGGGCATGCCTAGATGGTAACCCCTGATGAGCGCAAAGTCAATTTTTTCATGTTTGATGTTTCGAGTGATCATTGTAACCCTAGCCCCCAACAAAACATGGCTAAACTTTGGCCGCTAGTGGTATCCAAATGAATAACTACTAACTAATAACTAGTTATTAGGACAAACATTTTTTTCTTTAACTCCAATAGTTTCTTTGTTTTATACATTTTTTTTCTTTTTTTTATTATCATTGAGCTTGATCCAGTTTTCCATTCACTGACTTGTTACCCCCCACATTTTTGTTCGTACACCTTTCCCTTCATTATCTATATGATAGCGTGCTTATACTGAGAAGATAACCTGAGCCAGAGCCTTCCAGGGGCCTTTTGGTATTTGCAGTCCCCTAAGCTTACTCAAACCCTTACCCTGATCATTTTAAACTAAACTATTATATTTCGCTAAACCTAATCAAGTGCTTTTTGTGCCTAAACCTAACCAGACCTTAACCACAGCACTGTCACATCATACAATGCCAGTTTCGCAAATCTAGGGTTACCATCTAGCCTAGCCCAGGATGCAAATTTTGGAATCCTAGGATGGTAAAGGAATGGCCTGCCTTACTTTGCCTTACTCTGGTTAGCATCTCCTGACATTCTGATCTTAACACTAGCTTATTCCACTCCTCTTGCCTAAACCTACCCGATCCAACCAATGAAATCAACAAGAACTAGTGAGTCATAGGGAGAGTAGGGCGGCTCATTTCTTCACTATCCTAGGATTCTCAAAAGTGCATCCAGGACACATCAGGGGGCATTGCTGTTTACACTACAAAAGATATGTGGTCAAATGCGTTCCAGACTACCTTGGCAAGTGGTTTGGCTCACAATGCATCTTGGTGGTCTTTTACATTTGTATTTAGCGCTGTCCACTTGTGATCAGATCACCAAGGTGCATAATGATGGGATATTTTTGGCTTGCTCTACTGCCTCCAAATGGTCAAAAAAACAACAACAACAATTAAAGCAGCTTTAAATGTTATGGACCAGACTTTATGCCTGTAGACAATTGTGGTTGTGTGAGACTATCTTTGATGAGGTGACAAGAGTCAGGGCCCCATTCCTGAAATGCATTCCGTCAAAGAGACTTTCAACAGTACTTGTGCAACACAGGTTTGGAGCGTGATTCCAGGCATTGTATTTTTTGCCAGAAAAAAAGTCTTTCTATTTATTAAAACCTTGCTTTCACACTGGTCATACTGGAATGTGGGGAAAATGCTTGTGGAGGCAGGTTGTTCTAGCGGTTGTAGGGGTGTTGTAGGGATCGGTCGGGGATGGTGGGGGTTGGTTACTTTTTTGTATTTATTTGATAAGCATTCAGTGCGTCACCTGTTGTCCGAAATTTGGCATTGTTTGACTGATACTTGAGTCCAGTTGGTGAATTCTCAATCACTGTTTGGCTTCTGTTGAGGGTGGCTGTGTGATTTTCAACATGGCTTTGGGTTTGGGCAACTGCACTCTGCAGCAGGGAAGTCACCTTAAGGCCCCATCATCTTGCAAAAGGGTGGCTCCATGCTGCAAAGGCGTTATGTCCAGTATTAAATTGCAGCATCTGAGTGCGTGAAAAAGCACCCAGCAACATTTCTTAGCTGGAAAAAACAACATTCTTTAATTTGTACATTGTGGGTGTACATAAAAGAAATATTCATTTTTGCTTGCTATTGTACAATGATTTCTTTTTATGTGTCATCCAGCATGAGATGTTTATTTTTAGGACAACGCTTGTAAATACTGTAATTGTAATAATTTTAAGCACAAATGTAATACAGTTTTATTGTGTTACCAGTGAGTGTGGTGTCTTGTTTTTCCTCTCTGTCTATTTTAATAGCTGTCACGCTGATTTATATCTGAAGAAAGTTTAGCCTTTCATACTTTATACATCCATATAGAAGCCACTGTGTTTGCTGAAACAACTAAGGTTAAGTATCTAGCTCAAGGGCGCAGCGTTAGATGCAAACCAGCCGCCAGAAAGAGCCTGTTCCCCGTCCATTACCCTAACCAGCAGAGCATGTTGCAGCCTATGATATATGATTGATCTAAAGTGCAATCATTTCCTCAGTTTGTTGTCTCTGCTTCTTGTAAAATGCCCTTTTCAGTTTTGTCCCGATGATAGGGAGCTCTCAAAAACCTCCAAGTGAAGAGCCGTGGTTTTTTCAGGGTTTAAATTCCCCCCATTCAAATGAGATTCATTTTTCAAATCCATCTTTTGTTCAGCTCTAAAAACACAATGGGCTTTTTATCTTGTCAGAGGGAAAAAGTGGGTTTTCTATTTTGGTACTGTCATGTGTCAAACATGGAACGAGAGAAAAAACCAACGCTTCAATTATAATTTGCCGTCAGCAGCTTTCCAGAAAGGGGCGCCAGCTATCTCCTTGTGGGTTGTTTCTACTAATTACCTGGATTTCAATTTAGAATCATCTGGAATGTCGAAGTAAAACATTTGGATTAAAGTTATTGCTCTAATTAGCGAGGTGCTTCTAAAGTGCCCTGTGAAGTTTGTCGACACTGATGCTTACATCACATTACAGAGCATAATATCCAGGCCAATTAAGCTAATTGAATTTCCTTATCCAGAGACACAAAGAAGAGAGAGAAACTCTTTGATTAGGCTCAAGCTGTTGGAAGTTCTTTAGTAGATGAAAACACTCGCAGTAGATGGAGATTACAGCCTTGGCAAATTAAAAGCAAGTGTGTCAACCATAGGGAGAATTCTCACTAATGGTAGACATGTGTCATGTGTTATTATGGCTCAGCTGCTCCAGAGTCAGATGTTAACCCCTGAATCCTGCTGCTGATAACGTGGCATCATTACCGCCGTGTTGTCTGGTGTCACAGGGATGATGCAACACAAAGCGATGGCTGTGTGCACCATTACAATATATGCAGATGAATGAAGGTGGTGTTTCTATGAATTTTTTTCAAGTCTTTTGTAGGCCTAGGAGAAGTCTGCTGTAGCATACATTTCGCCATATATAGCACATTATGTTATAATCGCTGTGTAAGGGACAATATTTTCATGTGCTAGAGATACACAACAGCAATTCAATTCAGTTCAATTCAATTTTGTTTCTAAAGCCCATTATAACAAATCACAATTTGCCTCAGAGAATTTTACAGCATACAACATCCCTCTGTCCTTAGACCCTCAGAACAACTAAGGAAAAATTCCCCAACTTTACTTTAAAAAACCCTATAAAATCAATCAAGTCTTTGTCTTTGTGCACCGAGCAGTGTGACTGGCTGTTTAACATTCTGATATCACTACTAAAATAAGAAGTGATTGTTATTGTCGCAGTTACACATATAAATAAAGCCGATGCTGTAAAAAGAGATTCAAACATTTTCTAAAAATCTGATAAGTGTTAAAGAGACGTCAAAAAAGAAATGCAACATTTTCAATGAAAGCTTGGGCAAACGGTTTTAGTCATCTCATACACATTTTCATTCCCAAGTCGTCGCAGGTTGCAGTTTTGCAGTGGATTTCCTCGCCTACATATTTCACTCAAGGTGTCTGCATCTGCTATTGACACTCCATAAAGCTGTTATCATGATGTCAACAAAAGCACATGGTGGGATTATGCTGAAAATGTTTATGTTGACGGCACATGACAACCAGTGCTTTGATGTCAACAAAAGCACATGTGAGCACAGATTGTTAGGATTAGGCACAAAAGATGTTTATGGGTAGAAAAAAAACCCCTCAACTTCTACCTGCAGACATCCATGTTAAAATGGGGGATTGAAACAGGTTTACAGCTTTTGGTCTCTAGCTGACTAGCTAACCATGGTGCAATTGCTTTTAATTGTGCTCTGTCCCTGTCACAATAACCAATAAATAAAATAAAATAAAATGAAATAGTATAAAATTCATTTAAATTACATGCATAATTTAATTGTATGCTAAATTTAGGGTATGGCCACTTAGAGTAACAGGTAGGTGCTGTCCGTTAACCACTACCAGGTACCTGTCAGGATAGATAACCAGGCGAAATGCCAGATTCACAAAATGTAGTTGTAGCTGTAGCTTTAGCTATTTTAGCCCATGAGAGTTAACTGTAATATTTTGATTGTTTAAAGTCTTGGTCAGTGTTTGGTTTTAGGCAAATCCTCCATAAAGATCCTTTATCTCATATTCATTTTTTCCAGTAAGTATATTTATTTTAATGGGTTTAACCATGTTTTTCAACACCAAAAATTAGCATAAGCATTACCATTATCACAGTTAGCCACCCTTGCTCCCAAATATGGTCACCTCTGGCTCCAAAAATTCAAGATGGTTGTACTTGAGGCTTCAAAGTACAAGTCCTCAAACATATCCCGAATGAAAAACCAGCTTGACTAGGTTAAGATGTCTAAACCAAAATCAATATTCTTGAGTCTGGAGAAATAACGGTGTCATGAGGGGGAAGTATGAAAAGCAACGGGCATAAATTAGTTAAGTTTTCTGTCGTGTTATGCATGAAGATAAATGTGCACAGCTTGATAGGCTGGTTACACCAGCATGACCAACTAAACAGGCTGGTCACATCAGCATGTCAAACCATCAAAGACCAGCAACAACTGGGTAAGGACCATATATTATGCTGGCTTTTGCTGGTTGAATATGGTCTTACCTTACATACCTTAAGCTTGTCAAACAGGCTGGTCAAGCTGTTTTTTTCAGCTCGGATGGGTATCGTCACGGTGGCTAAATCCATTATTTTAATAACTCCATCGGAAATAACAATTCTATTTTTAGAATATGTCGTAAATTAAGCCAATAAACATCTTAAAAGATTCTTTGTGTCTTTTTTAATTTTTTACATACTTTTCTTTTTAGATAATGATGTGGTAAAGTGAAGCATTTATACTGTTTACACATAGCTGACTTGAGAAAGTTGCTTGTAACTGAGCTAAAGTCAGCCTCCTCTTGCTCCCTCACAAGTTGTGTCTGTCTGAAATTTGGAGTAGTCCTTCACATAAACACTCGGCTTTACCAAAGGGAGGGCTCGACTGCAAGACTGTGTTTTATTTAAGAGTCTTTATTACAATATCAGCCACTCACAGCTCACTGGGGCTTTCAGCAAGATGTACACCCCCCTCCCTCCGCCCAAAAAGAGGCTAAAAAAATACATCAAAGTGGAAGAAACCCTGATAAAAGTAAAGAAAATGAAAAGGCAACAACTCTGCCATGTCCCTGTCAACAGTGAGCTGACGAAGCACAAAGAAAAACAGAGACCCCGAACCCTCCCACATTAGGTTCGCAGTCATTAAGAGCATTTAGAAAAAGCATTAGCTGCCAGGCTGCGTATCGTTAGCGTCTTCATCCCTGTGTTACAGCTGACCCTGGAGTTAGCGCTGGGTGTGCAGTTAGCCCTGCTCTCCTTTGCCAAACGGCTCCAGGGGCAAAAATAATGATCTTTACAGACATGCCAATGCTATCTGGACCAGATAACGCTGCTTTAATGACTCCTTATCCTTTGGCCCTTTCAAGGAGATGGGTGCCCTGGCAAATATATTCCCGTTGTTGGGTCATTAGCTCTTTATTGCAGGGATAATGGACTTATGTATTTTGGGTCTGATCTGAGTGTACTTCCCAACTGAGTACAACCCTCTGTAAGATTAGTCAGCCCTCAGTAACAATGTGCAACACTCAGGTCACCATTACTGATTCACCAATCAGAGACCGGGAAAAACAATGATGACATTTGCTCTATAAAAAGAAGACAAACATCAAATGAATGTATAATTGTCTGGATAATGATTGTTTGCACCAAAGTCATGGCTCTCTGAAGTTGTTTTTAAAGAACTATCTCACCACTAATTATGCAGATGTTCCATCTGTGCTTGGAATCTGTGTTGACCCACTGTGGCACTTTCCAAGGCCAGGCAAAGCCATTTGGGGACCTTATTCAGATGAACCCTCTTAAACCCCATTGAAGTCAAAACAGAGAGCGGGAACAGGGAGCGGTACACTAATCCCATTCTATGTTCTTTAATTTTATAAGCAACCCTTCAACATAACAGCTGTGGTGTTAGAAATACAGCTGCTGCTACATCTCAGTCATGGCTGTCGAGGCAACTGTTTTGATTATGACAGTTGATAGAAAGCAGCTGCTTTGACATCCCTAACTGAGGTGTAGATAGATTCCTTGCTGAATTTAATAAGGATACAGTGTGTTGTACTAAATTTGGTGATCCCTTGACCCTTCCTGAACATTTGACGATGTCTATGACAAGGTATCTTCTAAACCAATGACTGAATTTATGTTAAACTTTCTGTTTTTCCTTGTTTTCTTCCTTTCATTACCCTCAGAGGATGTCCCTTGATGTTTTGATACCTAACCTTTTGTTCAGTGCAAATACTAGACCAATGTTTGACCTTGTTCACAAGCAATGTGTTTGTGTATATGATTCTGTTATGGTACCATCAAGTATTACTGAATTCAGTTGGCAATTTGCCTTCAGACTTATTAAGTAGGTTCATGGTCACAATCAGATGATCCCACTTGATTTTAATGACTCCATCTTGTTCCTGTGCTGGACAAAGTTTAAATGTATACAGTCTAATGTGTAAATTTGTGTTTCCTAGGACAGCAAAGGTATGAGCCACTTTAATCTGCCTTACTCTGCCTCTTACTGACTTAACCTGACATTCTTGCCCAAGCCTTAACCAATTGCACTCCTCTTGCCTGAACCAAATAAAGGCAATTTTGCCTTTACATCCTATGGTATGCAAATTTGTGTCCATTATGGTGTTGGTGCCCCATCACATAAGAAAGTGGCATAGCAAAATGTATTTGCATGTTCAAAGGAAGGTAGTTCAGTGCAGCTTCACTCTGGACCCTCCACTCCAAAGACTACATTTGTATTTCAGTGAATATACTTTACCCATGTGACTGAATCAGCCAAATGCAGGAAAAACCACTTAAATTAATCAACCTGAAAACCTCATAACACCACAGTCCATGGTGGTGGAACGTAATTTTTAATTTTACGTTTAAGTACTTGGTGGAATCACAGTTGGGTTTACACACCCAAACTTCTTGGTTAGGTTTAACAAGAAGTTGTGTTTTCAGATAAAATAACTATAGGGTTATGATGTACAGTAATGCAAGTACTCAAGTACATCATGTAAGGATGTAAGTTTGTAAAGTTAAAATAAATCAGCATTTACTGCCCAGCCACATTTAACCAACTCTGAAGAAGTAGCAGTTACAAAAGCTAACTGTTGTATCGTCTCAGGTCACTTGTTTCAGCTACACACTACACAGACAACAACTGATGGCCAACCAGCATGTGCGTTTTGTATCTGCGTGAGAAGACAGCACTCCATACCAGCAGATGGCGGTAATCTGTAATTGTCATTCCAAAGATCTCTAGTTTACTCTGCCAAGCACCTGTGTGGCATGCTGAATGTAACAATGAAACCAGCTTTCCATGATCATCTGAAGGGCCTTAATTATTTTCTTCATTAGCTCACCTTAGGTAAATGTATGAATTTATTCTAAACTTTTGCAGTAGATTTGATGTTATTTTGTGTAATTATCAAGCTAACCTCTGTTATTAAGCTTGCTGGTATCACATTTTCTCCTCAGTAAAGAAGGACATCTGATGCAGAGTCTTGAGCTAACACGGCTCATTATTGACATTCTAGATAGCAAAAGATGTTAATGTCCCTGAGACACACATTAGCACTGCATTGATTGCATCGTTGCATCTCCAACACATGTTCCAGCACTAATCTGACCCAGTCAACTGATCGTCTATTCAGAAAGCGCATTAGGCAAGTTATCATTGGCAAGGAATCTGCCTGTCATTAGCCACAGTGCAGTCAGGATGCGTAGCAACAGGCTAATGGTCGGTAAGATGCAGGATTCTGCAGGCAGTCGGCGCCTGGGTCTCTGAAATCTTTCTTTTGATGTAGCAGGGTAACCTCTACCAGATGCCCATTTAGGCCTCAGTCTACCAGCTCAACCATGCAAGGAAAATTACTGCAATCTGCCTCCCATACACACACACAAACACATGGACACACACACAGCTGACCAATAGAAGCCATGCACTGCAATGTTATTTTAAGTGTTTTAGTGATAAAAGTGGGCCTCTAGTAGTGCTAAGAGAAATATTAATGCTCTTCTCAGATGGCAGCGCTGATGTCAATACTGTCGTATCTCAAACACCGAGAACTCGTTTGTTTGTTCAGATATGATTTATGTTGAATCAAAAGAAACAGCCGAAGCCGTAGTGTGTTTACTGATCCAGCCGCAAATCAAACATCCAATCTGGTCATGCTGCTTCGGGAGGAGGGCGGGGGGTCGGCTTCTCTCTTTCTCCCAGTTAGTAACAGAGATCTGTGGATTTCTGTTTGTTTGTTGCCCTGGTTTCTCCCACTGCCAGTGTCATGGCAATCAAGGCTGGATGCACCCAGAACAGGGGGAAACGGTGCCACCCTCCCCATCCTCCATCGCCGGCGTGCCGACCCTGTGTGTTTACGATGCGCTGTTTCCATATGACCTAATCTCAAACAAATTGGAAAGATGATTGTCATCTGCAGGGGGGCAGGAGCTGCATTATTCTCAACAATAACCTTCAGAAAACCTTTCAGGAGGAAAAAAAGAAAAAAAAATCAAGAAGTGGATTATTCAAAAGGCAATTTTCTCTCAGTTTCCAACCCACCCAGCTCGTTTGGTGGAGAAGCGTTGTGCGATGAAACGTCTTATTTTGTTGTGTGAAATGGCGGAGGAGACTCAAAGGCACTGCTCCCTCTCTCTCCTCCTCCTCCTCCTCTCTCTGGAGGATGAGTGTAATCAAACAGGGCAGATGGGGGATCTGAGGAGAACTGTGTGTATCAGCGATAAACAGAGGTGCAGTTTTAGAAAATACAGAAAGCAATAGGCCTCCTACCTACACACTGCACACACACTCACAAACTTTCAGTTAAATGTACAAGCAGCTGATGGAAATCAAAAGGTGTATGTGCGAGACACAATATATGGCCAAAAGTATGTGGACGCTCCAGTGCAGTCTTGGCCTACTCCTGCTTTGATTTAGGTCCCTTTGTTCTAATGTTCTAATGAATCTTAATACTTAATACTAAGCGCAGAATGACATTTTGGACATTAAGTAGCTTCCATCAGTTTGGGGAAGGCCCTTTCCATATGCACAAAGCCAGATTGATAAAAAAATCTTTTTTCCCACGTTGTTATAAGAGAAGTTGACTGGCCTGCAAAGAGCCCCTGACATCGACTCCATCCAACATGTCTGGAGGAACCAGAACACCAAATACAACAAAGACTCATCACCCAGCATCATAACCAACCTCACTTATGCTCTTATTACCAGTTGTTAAAGAAATATTCCAATCCTTTACACTAGTAAAATAACAATAACATTGTAACAAGAGACAGTTTCTCAATGGAATAACTCCAGCAGCAATACAGTGATCTCTATCTTAAAGTAAATGTGGGACAGAGGCGTAAAAAGGGGGGACAATGGGCCCGTCCCTAAATCCTATCCCCTACCTTACTTGGACCACACCCATCTTTGAACTTGATCTTCATTTTGATATCAGCTGCACACCTTTAAATTTTTGTGAATGACTCTTGCATGTTTGCAGTGCCATTGTGTGGAAAAGAAATCTGACCACAGACAGACAGACAAATGCCTGACAAGACTCAAAACAGCTTCTGTGGTAGTTCCTTCTACCAGGACTGTCACCAGGACCACTTTTTGCCATGAGGACACACATACACACTCATCACAGCTGGTAAAAATTCTCAATTTCAGGCAAAAACAAAACATACTGAAAGGGTAACTTTGGTATTTACAACTTTGGCCCAGATTTTCCATGTTTTTGTGCTGAAGCACTAATGGGAAAATGTTTTTGTGGTCCAGTATGAGCAAGACCACCACAGCTAGCAGAGCATATTCAATGTAATAATCTACTGCAATGCGATGTAATCCCTGTCAGCATTGAGCAAATACGCGCACTAGAAGTGTTTGGTTTTGCCACTGACAGGCTGAGATTGTTACTGAAAGGATCCTTTAAGAGATAGACTTTTATTAAAGAGTAAGATTCTTCTTGTTTAATCAAAAAGAGCCCTAAAATTGCTTTTGTTGAACCCACCAGACCCACCCAACAGACCCACTTTCAGTCCACCACGCTGACACGGGGTGAACATGCAAACTCCACACAGAAGGGCCTGGCGGAGACCAACAATGATAGTAAAAAAATTCTAGCTCCAAAATTTTGCAGCTTTAAAATTACTCATTGGAGCAAGCTGAAGGGCTGGGCACAAACTTTCCACAGCAACGCTATTGGGTCAGGTTGTCGTTACCTGTAGTAAAAGTGTGGTAATGTTGTAATGTAACTACATCAAGTAGTTTTGTTGCCCAAACCTACCATTTCACAAGATTAATCACATGCCACAGTGTGTTTCAACTTTGTGTCACATAGAGCCACTAATGGGTGACCTGTGTGTCACTATCAGAAGCTCAGGGGCAAGACAAAGCAATTATTTGGTGACAGTTGGACAAAAGTTCCAATTCATCCGTATAAAAATGGACACAAATTTTGACACAAGGAGGAAAAGGGACCTTTATGTGAATCGCGGACATCTATGTAACTTGTATAGTGCATGTAGGGCCACGCAGTTTGGTTTGTAAAACATTCCAAGCGCTGTTGGAGGCCCTCTGCTGGCCACTGGGATCCCTAACCAGCCACTTTGCTTATGCGTTGTGCTGGCTGTAGTTACTCCGCAGATTCAGATCTAACATAAAAAGGCTGGATTTCTTGTATCTCCATTTTGATTAGATTAATGGATTTATCAGCACTGATGCAATCATCTGTAAGCAGCATTTTAATGTAAAAAGTAAAAAGTGCAATATTTCCTTCTAGTATGTAGTTGAGAAGTTGAAGGATAAACTACCTCACTTGAGAGGAGGGCAAAGCCCTGCAGCCAGGTTTCAAAATACTGCAGGAAGCCTTCCAAGAGGAGTAGAGGCTGATCTAGCTGCAGATTATTACAGATAGTTTCACTGGTTTGGGTATTCATACTTTGCTCTGGTGTCTACATACTTTTTGAACACATAGTGAATGCACTTATAAACAAATATAATGAGAGCATGTAAACAGACAATAAAAAGAAAACTTTCTCTCACCCTTTTGTGTCTTCATTTCAGTAATAAGACATCCAGAATGTGCGCTGAATAGAATATTAACCCAAACTATCCTCATAAACCCCGAGCAATTACAAAGCCTGCAGCCTGTGTTTTTAATAATAGGTCCAGTGCACCACAAGGTCAGGATCTCTCCACCAATCAGATCTCATGTAACATCACACGGAAGCCGTAACCCCCATCATTAACTCAACCTGCACGTCTCACCCTGCTGACTGCTGGTCTGCAAGCTCTCGCTACTGAGTGCGTTATTAAGGAGGCTGTGGACTGAGGTGACGCTAACAACAACAGTGAGCTCCACAACTGAGCGGGCCTAGCTGTAATTGTGCAGTGGAAGTGCACAGGGGTTGGCTTGATCAGGACACTGGGCCTCCGTCCTAATGGGTCCTCTGGAGACTCCGGGGGCTGGTGCTCCTTCTGCCAATCCTGCGCCATCCTCCTGACACAGGGGGATCTTGACGGGGGCCGGGGCCTCGCTGTAATTACTGTTCACCGTCCCGTCACAGAACCTGACACCCCTAATACCCCGGCAAGCCCCAGCCTGAAAGGCCAAGGTGGCCCGCAGAGGCCTGCAGAGACTGAGAAAGCTTCATTTCTGATCCTGCAAAAAGCAGGAAACGCTGGAAAGTCTGTTGGATTGTGAGGCTGTCACAGAAATCAGCCCAACGCCAGAAGCTGCAACGCTAGCTTGTATTAGCATCGGATTTAAGTGTCATTTAGGAGTTTCTGTCGTGACAGTTTATGATTGTTTGCTGTTTAGATTCAGTTCCACAGGAACTATAAATGTCTGTGCTGCTGTTAGATAATAACTAGAATTACGTACACATGGTTGTTTGCTTCTGTGCACCACTTAAGTTGCCCTTACAGATCACATCCACGTCAGTGAAAAGATGGATGCAAACACATATCTTCCACCCAGCAGCACAAAAGATCTCTATAATCAGCACAGTTTACAGATTAGTGTCACCAGTTCATTGTCGCTGTCTATTTCTCATATATGATGTAATGGCCAGTTTTTGTAAAACATTATGATGTCATCATTAAGTTGACCTTTGATCTCTTAGACATAAAATGTTAGCACTTCATTATTTATCATATTAGATGGTTGTGTGAGATTCTAGCCTTGTGTTATTGCCAAAAATATGTTTTATGAGATCACAGTGACCTTGACCTTGACCACCAAATTCTAATCACTTCACTCTTGATGTTAGTGAATGAGAAAAGGAGATGGATGCAGGCTCACAGTGACCCTGACCTTCAACCAACAAATTCTAGTCAGTGCATTGCTAAAACTAAGCGGACCTTTGCATCAAATTTGAAGAAATTTCCTCATGGTGTTCTGAGGTATCACACTAATGAGAAAGAGATTGATGCAAGGTCACAATGACCTTGACCTTTGAGTACCAAATTTAAATCAGGCCATTGTTGTGGCCAAGTAATCGTTTTGTGCCAAATTTGAAGAAATTCCTTCATGGTATTTTTGTGATGTAGCATTAACAAAAATGCAAACAACCTCACAACGACTTTGACCTTTGACCCACAACCATGGGAATAGTGCACATGCAAGGTCACAATGACCTTGACCTTTGAACTTGCTTCCAGGTAAACATTTTTGCCAAATTTGAAGAAATTCTCTCAAGGTGTCCTTGGCATATTGTGGTCAGAAGAATGATATACACACAAAGTCATAGTGACCTTGACCTTTGTTAACCAAATTTCAGGTCAAATCAGGTCATTGTTGTGTCCAACTGAACATTTGTGCAACATTTGAAGAAATTCCTTTAAGGTGTTCTCGACATTTTGTGTCCATGGGAATGACACAAATACAAGGTCACCATGACCTTGAGCTTTGACCTATGAGTTCAAGTGGGCTTTTGGGCTAAATTTAAATAAAGTCCCTCAAGGCATTCTTGACATATTGCTTTCATGAGAATGGGACAGATGAACAGAAGGATGGACGAACAACCTGCAAACATAATGCCCCTGGCCTTGACTATTGCCAGCATGGAGACATAAATATGTGTTTACATAACTTTTCATTCATCACACAGCCGCTATTAGCATGACTCTCATCATGTCCCTCCTCTCTAAGTTGTTTTGGTAAGATGTATCTATATTGGTGAAGTCATAAAAGATGTCTTTTGACCGCCTCCACCGTTGACACCCTGACCTCCTCTTGCACAATTTTGAAGAGCACACCCACATGCAGCACTCGTAGGGTGTAAATCACTTTGGGTTGAATACGTGGGCAGAGAGGAACAGAATCTGAGAGAAAGCAGAGACAGAGTGGCTGCTGATAGATACTGGAGTGTTTGTATTTGTCTCTGAAGACAGAGCGGACCAGTTGAGCGGGGCTGTCTCCAGAGAGTGGCTGGGCCAAAGCCATCGCCCGAGGCTCTACCCCGGGGCCTCCCTGCCCCATACAGCACCATTGAGGCACCGGGACTTACCTAGGACTGCCTGCAGGGACAACAAAGAAACCAAAACTGTGAGTATGAATTATAGATATGAGGCACAAAGGGAAGCTGCTTACCAATAGAGCAATACAGGGAGTGAGTTAGAGCTGTAATGAACATGTTACATTAAGGAGTTTTATAAAGCTCAGTACAGGCAACTCACTTTAATTTTGCTTGACCTGATATGTGCTCTGTATTTTGGACCTTCAAAGAATCAGCAGAATACTCAAACTATTCTAAACACTCTGTGTTTTTGTCAGCTACTTGAGTAGTTTCCATCTACTTATGTTTGTGTTACTGATTTTCATGTAATTAGTGCATACTGTCAAGCTCCAACAGAGTAGCATGGCATACTGTTAGCTTGCTGTCATAGAAAATTAGACGTACAATGACAATTTAGTATTATACTGCCCAAAAACTTCCTAGCGACATGCCCAGAGGAACAACAGGACTTCAAAAAAACAGCACGGTCAGTGGATGAATGAGACAAAGGGCATCGTCAGTCTCTATCTATGGCAAATGTCAGTGCCCATGTGCAATTTCACACTCATCATTTTTAAAGACCCTGGTATATCAAGGTACAAGGTAGATGTATTGTCATTTTTCTCAAATGTGGTTTAAGAAGAAATTAAATTAAAGTTGACCCTAAATCCTGCTACATCTTTTTGGCGTCAAAGGAGGAGTTGAGGAATCTCATTGCCTGGGAAAAGAAGCTGCTCCGTAGTCTGGTGGTTCAGCAGCAAATACTTCTGTATCTTTTTCCAAATGGCAGCACGGTGAACGGACTGTAATAATACTGCGATACAGCCCAAGCTTATTAGCAGACATCCAAAAATACCAAAATTATATCTGCTTATTCACATTTGTTTGACCAAAACATATTCACCCCGCAGCTCCCTGGTTTGGTTTAATGAACACCCCCTCCTCCTTTTCTTGTGCTCTTGTTGTGTTCTCAATAAAACTAAGTTCAAAACCTCTTCAATTAAATCACTGATTTCTTCCTATCCCTCCATTATCAAAATGCAAAAGGATATAAAGTTGCACAAATATAGATTAAAAAAATCAACATCTAAATGAGCCAGCTAGAGGGTCTGATTACCATGGATTCGACTGGAACCTTTCACTGAAGCAGAAATAAAAAACATTGTGTGCTTCTTAAGTTTCTGTCTATTGAAGCTTATTAGACGTGTTGATCACCCTTCTATAAATTGAGCTTTAGTATAGTATGGATCAATCTCAAAAAACACTGGAGGCTACCATTTCCAAGCACATCACTTATCATTCAGGCCTGGTCAATACCAGTATCTCTAAAATTCCACATATGGACTTCAAACTGTGTCAAGCCTGATGACACCACAATGGCATCATCAGGGTTTTTTTTTTTCAAAAATCAAAACACAAATCAAGTCTTCATAATATACCGTTTTCTCAGTGCAGATGATCATCCTATTTAATGAGGGTATAAATTATAACAGCTTTACTGCACAATACTACGAATTTCTTGCTATAAACTTTCCAATCCAAGTGACCATCTCAGCCATAAAGGAAACATAAACCAAATATTTAATGTGTAGGGAAAAACATTCCCATATAAGCACCTGCAAAGTTCAGCGTGTATGAGTTGTCTGAATACGATTTGCAACACGGAGGTGGCCAGCCAGTTCTCACTTTAAACTGGTCAAACGTGTACACTCTGTCAGTGCTTTCGGCGTATGAGCATGATGCCAAAAGCCACCTGCCACGTCCAACCAGAATGCAGCTGGATGGTGTTAGAAAAGACGGCACTCTGACAGAATCGGTGGCGTTGTTATTGTACGCCAGTGGACGGCCGTAGGGCACTGGAGGCATCCACATGCAACATGTGTGGGCGGCATCACTTGAGAACATAGGCAGAGAGAACCGGTCTTGTGCGCATGAAACACAGGACAGCATCGAGTTGCGGCGCTGCTGGTAACCACGTCATATAAGGAGTGTGGGCTTATAGGCAGTTTGTTTCCTGTGTGGATGTGAGGGGTTTTTTTTCTACACCTCATCATGTGCTCTTTTGCCTAATCCCAACCATTGTGACAGTTGGCATTGGTTGCCATGTACTGTTGTGTAAACATAAGGATCGTGCAGCATCATCCCACCAGATGCATTTATTGACATCAGGGTACCAGCAACCCAGAGCGTGAACAGCTGACACGTAATGCATCATAAGTAGACACATAAGGTCACTGACACCATATGAGACGTGGGAGCGTGTTGAGGTGGCTGAGCGAACAGCTAGCAGCTAACCGTTAATGGTGTTAACCAGGGGGAACTGGTGGCCGGGCGCAAAGCCTCAATGACTGTGCCGTCCCAATATCAGTAGTAACCGCTATAGGGGCGCAATGCAGGGCAGCAGAGTTGAGCTAACTAGTGGAATACATACATGTACTAACATGCATGTGCAGCTGGACGAGCAAAACAAACAACAGAGAAGCTCAGATTACAGCACACACAGAGGGAGCGTGACCTTATTCGCTGCTCAGGAAGCCATTGCTCCTTTATATCTTTACATAGCAAATAGTGATTTGCTGCTATGTTAATGCTCTGAATTTTGCATCGAGAAGCTTTCACATAACAGAATAAAAATCTCAGGAAGAGCATTCCTCTCACACGAAAGGCATGCAGTTAATCAAGACTGCAACCAGTGATTATTTTTATTTGCCGTTTACTTTTCTTGTTCATCATGAGGTTTATGTCTAAAAAACAGTGAATCACGGCTGTGACATTTTTCTACAGCCCAAGGTGATGTCTGCAAATAGCTTATTTTGTCTGACCAACAGTCCAAAGATGTTCAGTTTAATACCATAGTGTCATGCAGGTGTGAGCGCAAGGCAACAAGGGAAGGACCTAAACACAGGCAGGGACACTTCAATGATTTATTGACAAAAGTGAGGATTCAAAAGCTTAAGGGGAATGGGTAGAACTGATAATCAAGTAACCGCAATGGAGCAGGAAAAAGGTGCAGGCAGACACACAAGTTGCAGGGACCAGGTAAAGATTTCAGGTTACATGAGTGATCTGTGCTGGAGTGATTGGAAAAGGCCTGAATAAATATACCAAAGGACTGATGAGGGGGAAGTGGAAACAGGTGTGCAGGCAAGGTGAGTGGGACTGGAGGGAAAGGTTACTGACGATTAATTTTCTGAAAATCAACTAATGAACGCATCATGTAATCTCTACAATAGAAGTTGTAGTCATGTGCAGAGCTGACAGAAGCAGCAGTACAGCACACACTACAACTAAAATAGAGAAAGAAAGACAATATTAGGTAGATAAAACACATATTCACCCTCAGCTCCACAAAGTCTAAAATACACTGTGTAGACAAAATTGTTAAATTCATACTGTTTAGTAGAATGTAGTATTTTTTTTTTTTTTATCCCAAAACATAGTGGTATCTTGACAAAAAATTATATATACATACATAGACACACACACACACACACATATACACACACATATAGATAGATAGATTGATAGATAGATAGACCTTTGATAGGCATCTGAAAGCAGCATGAGAGAAGTGATGTTGCTACAGGTTCCAAAGGGTTACATGTTTGCTATGTATGTCAAAACCTATTTCTCAAAGGTGTTTTCATATCCCATTTAGCACATCAACTTTTCTCTTTACAAACTCAGAATCCAAATCACATGAGCAACAAAGCTAATTCATCCAATTAAGGAAGTTGTGCAACTGAGTAGGACAAATTCTACTGTTTCTGTGCAGCTATTCAAATGCAAGACTTCAAAATGCACATACAAATCAAAACCTTCTAGTTAACTTCAGCAGTAACAAGAATCTTCCACATAGTGGGGGCCCTGCTAAATTCATTACTACCACTAATAAAGGTGGAACTGGAACATCTGCTGCTGCTGGTCTCCACCAATAACTGAAGTTTTGCGTGGCTCTCATTGGAAAATGATTTTATCTTAAATTTGGATGGAAAAGGAGTTGTCCCACAAGACCGCATCCACACCTCAAAGTACCCCAATCAAAGCAACTCCTCCAAGACCTATTTATTGGGGCTGGCGTTAAAAGGTATTCCTTTTTCCCCCTTTTCCTCCCCTCCCCAAACTTAATCAAGCGATGGAGTGAGGAAACAAGGGGTAGTAGATAAAAGTGTTGGGAATGGTAATGATGCCAAGTAATGATTTCCCTGGAGGAAATCTGATCTATTGCCACAGGGAAAAGATGGAGAAGAAAGGCCTGGGGGAGGGAGGGGAAGCAGGGAGGGAGGGGGGGTTGTGGGGGGAGACCACATCAGCATTTCATGCAGGAGCACCTAAGCCATAGGAGAGGGAGGAGAGACCAAATAATGGAGGAAAGATTTTTTAGCACCCTGTGGGTGGCTTCATCTCTCTCTCTCTCTCTCTCCCTCTCATTCTCTTCATCCCTCCTCTGTACTCGGAGCAGATAGCATGTATAAAGACAGAATGCTCGGGGGGAATGAAGGTCTGGCGCAAGGTGAAATTAAACAGCTGAAAGGTATGATTTAACAATGTTCAAAACTCAATAAATGCAAGGTAAACAATAAATTAGATGTGTCTGTGTCAGGAGGACAGGAAAAGGGGCAAAATCTCTTTATTGATCCCATCGTCAAAAATGAATCTGCTTCCGGCTCCTCCTGCCAAGGCTGCTGGAGAGTAAAGAAATCAAAGCAGTTAGTGGAGCAGCTCTCGTCTGTGCTGCCTCCCAACCTCCCGTTTACCTTTTGATTTTCTGGATGCAATTCAAGACATTTTCTACAGTCTAATTTTACCCTTTTATTTTTATATTTTTTTACACTCTGTTTTATCTTTGCAAAGACAGTTCAAATCAGACACTGCTCAGTATGTATATGGCTTACTGTAGGAGCTAAATGAAGAAAAAAGGAATGGCTCTGTGGGATAAGAAGATAGCTGGAAATATTTTTGTGAAATTTTGGGTACTAAAAATGTTCGAAGAATGGTACAATGTTATGTTTCAGTTATGTTTTCAGAGGCAAGTTTTCTTTTAGTTCCCTGAATGTCCTTCTTAAAGTTAGGGTAACACTCTCTATAAGCATCATCAAATTGTTAAAAAAAAAAAAAATATATATAAAAATATATATATATATATATATATATAATATATGGAAATGTCCTTTGTGAACATGATTCCTGAGAATACATGATTGGCAACATTTACAGAAAGGAGGAAGGAAGTGGTAAGTTAGCATTGCCCTTTTGACTTCTCAGTTCCATTTGTGTTTAGACTTACACCCAGGTAAGCTCCGGTGTGCAACAGATTCACTGTAAGTTGCTCTCTGGGATACAAATCCCAGAGAGCTGCAGCTCTGTTCCCTCATCCTTTAACAGCTCAGCACATTTTTCCCCAGTGCTGCCTTTATCCACAAACACAGCTCAAAAATGTTGCCAATACCAGTGTGTATATATATATATATACACCTATTATGGAATACAGCAGTGTAGTTTAAAGCATAGGGCCACTCACCAAGGTGCTATATTTGATAAGTTGGGAGTGAAAATGTGCTGGACCAGTGGTTCAAGTTGTTGCTTAGTTGGTAGTTAGCATTATGTTCACCAGGGCTGTGCAATCCGGTAAATTTGTTGTTTCACTCGAAGAAAATCTTTATACATTAATCTACTTCAGGACCGATGACCTATGACCATCGGAGTGTGAGTGTGTGTGAATGGTTACTGAGTAGCACGTGGCACCTTGTACGGTAGCCTCGGCCACCAATGTGTGAATGTGACATGTAATGTGAAAGAACTTGGTGGTCAAGTGGTCAAAAAAGAAAAAAAAGACTAGAAAAGCACAGTACAAGTGCAGTGCTTTTGCTTTTGTGTTCTCTCCTTGTAATTTACACCTCTTGCATAGTTGTATTTTTGTTTGTTTGTTTGTTTCTTGGTTTGTTTGTTTGTTTGTTTGGCTTTTTTTGCAGGCATGGAGACAAGTGCTGATTGGCTGAGGCAGTTGCCTCAGGGCTATCATACAAATTGTTAGTCTCAGGACAACAACCACTTGAAAAATCAGGATGTGCTGCGTATTACCAGGATCCTCAACTCTGTTGTTTTTCTAATCTGTGGGACGAGGGATCAGGTCACGTCTCTAAGAGTTATTGTGACAGGAAGTGGGGGAGGAAACAGATGAGTGCTTTATGTGTTGGAGGACATGTAAAGCACTGACAGAATCCCAGCATACAAGCTAATGTGTGCGCAACCGACACCACTCCCCATCCATCCTTCAGAAAGCAGACAGGTGATGAGCAACTCCGGACCACGAGCTGCAATTTATTTTGCCTCCAAATGAGTTTTCCTCAGCATGCTCCGAGTGCACGATGTGTGTAGTAGCTATTATCCTTGCTATGTTCAATTATTGATTTTGCGAGTGCCACGGGGTGAAAACCAGAGCACACCACGCACAGGCCAAATAAATCTGTTTGCAATTTTTTTGTAGTCTTTGCTTCCATCATTCTCTCCCTCATGCTGCTGCTTCCAGATCGCACTCTTGCCAGCAGGCTCAAACCTTCAGCAGCTTGGGTTGTCCCGAGTGTGGCGTTGCAGTCCCACCCGCAGCATCAGTGGCATCTCCACAGTGTATGAGGGATGTTGCCTTGACAGATCCCCCCCTTCGTCCTCACAATCTGATCTGTCAAAGGGGCTGGCAACACAACCAACATACTGACATCCTCCTCCACTCAGTCTTTGCCTACCAGGAGCAGATCTGTCTATGCCTCCTCGGCCTGGAGAAATGTTGAAATGATCACACACAAAGTGCTATTATAGTCAGTTACATCACTGCAACAAAGACACTGAGCAACCAACAATGACGACATCATCCATTACTTACTGTATATTTAAGGAAAGTCTTCAAACTCAGGGGGAGCACACTGCCTGTCAAAAGTTTATGAACACAGTAGACTTTAGTTTGGCTTTTGGCAAGGTTAGGTTAGCTAATGTGATGTCATCCACGATTACAGTATGGCTCACTGACTGATTTGATGGGTATGAAAATTATATAAATAAAATGCTGTATAGCCTTCCCACCAATGGGAGATGGGGGTTTATACCTGGTGTTATGCATCTTTGGTGATCTGATGGTAAGTGGCAAGAGCTGAATCCAGGTCTAAACCACCAGCGAGGTGGTGTATTTGACTACTGTTTTTCATATTGTAAATGGCAATGTGTCCTGATGCATCGTCATCAAGGAATATGTTTGGGGGTTTTTTTGGCACCTGAGGTTTTTCTGGATCCATGAGTGCAGCACAGGCAGAGCTCTCCACAAATTCTTTTTTTTTTTTTTTTTTAAACCTCAGCAGCAGTTACTCGTCACTTATGAGGTGAATAATTGATCTACGTTCCGAGCTGGTCAGATTACATCTGTGGATGAGAGGACCAGCTGCATGTAAGTGAAAGCAAACTCTTAGACCTAGCAGAATGAATGGTTAAGATTCATTTTCAATGCACCTGATCTTCTGCTGCGCTGTCTCTGCTCCAAGTGCGATACATATAACTAAACGGTACATATATTCCATTTAGCCCATGTGTGGGAAACCCTGCTCTATAACTTTCCCATTTTGCAATGAGTTGTTAATGTTGTGTGACTAGGACTGGGTACCATATACAGTACATTTGAAATAATACTGGTAACAAAGACAGTACCTAGAATTTGGTACAAGTACTCAATGGTACCTTTTTCAGTACTTTACTTTTTCTGTAATAACAAAAATGTACACAATTGACATGTATTCAGAATAAGTATGTAATTTAAAAAAACACAATCACAAACAGCACTAATAGTAGGCTATTACTAAAGAAAATAAAGCTATCTATCAGCGCTAAACTATTTGGGCTGTAGCCATAGTTTTCACTTGTTGGGAAGTCAGCAGAACTCCATGGCCTGCTTCCCAGTTTTGGGGCATTTTGGGGTGCTTCTACCTCCTGTTTGAAATTGGCATTCTCACCCAAGTGCGCTCATATGTACTGAAGCTTCTCACTAATTTAATTAAGTGAATTGTTAATCATTAGTACCAAAGTATTTTGGTCAGTGTCCTTATGTAGCTGTAGTAAGTATGGAATTTGGTACACAACCCTATGCATGAGCATCCATCATTATGCCCTACGGAAGAAGTTCTGCAGACAGGTATTCCTCCAGCTGTACTGACAGCTAGCAAGAGTGTGGACATATTAACTGTGTGCAAGGGTTCCTTTGACCTTTAAGTGTAATTGACATAAGCTGTAATGAAATCTGAACACAAAGGGTCAGCTGGAAACGCATGATAGACACAGAAATGCTCCATGGCAATGTGTCTCAGCTGCACACTTGTGTTCAGATAACCAAAATGCTTGTTATTACCACATGTAAATAAGCTCATAGACAGCAGTCTTCACCACTGCCATCAGGTCACCTAACAAGGGAATGCCTTTTAACTTGTGTCTTGTCCAGGGTATTCTTAAATCAGTTAATAAATGTTTCCACCCTCTGATGACTTGTCTCACCACAACCCTAAAGATAAAAATATGTAAAAAGTAAAGCAAGTAGGTAAAATAAGTGAAATTCACATATATGACACTGACATTTTTCCAATTAAGTATCGCCTCAGTAGCCAAAGCAACTAATTGATTGCCAGCCTCCATAGCAGCCTTTTAAATTTGTGGTTATCCACCTCTTGCACTCTACCTACCTCAGCAGTCAGAACTGTGCATTTATATGATAGCAGAACTGAGAACAGTGAGTGTTTTGACTGCTAGTATGGTAGCTTTTAGAGGCTGATGTTGACTGCAGCACCTCCACAGGTTGGATGGATAAATTGTGACGGACAATTGAGAAATATCAGTGGTTTTTACTTAATCAGAAATGGCCTTGATCCTGAAAAGTCTAATTAATCTCTTCACAGAGAGAATGCTGTGTGTTTGATTTATGAATTATCAGCTCACTGTACTGTATATATGTTTTTAGCTTTTGTATGAATAACTGCTTAACCTCTCCAATGCGCCAGTCCTTCACAAAGCACTAATTAATAGTATCATTAGGATCTAAAAGCCTGCCAGTTAATAAGCCCTCAAATACAAAGACCTTGATTCCTGGTGGAAAAAAAACCCTATTTGGTGGAGATTTATTCCTCTAGTTGGGGGATTTTGATATTAAAAGCATTCAGTTATTTTATTCTATTTTATTCCAATCTATCCAGCAAGTATGTGCACAGTATTCGTGTCTTTTCTACCTGTGCCACAACTAAGTGTTGTAGAACCACTGGTCTTCTGTTTATTGAATAGAAGTATAGAAGTTTTGGATAGACATTACCTGATTTAAAGTGTTTGCATCCAGACAGTGTATTTTATAATACTCTTTTACTTGGAAAACCGTACTGGTTTGTCCCATGAAAGAAATAATACTGGAATATAAGCTAATCACATAGACAAAGCCCTGTCATAGCACTGACTTAAACAGCTAATGTGAGTATTTAGGCTTATTGGAAAACCAAACTCATATGCGGTGGTAATTCTCTCCAGGTTTTAAAACTGAGATAACATTTTTGTATTATGGCAACAATACAACTGGTAGAATGATTTGTTTTGGGTTTAGGGTAACGTAATGACCTCTAGGCCCTTTGGTGGTAACAGTAATGCCAAAATATCCCTGATTGTCTTGGTTGTAAACACAAGAAACAATGCCAGCCCTACTTGAAATCCAGGTGGCTAGTTTAATTCTTCTCCATGGAATCGCACATGGACACGCCACATGGACACGCCACATGGACACGCCACACTAGCTTAGCTCCACTCTTTTAACACTTTCAACACTACCCAGAATTTTCCATGTGCTCCTGATGACTAGTCCGGGCCTTGTCCTTTCCATTGCAATCTGCATTGGATGTTAGGGAAAACCCAAGGTGGGCAGGTCAGTCAGACCACCTTGATGATATATGGGGGACATAACCCAAAAGATTAACATTAGAAGAAATAGCCAGCTGCTATTATTCTTATTTAAAAATTAAACACTACAAAGAAACATACTTTTTCACTGGGTTACCCAACACGGTCTCATCCCAATTTGTCACATATTACTGTTTTGCAGTGGACTTTCATGTCTACATATTATGCTCAAGGTATCCTTCTGCATCTGTTATTGACATTCCAGGAAGCTGCTACTGTGATGTCAACACAAAAACATGGTGGGTAAATGCTGTAAATAATTATGTTTAGGAAAAAAAAGCACATGACAGCCAATGCCAGGACATCAACAAATGCACATGCTGCCATGGATGGTTAGGATTATGGAAAGGAGGCACATGGTAAAGTAAAGAAAACGAAGAGAACACCGCCCCCCACGTTAAAGTCCGGGGTTTGTTGGACCCAGTCCAACCTGTAGATACCCTTGCGCTCCTTGTGTTATGTTGTTACCGGCAGCGTTTCAACCTGATATGGTCTTGCGACAAAACATGTGGACTTGACAGGTGCTGTCCGGCATCAACTGATACCACGCATTGGCGTATCGTGCTGCCATGGGGAGGTACTGTCCAGCAGCACATAATAAGACACTGAATGGTTGTGTCTTGCAGCATTCTCAGATGATGATTTCTGGCAGCGGATGTGAAAGTTGGCTGCAAAAATGGAAAACACTGCAAAAATGGCAATATATGATGACTTTAGAATAAGAATGGGCTGGTTTACCTTGGGTAGTGACCATGAAGGATATTGAATATTATATATAATATATTGAATAAATAATAGTAAAATAGAAAATATTGCTTCTGACTTTTGACTGCGAACACACCTGAGAATGATACCATCGGCTGTCTTGTTAGTTTACACCTACAGTGACAATATTCTTGACAATACCTTAATAACTTTCGGCAACATACATGCTTTGAATGCAATCTTGGTAGGCTATGGACATCGCTGTTAAGGCTGAGAACTTATTCCCAGCAGCAACATCTAACAGCTGATAAGCAAGCTTTTATTTCTTTAATAAAAACTGTCAGATTTATCTATTATTAACTTGGCTTCTCATAATGGCAACACTTCTGTCTTGCCAAAATGGTGCCAGAATGATTAGCAGTTAATTAGCCTCCCTCCAGGTTATTGATTTTCCTCCCGCAGAACTCATTAACTCCAAACAGGCTGCCTGAATGGCATGGTTGCAGTTTGCTTCGTAACACTGCACAGGATGCCCATGTTGCTGAAGTTTCGCCGTGTTATTAATCACAGGTATTGCTAATATTATTTTATGTGGATGCTAATCAGGACCCTTTCCTGCAGCAGAGGGAGGAAGTTTCCATGTAATTATTGCAAGATCAAGATGATAGGAGTTTAAATGTCTGTCCCTTTCACTCAATAAAAGGACGCAAACACCTGTACAAGCTTATATAAGGTCAATTTACAATTTACAATTTACAAGCAACAAAGACACTTCAACAGACAAGTGTTTGTGAGTCAACTGCAAACCTCTAATGTCAAAGTCTTGGTGGAGATAAATCTTACAAGTAATGATGCCATGTTTTGGGAAGCTGAACAGAGTATAGGTTAAGACCAGTACATGGTGACTTGGTGAACAGGGTTTAAATCTGGTAGCTCCTAACTAAATGAGGTGGCTAAATGAGACTAAAGATGTTTTGCCTGAAGCTTAGGGAAATGTCTGTCACACAATTGCAGCTGAAGTTCCTGCCCCCAGCAGCATAGAATCTCCGCCGCCTGCTGTGACCCAGTTGGTGGTCCCAGAGCCTGTTGCGGCATCGTCTCATGACCCAGCAGCATTGCACTCCCACCTCACCCCTCTCTGTGGTGACAGTATGCTCTAATTCCTGGGGCTGAGCCCAATACTCGTGTATACAGGAAATGTACTTCTACAATTATGATTAAATAAAATATGTCAATAACTTTACTCATAATGAATGAAAATCCTTATTTGGGCTGTTGTCTTCAACCTCAACCTGTGATCAAAAATGATCTGAGGCTAAATCATATGATTGTTTTGTAAATGGTTTCATAAAGAATAATAAATATAGCAACTTCTGATCAATTCATATCAGTTTCAGAATTAAAATAACTTCCTTTAAGGGCCCACCTACTTCAGGTTCAAGCCTCACCCACTGTCAGTTCAAACTCCCCCCATTCAGAGTACAGCTGATGTAGTTGGGGTGGCACGGTGGCGTCGTGGTTAGCACTGTTGCTTCAAAGCAAGAGGGTCCCTGGTTAGAACGGGGTTCGGTCTGTGGGCGGGGGCCCCTCTGTGCAGAGTTTGCATGTTCTTCCTGTGCCTGTGTGGGTTCTCTCTGGCTTCCTCCCACATTCCAAAAGACATGCAGGTCAGGTTAATAGGTAATAAATTGCCCTTAGGTGTGACTGTGAGCGTGAAAGGTTGTCTGTCTATATGTGTCGGCCCTGCGATAGTCTGGCGACCTGTCCAGGGTGTACCCCGCCTTCCGCCAAATGACAGCTGGGATTGGCTCCAGCCCCCCAAGCGGTTATGGACGATGGATGGATGATTTAGTGGGTTGAACAAATACTGATACAAGAAATGGTGTATTTGCTGCCTACCAACTTCATTGGTAAATTTGCCCCAATTGGACAGAACCAGCGGTGTTGTTATTATATATTGTAGTGGTGTTGTTATTATATGCTAGTTGGCCAGACTGCACCAGCCGTGTCCACATGCAATATGGACGGACAGTGTCATTTGAGAATGCGGTTGGACCAGCCATGAAACGCTTAAAATTAGTGTCAGGTAAGAACACTGCTGGTAGAGACATAACATAAGGTGCGAAAGTGTGTTTATAGGGCGGGAGGGAGGGAGGTGGATGGGTCCCACAAAGACTTTCGAGTGGGAGTTCTTGTGTGGATGTGTTTTTTTTTTTCCTACACCTCACCATGTGCTTCTTTTGCCTAAATCTAACCATCAGTGATTTTGTTGCCCAATCCTAACAATCCTTGCAATGTAATGTTGTGTAAACATAAGGACCATATAGCTTCATCCCACCATGTCCATTTGTTGACCTCACGTTAACACCATCTCGGAGCTTAAACAGCTGACACAGAAGGATAACTAAAACATCATCAGCTCAAGTAGACCCAGAAGGTCACTGACAGAGCGGCACCATGTGACAACCTGGGATGAGAACATGTTGTAGATATTCTGTCAGTACAAGTGGAGATATAACTGTCAACGGAAACAACACATCCACTTCTATGTGGCAAAATGGTGGCTGGCCATACAACACTTCATCCAACCTGACATAAACCAGGTAAATTACACCACAACAACCACCAAGTCATACACTGATGACGTTGTGCTTGTTGGAAATGCTTAAGGAAGGCGTTTGCATTTTTACTACAAAACACATGTAGTCAAAAATGTCCCAGACTGCCTCGGCAAGTGGTTTTAGTGATCGGATCAGAAATGAGTCGTGGTGGCTTTCTACATCTGTATATGGTGCTATCCAGTTGCAATCAGATCACTTGAGACGCATGTTGACGTCAGGTCTAAATATGGTGAAAGAGATGCTACAGGGTGCCCTGTGCATCACAATAAGACGCCGAATGGTATGACAAAGTGTTGATGACCTGAGAATGTGAACTGGCTGTCTTTTTAGAAGTCGAGGACCGTTGTTAACATAAATTGCTAATTTGACCGGAGATGTTGATGACCGATTGGTGAACACAACGTCTTTGTTGAGTTCTTTGTTAAAGTGATAGCTAAATTAAGAGCTCTATATTAATCCTCCTCAGACACTCCCTGTGGTTTATGCCATGCTGAAGCAGGAAGTGAATGATGACACTGAGTGCTGGGCAGTTTGTCTCCTGCACTAATCATCACCACTGTGTCACATGTGTCTTAGCAGCCCGGTCTTCCATCCGAGAGGACCAGGAGGATGAAATATGGTGGCTGAGTCTCTCCGCAGCCCCAACTCAGCTGCCACTGAGGTGGGGCGCCTGACAAGCATAAATTATGTTAATAGAATTTAATAAAAAACACTTTATTCCAAAGGTTTCAGTACTTTGAAATGTCAAGATGATCTAGTGCGCTACCTGGAGAGAATTCTGAAGCTTAAGTTAGAACACTAAAATATTAAAACAAGAAATTGTGATCCCTCATGAGGAATGACAGAGCGTGATGAAAAATGGAGAATGCACAAGTGTGTCTCCCAGGTGGAGTTTTCTCCATTTATTAATTGATCTGAGTGCTGGATCTAGTCCTCCATTATGGCTCTGTATAATGAAGAAGATATTAAACAGATTTGGGAATATTTTAATGAAAGAGTTGCCTTTTTTTGCATCAATTCCACTGTGTAATTTACAATCACACTGTTATCTAAAAACAGCAGAATTGTAATTAAGTAAGAAATTGGGCTTTTGTGTTAAGTTTGGTGATTAGTAATGACGGTCTATTGAAGAGTGGAATTATCAGAAAATGATTCTTACGAACACAAAAAAACACTGTTTTGTGCACCACCTCGCCTTCCTGTCGCCCTCATGCACACGCACACACACACACACACACACACACACACACACACAATGGAAAGTAATGATGGTGAGACTGTAAATTATCCACTGCTGGTTGTTAATTGAACGTTTCCATTGTTACCATGACAGACTGCCTATTGATTGGCTATTGGTGCTCACACCACTTCCCTTGGCCTGAGGATACACACTGACACCGGGTCTACAGTTATGTTGTGAGCAGAGAACAGAAGGAGGGGAAGAAACTAATAAAAGAGTGAAAAATGCAGGGAAAGAATGAAAGAAAGAAAAACCTTGGAAACAGACCGAGAAGGAGAACCAGGAGGTGGGGGAGTAACGTTGGGTGCTTGGCCACAGTGTTCAATTACAGCATGTGGGAGGTTAAATCAATAACATTTAAATTGCTTATGGTAATCACCTGCAATGCACCTCCAATCACTGGGATCAGCATAAGCAATCTGCTGACCCCAGCCCTGCTCAGCCACAGATTGAAACATATGAAGAGGAGTCAGCTGGCTGGGATGGTCAACCTTCCACCATTTTGTGTGTGTGTGCATGCACATACACATATCCACCAGCTTGGTCTCATGACATTTTTTAAAATTAGTAGGAAGTCTTGAAATGCAAATTCTGTTCTGAGCAATAAAAGTGAGAGCAATCATTTTCCCTCCAAGGATATAATGAAGGGGAGGAGACCTGCTGGAAACAGACTGTCTTGGGACGTTAAAATGTGGCGATGGAAATAAAGGTTTTGGGGTCAGAGAATTTTTATTTTTTCCAACCTAACCATGACATAACTGTTTGGGATTATTTTGAAATGGGGTTGTATGGGGTACCAGCCCTTTGCCATTCTGAAGTCATCACATTGTGCCACTTAGTCAGTTAATTTGATGTAAGATACAGACGCCAAAAGCCACATTTCCCAGCAGTATGATACGCCACTAAGCGACACAGCCAGGTGGAACCTTTCAAAGTATTATGATATGCCGCTGGCCGGCCGGACGGCACCTGGCACTGTCCTATGATACAAGACTGTTTGGTATCAGTTGAGAACAGAGCCAAGCAAAACCTTACACATCCGCATGATATGCCGCTGGACAATGTTGGGTTAAAACGCTGCTAGAAGCAACATAATTAAAGTATGAAATTCCCAACAGGGTGGGCAAGAGGGGCAGTGGATGGATCCAACAAATAACTTTCATGTGGGAGTCTGGGGTTTGCTTTTCATCTGAATGATGTATGTCTACACCTGACCATGTAGCATTTTTTGCCCAAACCTAACCATCCATGACAACATGTATGTTTGTAGACATCGCAGGGTTGGTTGCCATGTGCTTGTGTTGCCTAAAAATAACCACATGCAACGTAATCCTACCGTGTGCTTGGATTTACATCATGTTCATGCATCCTGGTACATCAGCAGCAGACACAGATGGATACCTAAAGCTGAATATGTAGACATGGAAGTCCACTGCAAAGCAGCAAACCAAGGGTGAGAATATGTTGGACAATACTGTTTAAGACTTCCCTTAAAGTGCTGTTGTGTGCTCATTTTGGGTTGTAATTTTTTCAGCCCATTGAGAACTCATTCAACTTATTCAGCCACATGCTCCTCACTCTCTAAATTAAGATCTTTTGACCATTCTTCCCATTATATTCATAGTTTTGAAAACTACATTGTATTAGTAGATTTTTGTCTCTTTGTTATTTAGGGGATGCAGGGGATGCATCCAACATACCTTGGACTTTCATGCAGTCTGGTGTTTGTCTGGTGTTTTTTGACTATGCCCTACCATGTGCTGTTTTTAGCTTAAGCCAACCTTAACCATCTCTGCCAGAAAATGTGATTGCTGACATCCCAGCAATGGTTGCTATTGGTTGTTGTTGCCTAAACAATAACCACATGCAGTGTAATCCCACCATCTGTTGGTGTTGACATCTCAGTAGTGGCAACCCAGAAGATAAATTGCAGATGCAGAAGGATAACTAGAGTGTAATATATAGATGTTGAAGTCCACTGCAAAGTGGCAATACGTAGTGATTTGGGATGAGAACTTGTTTGTACACTGTATCTTTTATATTGTTCCATGATGAAAAGAAAGAAGACGCAATCTCAAAATGTCCACCTGGTGTTTCTCAATTGATTCATAATTCTCCCTGTGAGTTGTATTCCGTCTAACCATTCATTAATTTTTCAGGACCTTGGGAGCCGTTGTACAATATAAATATCTGGCTCACCTCGGCACCAGTGTGGAGTGTGACTTTGAAGTTGTGCCTAATGAAGCGGCTGTATAGTTAACCAACTGAACAATAAGGCACAGGGCAGATCTTAGGCATGTGGATGACAGCTAATGAAACGCAGACACAAAGCAAAGCGAACAGGCGCACAGTGGTAACATCTACAACTGGAGACACTACTGTATCTAATCAGGCTGTCACACATGAAGCTCCTCAGTACAGCAGGCACACAGTGACTAAAGTAAGACCGAACACATATTGCAAATATTGTGGAACTGCTGCATGCTTGTATGTGTGGCCATACTAACACCGTCCCTCCAAAAATATCCAGACCCTCCAGTGTCCTTGTATAGAAATTGCAGGGAAGAGGTTGTGGTGGTTGGCTGGGTGTACAAACAAGTTGCAAACTGTAGGGCTGAAAAATGAAGCCAATGCAGAGTTGCCAAAAACTGCAGTCCCTCCAATGTCCATTTGAGGCTGGCTCCAAAGCCGTCAATTCCCATAGACCCCCATGTTAAACTGCCCAACTTTACAGCAGAAGTAAAAATGTTTACAGCCTAGTACAAAAAATCATTTTAGTCTCTATAGCTAATTTCAACATTTATGACAACTATGCAGGGGGTGAATTTCTATATATTAATTCATTTACATTTTATTGAGGCTTAAAGCTTGGTATTCAAACCTAAGTCAAATCAGTAGCAGTAGTCTCTGTATTTAATGATCTGGCCCCGACTGGCTTCAGTGGTAATACAACACGGGTATATGTGCTAAATTTAGCCCCTTTACCAGTGAGATGCTATAAAAGGCTGCCACAAATACTATCCACCCTAGCAGTGCTTGACCATTGTTCCAACTTTAGTGTGTATACTAACTTCAAAAGAGAGAATAAGTTAAGACACATGAAAAAAGAAAAAGCAATGACATTCACTGACATTTCACTGGCCTCCATGCTGCTTTCTACTGTTTGCCTACCTGTTTTCCAGCCTTTACATGACGTCGATCGTGACACACCAGTTTAAAACAAAAAACAACATAGAGCTGTGTACACAAAGGAAAGAGGTCTTGCCTATTTTTAGCATGTTTTTTCATGTTAAGAAAACCTGCTAGCAAAACTAATTTTGGTGGAAAATAGATTTATGAGTCAGATCCACAGACTGTATAAATAATGGATGTAGCTACCCTGACATCACCCATTGGTTTATGGACTGCGGTTTTAAATGTTCAAGTTTGGCTTTTTTAGCCAGTCCCACCTTGTTTTTTGGGCACAAGTGACCATATTTGGATGAGAGGGTGGAGCTGTGGAGAAGTGAGTAATGTGACCCAGACTGTAGCGACACCTCGTAGACAGCCTACCACTCAAGCAGCCCTGATGTTAAATATGTGTTACTTTAAGCCTTATAAAGTGCAAATGGGTGAATTAAAACAAAATAAATTAAATTACCCCCCATACAGTTGCAGGGAACATTCCCACAACATTGGCTAACGTTACTTACAAGTTGCAATAATGTTTTAAAGAAGAACATTTTAAGAATGTTTATCATTTCACATAATGTTCCTGGGTGACAAGGTGACAGATTACAGAATGCTATGTTGTGCTAATGTTCCCATAATGTTTCATAACAGAGGAAGAACGTTTTAAAAGCAACATTCCGAAAATGTTATTGAGGGCTGAGATTAGATAGTGTTTTTTGTTTTTCTTTTTTAATGAAAATCTAATGTAATATGATAATAGTAAAAACAAACATTTTAACATATTTTGATGTTTAAAGAGATGTTACCCTAACTTTAAGAAAATGTTCTGGGAGCTAAAAGAAAACTTGCTGCTGAAAACATGATACAAGACATGATACACAAAACTTAACAAAACAGAATAACTGACATAACACAATGTCAGACACAACTAAACATGACAATTGCATAGAACTGTATAAAAAATGCAACATTACAATACGAGACGAGCGCTAAATACACAAAAGAAGAAGAGTCCGGTGCTACAATACTAAAGCATTGCATTCGTTGCATAGTACCATTCTCAGAACATTTTTAGAAACAAAAGTTGCTAGCTTGGTTTGTTCAAAACATGTTTATTTCTGCTATAAAGTTGAACATTTTAACATGGGGGTCTTTGGGGCCATTAGAGGAACTGTATTTTTTGGCATTTCCATGTTGGCTTCACTTTTCAGTCTTGGAGGCTGCCACTTGGCAAGATCCTCCAAAGCTCCGCCTCATTCAAAAATCCAAGACACTGATGGCCAATATGCAAGGCCTCAAAATGACCTTCTACAAACCAATGGACAACATCACGGTAACTAAGTTCATTATTTTTAAAAGTCAGTGTGTACAAAGCACAATAATCTGACATTGTGTTTGTGTCTTTTGGTCCATGTATAGATACTGTCAAAATGTCTCATTATCTTGTTAAAAAGACAATCTGGGTGTCATAATGTTCGCCTAAAAATTAAACTGAAATGCCAATCTGTGCTTCTCACTCACAACCACAGTCACAGCCTTTGTTTCTGTCATTATTTTTCAGGATCCAAAGTTGGAATCAAACCGGTGAAGCCTGATGTCTCCATTCTTAATCCTGCCAACAATCCCACAATGAGCTGAACCCATTTGTTGATCAGAAACAGCGTTGGTGAGCACAACACTATAGAAGAGCTCCATCTTTCCTTAACCTTAACCAAATGGTCTCCTAAACATACTTTAATCATGCTTTAGTTGCCAATAGTGGATTTTGTAGGAAAAGGAAGTCTTTGGCAGTGAGCATTTTGCAGATTTGCTCAGTATAAACATTTTGTGTTGGCAGTGCAAATTAGCAGACAGAGTTGATCCATATATACACAGAATGCAAGCCGGCATTCAGCTAGTCTGCATTAACAGTATATGTTCAATGGCGGTATTCAAGCTGGTATGGACAATAGGAAAAGTGACATTCAGAGCAGCATGAGGAGGGGTGTCGTGGCTAGGTGGTGGATGAGTGTAAAAGCCCTCATGTAGGGAATGTTTCCCATTTTACCTAGAATGAAGTGGCCCAGGTAGGGGTGTGCGATATGACAATATTAGATCGTGAAGAATTAGAATGTGTCTACGATCCGCAGTCACGGAGAGATCGTTGTATCATGCTACAGTGCACATTCTATCTATTGTAGTTCCATGCTCATACACGCAACTAATCCAAACTTTTTGGCGCAGTCTCCACTGGTCACATGGGACGTTATATCCCCCAGTCTAAGCAGAGCTGCATAGGAAAAATGTGTTAATGATCAGCGGGTACAGCTCCAGAGAAAGCAGCTCCCCTCCACTGTGTGATTGTGTTTAATGTTATTATTGTATTGTTATGCATTTTAACATATTTCAGGGTTGCCAACTCTCATGCTCCTGGCGTGTGACACACGCATTCACCGTCAGTCTCACGCTCTCATGACACCAAAGCAAACCTCACGCCAAAACACTGTGACAGCAGAAGTATTGAACAGTCATATAATGCCGTGAAGGATTGTGCAATACAGCCAATTATTTGACAACCAAGCTTTGTTTCATTAAAGCTGATCAAACAGCTGATCGCCCATCAGCGCAGCATGGTTAGAGAGAGACAGACAGACAGAGCAGAGCTTCTCCTCACAACACCAAAGTGTCTGATTGAACCAACAGACATATATTGAGAGGTGGAAAGTGACTTCTAGATTTCTAGATTTCTGTTTTAGTTTCAGGTTTAGTCAATGAAATGATGTAGAGTACATCACTCTGTGTCTCATCCAGCCACTCGCGCTGAGCTATCATTATTATTACCAGGGGCAGGCTTAGTGATTTGGGGGCCTGGGGACACAGGCACATTGCTTTACTTTCAACCATTCTCTTAATTTAATAAGAAATATCCGTAAAATATGTCTTCAGTGTACTCAGTGATGGTAAATAAGTCCCTCGAGGAAAAAGGTTGGGAACCACTATACATGTACAGTTCGAGGCATAGCAGCCATTAAAGATAACCAAAAAGACATGTCAGCACGGCAGTCTTGACAGATGATCAAACAGATCGGTCGGCATGGCGGCCAACCAAAAACACAACACAAACATGAAAAATAAAAATGGCACTTAGTTTTTGTAGACTTTGCTGGGCGGCAATAGCTCAGTCTGCAGGGACTTGATGTGGAAACTGGAGGATGGTGCCCTTGAGCAAGGCACTGAAGCTCTAACTGCTTGGAGCTCTGAGTATGTGTCAACTCCATCAGTCTGACATCTCTCTGCAACTAATGCATATAGGTCCTGAGTGTGCATGTGTGTGTACTAAATAATAATAGAGTGTAATATTCAGTTTTGACAATTATTGTATCATATAGATTTTAACTAAAAGATCCAAGCAGATAGACAACAGTCATGGCACAGTGGCCATGACAGACAATAAAACCAACCAAACACAACACAAACCACCACCTCAGCGTTATATATATATATTAGCTAACTGTTAAGAAGCTAACTTTACACTGACAGGTTTCATTTGGAAACAAATGCATGGCAGCATTTACATTAAATTGGTTAACCTTAAATCATAAAACCCCAACATCACTTTGTCACCATTTTATCAGTAAATGTTTAATTTACAATTGAATGTATGGATGTTGAGAGTGATTCTGGTTTGTTAGCATGGTAACAGTAGCCGACCTTGTAGAGGACCTTCTAAAAACCGAGTGTTTCTTTGTGAATATATGATCATAAAAACGTCAAAATCATCTCTGTTTGATGTTACAGTTGGGCATGAGATACCTCCTAAGTTTATTAATGGGGTTAAGGTAAATATAAAGTTTAGGGTTAGGTGAGTTTAACAAGTAGGGAGTCTCTCAATGCCAGCTGACAGGAACGCCCATTAGGCACGCTGAACTTGATAATGACAGAAAATGTTGGATGATTTCTGAAGTACTTACCAAATGAGGATTCCTTTTCGAATGTTAGCAGCCCAGAAAGTTCAAGAAAGTCAACGTCTACCTAGCTAACATTCAGAAAATTCCAGAAAGATAATGGTCCACCAAGTCATCAGTCCAGCTGGCTGAGGGTCTAGAAAGTTCCAGAAAGCTAATGGTCTGAACCTTCAAAATCTGCTGGTCCATAGCATGCACGTGACGCCATCCCTCTCAGACTGACATGTACAGTAGGCGAGGTCAGTCTGAGTTACTGCGCATTCACATTTGTCCCATAAACACACACCTATATATAAATGTATAACATTGGAATTGACTTAAAAAGAGCTATAGTGGTCATCTAAATAATGTCCGTAAGCAGTGTGGATGCTTTATAGTGTATATTTAAGTATTTAAACAGCAATCAAAATGTTCAGAAAACCTACACATTTGCTGTATGAGACCATATTTTCATTGCTGTATTTAAATTTAGGACAAAAACAGAAAGTCTAAACACAGCTCAATTTTTAATGTCTATTTTTGGGTTACACAAGGACCAAGTCAGACGATCTAAACATAGACAAATTTTCAGTGTCTTTTTTGTGGGCTGAATTAGGACAAAAACAGACAGTCTACACATAGACTAAATTCAACGTCTTTTTTTGGGATAAATTAGGACCAAGTATCAAAGTATTGTAATTTATTGTATTCCCTTCCGTAAGATAATTTTATAAGCCCAGTTGAGTTTCTAACTTTTTTTTAATGGTGCAAATAAATAAATAAAATAGAAAATAAAATAAAATTCAGATGGTCTAAACACAGCCCAGTTGTCAACGTCTATATTTGGGCTAAATTAGGACCAAGTCAGACCAGTTGTTAAAGCCTGTAAGCTGACCAGATTTAGCCAAAAAAACAACAAAAAAAAAATCAAAATGATGTCTGGTGTTCAATGGGTAGTCCGGTGCAAATAGTGCTTTAGAGAAAACAAAAACAACACTTACTCTTTGCAAATCTTGCTGGACGGCAGTAGCTCAGCTGTCATGCTGTGGAATCCGCCAGCTCACTTTCCAGCCTTTTTTAGGTTATAGATGAAAATAACTTCTTTCAAATTCAAGATGAGAATTTTTAAATGTATAAACAACAATTCATTTTAACTAAAAAAACAGATAATTAAATTTTGACTTTTGTAAATGCAACAACTTAAATTGTTTGGTTGTAGGTCATACCAGACCGCAAGTCCTTTACTAAACAGTTTAGTGTTTATGCTCAAATATTAGCTTCCACTTAGCTGAAAAGATATGAAGTTGCTACATGTTTTACTTTTGTAGCAAACTAGCATAATATACTTGCTGTCACAGAGTAAAAGATTATATTATTATATATATTAAATATTAAATATTTAATTACTTTCCAGCATTGCGTCTCACTAACTAGGTGATAACATCGTCCAGTTTAGACCACATTACAGAGTGTAGAGTGGTAGCTGGAGAGGTGCCAGTTTAGGCTGTAGCTGCTTGGAGCTCTGACTATGTGTCATCTCCATCACTCTGACATCTCTCTACAACTAATGCATATACAGTAGGTCTATAGGTCCTGTGTGTGCATGCATGTGTGTGTGTGTGTGTGTGTGTGTATGCGCATGCACATAAACAGAATCCAAAATCATGGCATATAACCGCAATCATGACATCTATCCGTTCAATATTCATGAAATATTGATACAGTATGACTGGTATCTTACATATATATATACAGACAAAATCCAGAAGCACATTTTCCAGATATCTATGGATATGTGAAAGATCTGAGGACATTTAATTTGAGGGTTAATGGAAACCCACCTTATGGTTTATTTGCATATAACACAGATAATTGACATCAGCTAACTATGTCTTCTAATGCCTTATATATTAGATATTGACAGAATATCCAACTGAAAAGTTTCTGCAGTGAATATTTTGCAGATACAGTCAATATTAATATTCTGACATGTTTTTATACAAACAAAATATGGGCAGAATTGCTAAAACATATTGTGCTCATGCAAAACAGTTGTATATGAGCCTGCTGTGATTCATTGGAGATGTTGCAGACGGAGTCCAGCATACATTCGCTGCATGCAGCATGAGTGCAGCGTCCTGGGTGTGTCTGTGGTTGTTAGTTATAGAAGGTGGTCGGGGGCGTTCTTCCCCCCCCTCCACCCGGGCTGTGAAATGCCTGGCTTGTCTGAGGAATGAGAGACCCTGGAGGGCCAAGGGTCCCGAACAAATGAGCTCCCATAAAACTCTACTACTTATACAGGGACAGGACACAATGCAGACGAGCGAGCGCCCAAAGCAGCCTTCATGGTAATTTCACTCTACTATTTACAGTGCCCACCCATGGGTTTCACTGCTCTGTGTCGGAGCCAGTCACCTTCATGTGAAGCGTGAGGCATTCATCATATCAGCAGCTGACACATCTAAACAAGTCGGCACACTTTACTTCCGGAACAGCGGGCAGAAATCTGGCAGTGATGACAATTATTCTGTGTACAAATGTTAGCAAATTGGGTTAAATGATAGTGAAGCTGTTGTTGTTCTTTGCATGTTGTCCTTGCATAAATATGTGAGTGTTTGTGCTCACGTGGAAATGAAATAAAAGCTGCATTGAGGGATATGCAGGGGAATGTTTTTCAGCAAAGCAAATGAAACTAATTGTTTGAGCTGGAGCGCTTTTATGAGCTGCACCTGGTCCATAAATGACTCCTAATGAGGAGCAACTCAGTTGACTTTTAAAATGCCTCCCTCTAGTGGAAGACAGACACGCTTCCAGAGCATTCACAGCCAGCTCCTCTCTCTGCTCTGCCACATATAGAACAGGAACAAATTTAAATGCTCCTCTAAATGTAGGAGTGAAAATAAATGTGCGGCAATTAACACATGCAGTGTAAAAAAAAAAAAAAAAAAGTGTGAATTTCAGAAATGGCTCTCTAATATCACCCGTGTTTCGCTGCTTCTCACGTAGCTTCACTCTTTGTTTGTTTTATCAGTTGGCGGCACATTATTACACATTATTCATTCTGACATCAGCTGCTGAGGTAATCAAAATATGATTCCTTTTATCTGTGTTTCAGTCAATAAAGGAAATGAATAATGAGCCCCCAAAAAATGTATTATAATATCACACAAAAAACACACACAGATAAAAATAAAACTAGTACATTGATTTTCAGTCGGCTATGATTAAAAAGTCCAACTCGAATGAGGGGAATTACTCTTAATGGAAACATGAGGGTATTATAGTACCAATATAGAGCGAGGCATCCTCATCAAATTTAGATTACAGACGTAAAATAAAAGTAATACTGCTAATGTGTTTTGTAATTTTCAATAATAGCATATTGCTAATAAAAATACCAGTGGCGTCTTAAACAATAATTTATCTTTCATATAAAAATACAGAGAAGAGGATAAAGCAAGGAGCTGTGTCATTTCTAAAAACAAAACATCACAAACATGTTGTGTTTGAGCCGATGTTGTGCGGATGAAGTGTACAAGGTAAATCATGGATTTTTTTCCTAAATCCCCTCAAACAGCCAGAGCTGAGTGATAAAGATTCCTATAAGTCGTGCATTACACGATGCTCTAAACTGTAAACCAGTGGAAGGTAATTGTACTTAAAAAAGTTTGGGGTAAATGATTGGATTGAGTTGATTGGTTTGAAAAGGCACACACCTGTCTATGTGAGCCCTCACAGCTGACAGTGCATATCAAAGCAAACAACAGCCTTCGCTTAAGTTTTGCGCAAATCTGTATTGTAAATTCACCTTCCACTGCAGACACTTTGTGTGTGACTGCTTGCAGTTTTAGTTGAATGCCACCATTCCAAGGACAACAGGGGTTATTTGTACTTGCAGACTCGATTCACATGATGGTCTACATGTGAACTGAGTTTGAAACAAATTTGGTGTCTTCTACAAACACTGTATATATAAGTGTAGGTGTTGTGCCGTGTGCAAAAACACTGGCACATGCTCAAGAATTGGAGAGCTAACACCACAACAAATTGTAATTAAAAGTAGCAGTAGTTAAAGTAGTATAATACTACTATTTCATGCTGTTAAAAGTCTTCATATTTGAGAAGCTGTGAAATATTTACCAATATATTTGCTAATAAATAGGCTGTTGTAGGAAAAGCTTTTAATTTGTAAAGTAAAAAATGAAAACAAATTGTGGATATGAAAAAAATAGAGAAGATTTGCTTGAATATGTTGCATTAGGCACGTTGTAAGGTGCGCATTTGTGTGCAGAATGTGCATCATCCCTTGATTTTTGCAAAGTCACCATGAACGGCAAAAACAAGTCCAAAGATCAGAATGCCTGGAATTTATCTTGGGGTTGTGTAATCTGTAGGAGCAGCCCTGACCTGAAATAACTTTGTTAGGTGTCTTATTGCCAATGATGTAAGTAAAAATGTAGTCTCAGGTGTACTTTATGCTGGTGCTCGCACATTTCAACCTTTTTAAAGTGAATATAGACATAATTCTGGGCTGGCTACATTTGACGTTCCATTAATGCCTCAGTATTGCATAAGACATGCTGTTATGTTTTAAGTGACTTGGTTGATTTTACTTTTAAAAGCATTTTAATGAATAGTTTTTCCATTGCTAGATTGATATTGAGTACCTGTGCCATGACCTTGAGAAGTAATTACCCAGAAACATAGCTGATAGAAAGGTTTATTAAAAAATACCTTTTCCATCCATGGAAGCAGTTCCAGGGAATGCAAAGGGTGCCAAGGATGTTTCATAATCAAGCTCATAGATAGCTGCAGCAGTTAAGTAAAAAGGTTTCATGTTGGAATGATGAGCTTGTGATGAAGAGTTGAATGGCCCCTTTTTGTTTCTAAAGCACGAGAACTGTGCTAAGCACCCTGTAAGCCATGGAGAAGGTGGTCAGGAGGCCCACCATAAAGGACAGACCCCTGCAGGGCTGAGGAAAAGCGCCCACGTATGAGATGGTGTGGAAGATCCGAGAGCCAACAAAGATGCGGAAATGTAGCAGAGCGGCTGAAAGCTCAGGTCCAGTGAGAGCGTAGAGCAGACCGACCACCACGAAGGGAACAACATTCTCCAAGTCATTCTGATGGCACCTGGAAAACAACATGACCAACAAATGTATCAATTTTTATCTCTGACTTTAGTTCCTGAAATGTATGGCCTAATTATCCAACTGGTGAATTCTAATTTCTGATGAAATACTAGTGTATCAATTCTAACTTCAGGTGTAAGTAACTGATCATCTCACCTTCGGACTCGCTCCACATTTGGATCGGTTCTCAGCAGTTTCTTCCTCTCCTCTGCAGGCTTCAAAGTTACATCTTCCTCATTTGCAAAAGCCTAAATGTGAGAGAAAACACGTGCATTGATGAAAGCCTCACCAGGAGTTGAGGGTTTCAGTATTGTAATTGTTGAGCGATATTTTTATGATTGCGTTTAGATTGAATGATGTTCAATCTTCTCCTCTGGCGATAACATTCCAAAAAGTATGGCGATGGATGTTCAAAACATAAGCAGCTTCATATCTATTGCAGCTACCACACTAGCCAAAAATAATAATGGAAAGGCAAGCCCCTTATATGTGGGAGCGGCCATGTATGAGGGATTTCTGGGAGGTGACAGTTCACCATTTCACAGAGAAATTGTTGATTCAAACCTTTGGAATGATCCATTCAACTTTTGAAGAGTTATGCAATGCAATAAACACCTCTTGTAGCATCTTCTGCTTGCCGCTGTGTTAAGACTTGAGACTTGCTTGAGTCTGGAAGGTTGAGACTTGAGACTTGCTTTTGAGTTGAAGTTTAAGCTTTGAGACTTCCTTGTGACTTGCACATGTGTGACTTAAGCCTCCTACAGACCCTGAGATTTTAGCAATCTTATAAGTTTAGTGCAGTTCCACTCTGCGACAGGGATCTTAATGAACTTGGCGTACAACATCAAGTTTGATGTGTGCAGACTGTGTGATGACGTCACCTACTGAATCACAGGCTACAACCTACGCCCATTGATGTCAATACACAAGAACAAAACCTTGTTTTTAAGATATTGCCACCTTTCTTTCATGATAGTGATCCTTGTCCAGGACAGCCCAAAATCACACAGTGTATACCAGGCTTGTCTCCTACTTCTACTGCTCACATAACAATAAAAACAACCCTGATGATCAATTCATCTGTGAACATGACTTTTCACTGCAGTACTGTGCAGTACTGCGCTTTGGGCTTTTGTATGGTGTAAGATAACTGTCAAAAAGATGTATCCATAATTAATCATTCTTATTTGTAATTTGAACAATTTCTATGTCAAAAAAGTTGTTTTACACAAAATTCTGCTGTCATATACTCTCCCTGCGACCTGACTGTGACCTCAGTGACGTCATTTCAGCACTTTTCGAATTGTACCCGTAAACTTGGATTCATGCACACAGTGAAGACTTTGTAGTAGTAGAAACGTGAGTTGTATTCATAAGACTTTGCACTTACAGATTTTACATTCATACTCATATAAAAACAATCCAAATTTGAACCCAGTTTCACAGACTCACGTATATGATAGCAGAAGTTTGTGTAAAACAACTTTTTCGACATAGAAATTGTTAAAATTACAAATAAGAATGATTATTATGGATACATCTTATTGACAGCTATCTTACACCATACTTTTGGGCATTGGAGTACATTATTTTGTGCATTTCAAAGACATGGATCAAAACCAATACAACTCTTACATATTTTAAAGTAAGGAGGCCACAGCAGGTTAAACACACAAAACGCCCTGCACACAATGTCTGAAAAATACATGTTTATGTTATTACCAGATGTAGAGGGAATTATTAATGTTACCTACTCCTTTTGTTATGCGGTGGTATGCAGTCATGGGCGCCATCAGCATCATCTTCAGGATGACAATAGTTGCATAGGTGGTAAAAGCCATAAATACCTCATCTTCCATCAGTTTTGCCATCTCTGCTGGTTTGCAGCTGAATGAGGAAGAGGCGGTATTTAGTTAAACATTCCGTTTCGGCAAAGATAAGAAATAACCTAAACAACATAGATGATGACTCAAAAAGTATTTCCGCTCCCAAAAAAGTCGTCAGAACTTCCACATAAGTGTAGTATTATTCTAGAAATGTGTTCAGAGTGTACATGTGCCTTAAATATGTAGAGTGGAGAATGCACTTTTGTTAGATTCTAAATGCTCATGTGTATACAGATTAAGAGGTAGACCCCTGACAGTGTTAAACACTGAACAAACAAGTTGTTATTGTGCCTGTGGCTTTCAAAGCAAGTCCTATCTAAATGCAACCCTCTCAGTAAGCCAAAAATGTAATAATGATTATTAGAATACCATCAAAAACTTACAGCACAGTTGCAGCTCAACTTACCTCCTGTAGTGACTCTGCAGAAGTGAAACAAGGCTGGATCTGCTGTAGAAAAACAAACTCACCCAGATACTCAGGAGGCGGGACAACTGTTGCACAACACTCAACTTCCTGGATGTGTGAGCAGCACTGTGTTTCTCTACTTATGAGGACCACATGCATTCACACCCTTAAAAACACTCCCATTGCTCTGCATACTTTGTAGAATAGTAACTTGCATTTAGACTTTGGAGTGAGTACGGCGTGTTTTAAAGTGGGCAGACACTTTGAGCTTTTATTGTTTTTTTTTATTGTGTTAACCCTAAGGGACTGTTTGGCACATTTTACGTGCCTTTCACTCTTCACTTTTTGGTAATTTTGGCTGTGTTCATGCATATGGCATAGGTTTTGCTCAGCTCCTGCAGTAAGTAGAAAATAAAATACACTGCGGAAACAAAATTGTTACATTCAATGCAAAAACTGCACCATCGAAACCCATTCAAACTGCAATTTTTGATCCCACAGCCATCAAAGCATAAAAAAATGCATTGTATTGTCATTCTGGGCTTTTGCCTTAGAATTTGAAATTTTTGCTATTTTCCACGTGATGCTTCTTTTTGTTTTTTCATTTGGCATATGGAAAAAATACTCCTGTTTCCAGGTGCACTGTCACAATCAGTGTTGCCGCAAATCATTGACATATCCCAGGCTATGATAATACTATATATATATATATATATATATATATATATATATATATATATATATATATATATATATATACATACATACATACACACACACACACACACACACACACACACACACATATATACAAATATATATACATATATATGTACACACACACACAAGCACATACATACATATATGTGTGTGTGTGTGTGTATATATATGTATATATGTATATATATATATATATATATATATATATATATATATATATATATATATAGCATATTGAAAATAATTAATCTTTTCTTTTTATTTTTTAATATAAACAAATATTGAATATTTGATATTCATGATGAGGGCTGATGTTGGTTAAAAAATAACGCAATGAAAGTAGAAAATCATATTATTAAATAATATTTTTTTTAAAGCTTGATTTTGAAAGGCGTATTTTGTGCGCAGAGCAACACAAGTGTGTCTAATAATAAAGTGGTCCCTAAGGGTTATATACAACCTTCACTATTGTTTGGTAAGCTTTTTTCCCGTGGTTTGGTCTTTAATTTTAAATTGGTCCAGTATTCAAAGGAAACAGCTGCAACCAGAGGTAGCAAAAATGTAATTCCTATAGACAATTTTGCTGTCAATTCACGTCGATCAAAAGTGGTTGTTTTTGCTACTGCTGGCTGCAGGGGTATCTTTTATATTGTGAAAGTTTCTGACAACATTACGGAAAGGATCCTTCCGAGAAATAAAAAGATTTTCCTTGCCTTGCATAAAAAACAAAAACAATAGTGGAATCTTCAGAGAGTTCGCGAATTTAGTGCAGAGAAAAAGTGTTGGAGTGCAGAAAGTTAGTGCTTTCTAAAAGATTTTCAGTGTTATGGCTGAATATTTAACCGATTCTGACTGTGAGATTTCAGAACAAGACCTTGTTTGTCAGGTTTTTGGACCTGACTTGGGACTTTCTTGTCTGTATTTGGTACCTGACTTGGAGCCTGCTTGCGTGGACTTGGGACCTGACTTGGGACTTGTTTGTTTTGACATGCTCTTAAATGGGGACAACAAAAAATGAATAAAGGAAGCAAAGAAACGTATTATGTGTTCCTCAGGGTCCCTCTGATTGTGATGGAGACTTAAATCAGTAAGTTAGTTTCCTGATGCTTTGAGCCATTTATAGGCACTTGATTGTGTCAGCAATTTTTTTTCCATTATGACTCAAATTCGCAATTAATATCACACTACATCCGCTGCATCATTTCACACTTCCAATGCCAAAAGAGATAATTAGTCCAGTATTTGAGGATTGCTATTTATGCATTTATTTAAAAATCAGTTTGGATCTTTGCTTTTCCTACAGACTTTCAATAAGGTGAATTATTCAAAAGAGAGTAGGGATCAGGAGTGTGTACAACTAGTGCATATGAGGAGTGTGTTAAGTTTAATGCATTTTTAATTTCACTTATTTAAAAGTTCCCTTTCCAATTAAATTGAAGGAAGTTATATAACTGTGAGAGAAGGAGCAGGTAATTTGCACCATGCTGCACCGTGCATGATGCACATTACATGGCAGTGAATAATTTCCAGAGGATTTTATTTTGTTTTATTTTGTTTTTTACTTTAATTACTCGTGCCATGGGGATAAAGGGTGGTTGTGGAGGGCAGGCTTGAGTGGGTGAAGGAAAGTGGGCATAATTGTGTAATGAACTGTTATCTGTTCATTTATGTAAAATCAAATCAAACACCAAAAAAATAAATTAATAAAATGGTTAGTAAAATAAAATAAAATTGTCTTTGCTGAACATTATGATGTCACAGGTAAAATTAACCTCTGACTTTTTGGATATAAAATGTCATCACATCATTGTTTTATCTCATTAGACATCCGTGCAACATTTTGAAACATGCATGAATTTTAGAGTACAAATGTGAGGTCACAATGACCTTGACCTATTATCAGTCCAGTTGGACATTTGTGCCAAATTTGAAAAAGTTCCCTCAAGGTGTTGAGATATTGTGTTCACAAAAATAAGAAAAATTAGGTCACAGTGACTTTGACCTTTGACCTTTTACGACCAAAATCTTTTCAGTTCATTGTTGAGCCCCATTGCACATTTGTACCAAATTTGAAAAGATTTCCTTAAGGTGTTCTTGTGATATTATGTTCACAAGAATGGTAAGGACAGACAACCTGAAAACATAATGACCATCCTGAGGAGACAGCATTGGATCCTCATTCAAACCTTGTCAGGTCTGTTATTAACCTGCAATGACTGATTAAGACTGACAGATTTATATCTTCCTCTGAGCAGGGATTGCTGTAGCACTCAAACTTGTTCACAGCTTAGTTTCAAAACCCCAAGAGTGAATTGGGGGCACATTTTTCAAGAATCAGGGAGTATCTTTTTATAGACAATGTATATGAGATATATGTCAATTTACTCCAACGTATAACCTTCTCAGAAGGTCACTTAACAGAACAGATGCTGGAATTTGTTATTCACATAAATACAATAATAATTCAATACAACCATTAGCCAGAAAAGTCAAACTTTTCTAATCAAAAAGTCAGATAGGTATCATCCCTCTCCATCATTCGTCTGTTGGCATTGAAATTCTGCTTTACCATTCTGTATTTATAGGTAGGTGATAGGAAATATTAAATTTTAGTGCCAACTATCTTGGGACTCACACCAAATGGAAACATTCTGATGCAGCACAAATACATTACTTTCTGGAGCCTGCTCCTGGGTGATTCAGTGCTGGAGGAGGCATCTCTGGTTGACATCACTTTAAAAAGCGGTCTGAAAAGCTAAAAGTTACCTGAAAGCTTTTACATAGAAATGTTTACTTTTGATCCTGGCATTTTTGGGCTTGCATCAACGAGCAACATACCTCACTAAAAAATACACTATAAATACAATAATAATAAATACACTAAAAATATCTACATTTAGAAAGAAAAAAAAAACGATTAATATGAGTCACTAGAAAAACACCCATGATTGGGAGCTAAAATGATCATTTGCAGCTTTGCAGGAGCTTGGCACTTGGCAGCAATATCTTAGTAAAAATAAGCATTGTTTTGTATCACTCTCCTTGCTGGAAAACACTAGCAGTTAACTAAAAACGCCCACCTTTGGGGCCTAAAAAGACATGGGAAAAAGTCATGGGTCACTAACAGCACCCATGATAAGGGGCTGAAAAGCTGCTGGAAAAAACAGTCACGGATCTCTTAAGACATCCCTGATTGGAGGCAAGACAAAAATTCTGCTGGAAAAACAGTGGTCTGCATCTTGGTGGGTGACTTGCCTAGATGTCACGCCTTATTAAATATTGCTCTTTTTGCAGTGCGTTTGGTGTACCCTGACACTAAAGGCCACCTTTCACATCTGCATGATAAGCCGCTGGATGACATCAGCTGAGAGCATGGCGGAGAGAGCTGGTCGCTGAATTATTATTATTATAAGCTGGCGGATGGCCGAAAGGCACCTGCCACGTCGGCATGATACGCGGATGGGTAGAAAATGCTCTTGATAATAACTTCATGTAAGGAGCATGAGGGTGCCAATAGGGCAAGTGGGAGTTGTTCTCTTCCTGTCTAAATGGGATTTTTTTTTCATGTGCATCCTGCCCCTCTGTGCAGCACCATCCCACCACGTGCTTATTTTGACATCACAATAGAAGCATCCCGAAACAAACAACAGCAGATACAGAAGAATACCTTGAGCATAATATGTAGATGTGGAAGTCCACTGCAAAGAAGCAAGGTGTGACAAAGTGTTAGCCTTCCACCATCCTGATGAAGTACAGCTTATTTACAACATAACTATAGAAACATTAATGTGGTACTTATGAAATTCTAATGTATTAATGGTTTGCAGAAACACGCAATGCAAAGACTTTCTTCCGGTGATTGGGAATTAATATTAAACAAAAATACATTTACAGTAGACTTGCAGCTCCCTCCATCTTCATTTACATATAGCACAAAATCACAGTTCTAAAATAAACCCTATAGCTTTATCATTTAGTTGAGGTTATGACCATTTGAGGCTAAAACATTGGGAAAGATATCAGGAAATAAATTTATACTCATGCAAAGAGCCCCCTAATTTCCCCGACGGTAAATCCCACTGCTGTTTACATGCAGCCAGCCTCTCTCCTCTCTCTCCTTCATCCTTCCATCAGAGCTCAGTGAACTCCTGTCTCCAGACTGAGGCTTTGTTTCAGCTGCGTAAAGTCACGATCACTTTTGTCTCAAATATTGCTGTCATTTCCCTTTAATCAGACGTGTGTCACATTGTTTGGAGAGCCAGATGCTTGAAACAGTCAGTCTGCGCTGGAACAAAGAGCCATGTCTTACCAGCATGAGGCGCTTTGAAAAGTGCGCAAAACACCTGATAAAGAGACCAGGCTTGTTATTCCTCCCTGTTCACCAGCCCCTCTCCCTGTCACATCCCAGTAAGCCCAGTGCAGTCGCTGTGCTGGGAGGGTATGTAGCAGTTTGGGAGGGGAGTCACAGTCTGTTAAGGGGAGTTGTGAGCAAGCAGCGTCTGCCGTAGAAAAACACAATGTTGATAAAGTGTCTATTTGGCCCAAGGCGTGTTTTCCATGATTTGACATGCTGATACATGTGGAGGCCTGATGCTAATGACAGGTGACACACTCACAGATGATGTTAGTTTTCTCAATTCCTCTCACTTCTGCTCTGCTCCGTGCTGCAAAGGCTTGTCTGAACAGGAGCTGCCTCTCAGTTGTCTGTCTGAAAGCCATCTGACGGAACAGATGCTTTGACATGCAAACATGCTAATGCTACCATTCAATTTATTGCGCCAGGGCCGTAATCACCTATTTCACTGGTACTGGGGCGAGGTGGTGGGGGGGGGACTTTTCAATCTACACCTTCTCTAACGCTAGCCTGTTCTTAATCTGAACTCTTCGAATACCTCTGCTCTGTCAGTGCTTTTGATGTACGAGGGTGACGCCAAAACCCACATTCTGTTTCCAACCAGAAAGCAGCTGGATGACGTCAGATGAGAACGCACTCAGACAGAACCGGTGGTGTTGTTATTATATGCTGGTGGACGGCTGGACAGTGTCCACATGCAACGTGTCACTTGAGTACAGACATAACTGGTCGAGTGCGCATGAACACGTAATTGAAGGTGCACCTATACGGCGGGTGGGGGATGGATGGGTCTCACAAACAACAGACTTTTGTGCGGGAGTTTGGTGTTTGCTTCTTGAGTGTGAATGTGAGGTTTTTAGTTTTTCTACACTTTACCATGTGCTTCTTTTTCCAAAACCTAACCATCCTTGACTTTGTTGCCTAATCCCAATCATTGTGATGGTCCACGCTGCCATGTGCTGTTGTGTAAACATACGGACTGCACTGCATCATCCCACCATGGTCATTTGTTGTCATCACATTAACAGCATCCCTGAGTGTAAACAGCTGATGCAGGGAGATACCTAAAACATGATAAGTAGAGGTAGTAGTAGTAAGTAGTAAGTAGAGTAGGAGGTAACTGACAGAGTGGCACCATGTGACGAGTAGAGATGAGAATGTATTGTAACCCAACCTCCCATTGGGGTCTGGGGTACATTCCCCCCAGGAGAAATTCCAATAAACACAAAAGCTTATCTGACCCTTTTAGAGGATTTATAAAATAAAAGCCTAACCCTAACCAATCACAGTGTTTGTTTACAATATCTTCCAGGTTAAAAAAAAACCTGCATCAAGTACTTGAAATCAAATGGTGCTGAGCAAACCCTGCCTTAACTGGTTAGTTTTTTGTCAACTAAAAGTCAATATCAAGAATACACTTTATCTAAGATATTTTAACTGCTTTACATTGCCTGCCCTGGTTCTGTCAAGCCATGTTTTTGTTTATTTCTTCATTTTGTCCATTTCCTGTGTTGTTGTTTTTTTTTGTTAATCTCTGTTCCTTATCATTTCAGATCCTCACGTCCTATCAGGTTTCCCTCTTGTGTGATTACCTGCCTTTAATTAGTTTCGCCTGTGTCTGATTATCACACTTGTGTCTTGTTAAGTTACCCTCCCCTTGTGTATATAAGCTGTGTTTTCCTTTCCCTCTTTGCCATTTAATTTTTTTGTCTTCCTAGCACCCTTATTTTCCAGTGAGCGTTTACGTGCCTGTTAGTTTGGGGCTGTTTTTTTGACCCTGCCTTGCCCTTTTTGGATTTGTTTGCCTCATTGACTGGCCTCTTATGCACCAGACTTTATTGCTGTGAATAAAGACCTTGATTATCTCTTACCTGAGGTGCCTCAAAGTTGTGTGTGTCTGGGTCTGTTCCCTCTGAGTCTGACAGACAGTTAGACAGTTATTTTTAAAGATCTGAAGCTGTTATATCAAAGCCACTGAACACCACTAACAAAAACATCATTTTACTTCTCAGAACACTGAAGTTGCTGGTCTACTGCTGCATCATCAGTTTGCATGTAACATAGAATATATCCAAAATACAGTTGCGACTTAGAATGCTGCTTTTTTTTAGGTGGCTCCAATGCCTTTTGGTGAGATCCCATCCACAGTAGTACATTGTTTAGCTTCCATTCTGGTAGATCTAGTTTATTGAAGATGCTAGCAAATCAACACAGTTCATAAATTAGTCACAACAGAAACACCAGATCAGTCACAGCATCCTGTTTAACCGTATATCTTTAAATGTTATAGTTACGACTGAAAGTGACAACAGAAATATCTATAGATTATATCTACAGATTCCACATATCTATATTTCTATTTCTAATGATCATAAATACATATTTAAAATGATGTTGCAGAATTATTAGAATTTTCAATCACTTTTTCAGGTAATTTCCTTGCTTGTTCTGTTTTCCTTTTTTTACTCTTTCTTCTCTTTTTTATACACTTACTAATTTTAAGATAACTTTCTTAATTTCTTGCAATTTTTTGTGTAATTTCTTCCGTTGCTCATCGCCTTCTCCCCATGTTTTTGAAAAAAATCGAGCCAGTTTACTCAGGTTTCAAAAGGTTAAGTAAAAAAACGGCATACTTCTTCCAAAACTAATAGCAAATCTTTTTTACTATAATCATTCTTAATATTATTAATTTAAGAATGTCTCGAATGGCATTATATGCATCATTTTAAACACATTCCCACAAATGTTATCCTTGACATATTTGAATCTTATTGTGATTCTATAGGTTTTAGCAGTATCTGCCTGCAGAGCATGTGTTTGTAGGAGCCAGCCGAAGAGATGCAAAGATTTTTTTGGCAGTAACATTTAATTTCTCTGCAGTTTACTATTTGAAATTGATTCTTTTTTCTTGTCAGGGGCAGCCAGTGATCAATACATTATGATCACATATCATGTCGATGGCCGGCAACTAAACATGAGTTTTTCTCCCCACTTTGCTCACACTCTGCTGCAGGACGCCAACCTGCTCCCCGCCCAAATGAAATGGGAGCTAAGCGCCTCGGATAGATCTTAAATATCAGCAGCCAGGGCGTCATCCTTTGTTCAGCAGGTTGCCCAAGAAAAATAATGTCCTGTGATTTCCCACAAGGAGTGGTAATGGCAAAAAGCTGCATTGATTGGTCGCCATCCCTGCCAGTAATTGGGATGCTGGCTGCGATATGCTGCCATTGATTTCTTATGGTAGCCAGGTTATGCTGCTGGTGTAGGACAACAATGACTAAATAACAGCCTGGCCAATGATCTTAATGCCACAAGCCAAGCACTGCTATTGATTTCATTACAGAATGCCTCCGAGCTTCTAGGCACATACATTTTTTTATTGATCAGCAGCAATGTCCACATTACTTTCAGCACTGTCACATGCGGCCAATCAATGACAGCAGAATGCTGAGCGCATGGAATTGCATAGGTACAGTGGGGCGCAATGAATTTGGCAGCATATAATCAGGGTTTGGAAGGTGACCCCGACTGACAGGGTTGATAAGTGTGAGCATTTTCACCGCAACCTGTGGGATAAACCGCAGATATCGTGTGATTAACTTGTCCAATTGGGTTTCATTTGACCCTATTCACAAGTCTGTGGCCCAAGGGCAGCAAGAAAATAAGAAATCAGACCAACACCCCGGCAGGAGAAACCGCTCAGATAAGACTGTATTGATGATGGGTTGGGAGTAATTTGTTCAGCCTTAACCACAAAATAGAGGAATCATATCAACTGGCTAGACAGACAGCAAAATAATGGTTGAAGCCACAATAGCAGTAATTGGTTGATTTTTTTGTTGAACTGGGACATGATGACAGTCACAACCAGTCAATTTTAGTGGGCTCCAAGGGGTACACAGGAGGAGAGGTTAGTTTATGGTTTATGGTTCCAAGATGAACACAAACAGACCTCTTCAACTATTAGATCACACCAAACTCCTTGTAAAATAGCAGAAGTGCATATTAGGTATCTGCAATTGTGTTTAAGATGTTTGGACTTCAGTAATACCTTTTTAGTAAATGTGCTCCATAGATGCCAATACAGCCAGTATACCCTTCAAGATTCTGTGGGCCTTTTTTGGAGGGGATTGATGTGGCTGTAAATACCTGATCTCAGCTTTTTAAAACATGATTTCAGGTGGGATTTTTTTTTCCCATTAACAATAAAATTCTAAAAGCAATTGAAAATTGCAACTAAGGTTTTGATTTTTTTTCTCTACAATTGTGATTTATACTTCACTAACTCCACCATGAATATTTAATCTTACTCACCTTGGTTATTTTATATTTGAAAGTTGGTCTTTTTGTAAAAATAGGCCGTCTAAGCAGTAGAGAGGCATAAATGCTTCCAATAAAACTTAAAATCTTTCATAGAGCCAAATCAGAGAATAGTAACATGCCATTCATGTGTGCAGGGAGTCAGCAGGATGTCAGCCAGCTCCGACAGAGAAAAAAGGCCTGAAAAACTCGAATAAATGGATCAAATGAGAAACTTTAATTGGAATAGGCCTTTTTTCAATCTCTTGAGTTGGAATGTTAGTTATGATAAAATAAAAACGTCTCATGTAAACATATGTAAAAGTTGTGCTTGCCCTGCTCTCATGAATTAAAACATTTTTTTTAAATATAGTGGAACTATGTATCCACATCAAAAATCCATATTTGGAGAGAGACATTGCTGTTGAGTTTTTCAAATGTATTTTTTGTGCTCCGAGCTGTGCCATCTCGTTCCATTATATTGGCCAATATCTCCAATATTCTGCAACTCACACCAAAACTATCTAGACTGATAAATAACACTACAGGTAAGAGGATTTTTTAAAATTCTGTTGATTTGGGAGTGAACTGTCCCTTCAAAACTGTACATCTATTTCGATCCAACACATTCTCATCTGAAGTCGTCACAAGTTGCCGCTTTGCAGTGGACTTCGACGTCTATAGAATATGCTATCAGTATCCTTTTGTGTCTGCTGTTGATGTTAAATTAACTAAATTTTTTTTTAACTTTTTTCTCTTTTAAAAAAAAGTTCTCTATTAATGAACAATGTTAATGGTGGTGATGCCTTTATTTTCTTCAAGCGCTCTCTTAATTTCTTTGTTTTTTAATGTTGTTTGGTTTGTAATCCATGTCATTGTGTTTTTGTGAAGCCACAGACAATTTTTCACATTCTGGACAAATAGAAATCTAATCTAAACTAAACTAATCTAATCTAATCTAATCTAATCTAATCTAATCTAATCTAATCTACAGGCACCCTCCTGGACCTTATATTACATAATTATTGGCAGCTGGTCAACCTGACACCATTCTGCTGCATTTTGTACAGAAGCAGCAGGTGCTGTCCTGCCATTCAGTCATCTGCTGACATATTATGACACCGCGACGAGTTCTGTCTGGTCACGTTCTCATCTGACACAATCTAGCAACATGTCACGCGGACACAAAAGTTGGCTTTTAGTGTCACGATCTTCCACTAAAAGCACTGTCAAAATGGTGGTGTTTTATGAATTCAGAATGAGAATGAGCAGGGTGAGCGGCCTTCATCAAGTGAACTGGCCTGTATAATTGGACGTCTCATCCACTGTTAAGGACATCCATGGTTCAAGTTCAAGGACATTTAAACTATTCAGAAACGCTTCATTTGAAGCTTCTTATGCAGAATTATTATTGACATTTCCAAATTCTAATTTCCAAAATTTTTCAGTGGCTAACCAACAACCAAGAGTTACTCCACTGCCTCGCCACTTACAGTTAATATTTAATGTTATCAAATGTTTGTTTATTATTGATTTGTACATGATATTAATAATATCTGCTCTGCTGGTGTGTGCTTTTAAAAGTCAATGCCATCATATTTCATATTGAGTGTTTACTCCGGCATGAATCATAAAACTTCACTGAACCAAACCCATGTGTTTCAAGTAATCAGCTCTGTAAGGCATTCTTTTTTGGAATATATTGCAGCATTCAAAACAAATTAAAAAGAATACAAACTGTCATGATCCATCCAAAAAAATGCTATCTGATATTTGACATTAGTAATATAAGTGAGGAGTAACCCTTGAATTAGTGGTTAATCTGTTGAGTCTAACACATGCACACACATCCACCCAACATACACCTTGTCATCCAGTGACTTAGTGTATTTGTAATGGTTTTCCCTGATGGGGGTAGCCTGCCCTGGTGCTCCGGGTGCTGAGCCTAGCTGCCTCGCAGACCTTTTCCCTTCCAAATGGCTCCTAATGAAGAAGCTCATTAAGGATCAGCGGTTGCTTAATGAGGGCCACACAGCTGCTCATTAGGCTCAGGCCTTGAGGCTTTGTCTTTTCATTGATAGCAGCTCAGCACCTTCTTCATATCCACCTTTTTTAGAAAGCTATTCTGTCGCGGTGGGTGACCAAGCAGGTTAGCACATCTGGCAGCATTTAAAATCCTTGTCACTGGCTGTTAAAGGTTCAGACATGTTTAAAAAGAGTATATGTAGGTCAAACAGCCCGAAAACGCTCCGCCTGCTGCGCCTGCGATGTTCAGTACACTCCATAATATGAATTCGATACATGAAACTCAAGTGTTGCTACTGAATATCAATTGCAAATACATCCAGAGTGACACAATGTTAACCCTTTGAAACCTGAGCACATTAGTTTGATTTCGTGCAGAAACACAGGGAGAAGGAAATGAAGACATGAAGACATGGCCCGAGGAAAAAAATAATTACCAGAAAATTACATGAAAATAAGCAAAAATAAAACATAAATAAAACATAAATAAATAAATAAATAAATAAAGGAAAAGTACATTACAAACTACATTTTTTACATATGGATTGAGGCACTATAACCACTTGGTTACGTTTAGAAAAAGATTGGGTTTTCAGTTAAGATGTCTATGTTTACATGGGACACATACAGCTGTCTTCTGGATGAAAGTCCAGTGTTTGTTGACCCATTAACCTCCTCCCTACTGGGACTTTCTTACTTTTCATATTACCTATGGGGTTGTAACATTTACTACAACCCATCGTGTGACATTGCTGAACCAGGGAATTTTTGTGTCCACCAAAACAAAACTGACTTTCCATTGGTACTGTGTCAAGCTTTAACACAATATGTGCCACCACAACACAATATGGTTTAGAGGGTGTGGTCATTTCACATGTTTTTCTGAGACCAGGTTGCCTATGATACCAAAGAAAGTCACTCACAGCCTACATACAGGTTATTTGGCTCCTGTGAAAGTGTTAGCAGAGTCCACAGCTGCTTTCATCAGTCTAAAAAGACAACAGTTAGATGTTATTATGATGAAGACATAATGAAAGATGCATACTTTTTGCCCAACAGGTCTTTTAAAAAAGGTTGACAGCAGACGTGGATAAAGAATCTAAAAGGGTCACGCCTGCTTTGGATACTAAGTGATTCGGGGTTTGTCATCAAGCCTTCCTTATCTCTCGTTCACTTTGTTCACTTCATCTGGCCAGCCAGCTGAGTTTAGTGAATAATAAGGAGATCTCACTCGCCATTAATAGCTCTGCTGCATGCTGGGGGAATGTGTCTGCTGTGAGCAGAAGGACATGCCTATGGATGAATCTGTTAAGTGATCGTGTTTCAGAGCTGATTAGCACACTGTCACTGTGGTCAGGCAAATGCTAATGCCTGGCAGACAGCATTCCCATTGAGTGATCCTTTTTATCTAAGACCTCCTTATTTATAACATCACGGACTGACGATCTTTACACTCAAAGCCTTTAAAAACTTCAGAGTTGTAACTGTCATTCTGCAGAAACTCCTTTCCAATCTGACCTGCAGTTAATTTACTTTTGATCAGCTGAGTTGACAATGGTGCCACTTTAATTAGCAGGCAGGAACATACAAGTTCGGCATCGATTTTTCTATATTTCTATGTTTTAATGTGAAGGTTTATGTATGAAATGAATTGAATAGACTTTATTTTGAACATTTAACATGGTCTCTATTGCTAATTTCCCCACTCAGGAGAACCGTGTAATAATGGCAAGTCATTCAAACCTCTTTTATTGCATGTGTTATCTTTACAAATCATTCTTTCATATCTACCCCTTATCCACTGAATGCAAGTTTTTTTAAACAGAAGGAAACCCACTAAAAATAGTCAACAGACTCCTCTCCCACTGCAAATAGCCTAGAGTTGTGTACGAGGCCCTGCTGCAGGCAAGCATGCCTTTCTCTCTATATATATATTTTTTTTTAATTTTACTGGTGTGTTACGATAATGGCAACCAACACTTGGGATGTTAACAAACACACATGCTGGCACAGATGGTAAAGATTAGGGGAAGGATGCATGTGGTCAGGTGCAGAATGCATTCTTTATATATTAATGATAATAATAAATTTTATTCATAGAGCGCTTTTCACAATACTCAAAGACACTTAACAGAAACAGAAAACAAAGTAAATTTAAGTCAGTAAAACATGCAGAATAAATAAAAACAAAATCAGTAAAAGCAAGACAGAAGCAGTGCCATCTTTCCGTTTTCATGCGCAGGCAACTGGTTCTGTCCAACCGTGTTCTCAGCTGACACCCCCTGTGTAAATGTCACATGGACGTCACCAGTTCTGTCTGGCCTTGTTCTTTGCGGTGGTCCAGGTGGATGCGTAAAGTTCCTTTTGGTGTTAGATACTTGAGCCGAAAGCACTGACAAAGCTCTGCGCACAAAATGGGCTGTTCAAAATCAGGCTTTATTGTAAATTCAAATTGTTTTCAACTTTAATTGCTACAATTTTTAGCCAACATCAGTACTGATCATGAATCGATACGTCCATTAATTTTCGGAATTTTTACCCTTTAAAATAATGCTACATGAAAAAAACAAAATAAAAATGTATTATTTTCAATATACTACAGGCTTAAGTAGTTTTTTTTTACTTTCACAGCCTAGGATATGTCAGTTATTAGCAGCAACATTGTATTTTATACATTTTTATTTTTTGTGCAGTGTAAACAACATCAGTCCAAATAACAAATATCAGATATTCATACATTTTCAGAATTTTAATCCTTAATCCTCCCTAAAATAACACAGAAAATAATTATTTTTTCAACCAAAAATTGCTGTTAAAATGGGTTTCAGTGGAGCTTTTTTTTTTTTAGAAAGTTTGAAGTTTGAACATTACAGTGTTCTTTTCTCCACAGTGTATTTTAGACTTATTGTCTTGCCAAAATTATATATATATATATATATATATATATATATATATATATATATATATATATATATATATATTTAAAAGAAGAATTTAAAGTGTGTACAAAGCACCGCTTGTACGCTCTGCTTTCAGTGGAAAAGGGGTATGTAAGAAATGTGTCATTTGTATAGATAAAACATGCAGGAAAACTGGTTTGAATGACTTTCCTCAAAGGGCGAATATAAGTCTGTTGTAAAAAACAGTTTTTCTTTGTTTGGAGTCTAGATGAAGTCAAAGGAGTTTAGATCACACCTCAGAAACCACAATACAACATTGTCAGTGACCTCAAATCATCCTTTAATCAGCTTCAAATTCCTCCTAATAGGAAGCGATCTAACAGTGATGTCGATATCTGATATCAGTGCGACCACGTTTCCTTGACAAACAGAGATAATAGCGGATAGTGTGCCACACTGAGCGGTCAGGGTGTGTTCGCTCGGCAGCCGCTCTCCTTTCCTCGCCGGTGTTTGGTGGAATAAAAGCGATGCACTCTGGGTGATCAGGCCAGGCAAGATCCTGCGCAGCGGGAGGGGCGGCTGCGCCTCATTAGGGCGCTATTTTAACAAAGCACTTTCTCTCTGGCTGCCGCAGAGAGGCGTGTAACCGCGCCTCGACATCCCATGCTTTCCCCTCTCAGCCCTCACAAAGGGATATAAATCTCCTTTGAGCAGGATAATTACCAAGATAATTTTATCCATAATGATGCTTGTCAGTCAGGAGTGCTGATGAAATTAAAGAACTTCTTCTCTGTGAAATTTCTCCCCCAGATTTCTCCCCAGATTTATGTGTCAGGGGAAGAAGAAAAAGGAAAAAGAGAAAGTCTGAGAAACTTTTTTTCGTCTATAATAGGCTGACTCCATAAATCCCCGCGGTGTGAGCGGCGTGTACATTCCTCACCTGGCCCCGAGCCAGAAGTCAAGCTCACATCCATTTGAAACAAAGGTTGCGGGCGAGCAAACGGTCATTGTGGTATTTACATTATTCACAATGACAAACCAGCTGCAGTGCCGTGGCAGAACATAATGTACTCATTGTGTGGCTCCTGTCATCAGAGAACATCATTCAACTTGACACTTAATTTGCTGTTCACACACATGCTGGTAAATATGCAGACATGTGTGTTGCGGGCAGATCTTGGGAATCCAGGACGGGCCTTTTAACAAAACAGCGTACTTGATCATCGTGTTCTGTCGGAGAGGAAGTCAGCCCTCGCCCTCGCTGAGGAGAAACGGCACACCTTGATCTTGTATCTGAATTCTTCCGACTTGTCTTAGTGTTTTTTTTAAAAAAAGGGCTACTTAAATTATTTCTGAGCTGCTGTTATGAGGCTCGGTGGCAAAGGTAAAGGCCTCCTGTGGATAAGAGGAGATAAAAGGGAAAAACAAAAGACATCACTGCCTGGATGTTATAATATTTAGCATAAGCAGCGCCAAACATTTCTTCAAGGAATACATGTCTTGTGCTTTCTTTTAAAAAATTAACGTGGAGGAATTGGGACCCTGTTACCCGTTGTATCACTCAACAAAGACGACTGAACAATCGCTTATGTCAAAGTTTGACAATGACAGAATTAGAGCAGGGTTTTTCTCGGCTCCCTGTCCCCCACAGGGAACCTGGCTCACACAACTCACAAAAGAAGTTTACTTTCGTTGTCATTTGAAATTACGCTCATTTGCATTTTCCGGGAGAATGGGGCCACATGAAAAACAACGATGCCACCAAGCGGGGCATGAAGAGATGCAGCGCATCTTTGAAATGGAACCTCGGAGCACTTCAATGGGATGAGCTGTCTGGTGATCACCCCTGCAGGGTTTTAAAGAATCTGTAATTCAGGAGAAGGAGAAACTTCTCCAGATGGCGTCTAGATTTCTGCCTTCCTCCGCTGCTTCACTTACATTAGTGCATGACCATGAGTATGAGTATTAGAGTATGACCATGGGATAATGTTCTCACCATCCACCGTCAGCTTCTAGATACACGCCATGTGCTGCAGCATTTTGGGAAACATAGACCTTTTCTGTCTGAGATCAGCTGGATATGTCTGGAAGCAGAAACACATTCTCACTTTGAACTCGTCACATATTCACATATTGACGTTCGGTTCCTTGTCAACCTATGACATGCCGGTATGCCGCTACAGAAATGCATGTGGTGGGATGACACAACCTGTTACCGTGACGTCAACAATGCACGTGTGGTGGGGTCCATATAGTCACACATCGTAGACTGTTACAATTGCTGGGATTAGGCACCAATGTCACAGATGGTTAGGTTTAGGCAAAAAAGGCACATGGTAAGGTGTTGAAAACACACGTGACGTAAATATATGTGGACACAAAACACACACACACATCCAAATGGGACGCAAACTCCAGGCTCCCACATGAAAGTTGGCCCATCCACCTCCCCTCCGTCAAAGCTTGACAATGCAGGGATAATGTCATAGCTTGACATGAATGGTCATTGCCCCAACGTGACCATGTGAGCAGGGGGAACAGCTAGCGTAACTCTGTCCAAAGTTCAAACACACACCTAGCAACACCCAGCTTATGTGTTGGATCTATTTACTGGCAAACTGCAGATCAAAACTAAAGGTGCACAGTTCCAGGATGCTGTCACGACCCAGTCACCATACAATACATACATACCAATACGCTGTCATCCCAACTTGTCACATGGTGCCGCTTGATCGGTGATCTTCCATGTCTCTTGATTACTTTTTTGGTATCCTTCTGCATCAGCTGTTTGCGGGATGTCCGAACCAGGATGCCAACAAATGCATATGATGGGATGACGCAGCACATGACAGGGACTGTCTCGATGGTTAGGATTAGGCAGAAAAGTCATGGATGGTTAAGTTAAGGCAAAAGAGGCACATGGTAAGGTGTAGGAGTGAGTAAGTGAACTCCAAACTTCGGCACAAAAGTCAATTGATTTTGTGACCAATCCACCTTCCAATACCCACAACAAACACTGAGGCTAAGGTGCAGTTGGTTAAGGCACAAATGCTTTTTGTGGCACTGTCCCAGCAGTAAACACGCCATGTGTTTGTGAAGATAACTGCTTTTCATGGCACTGTCCGCGCAGAAAATGTGCTAATCATATTAAAATGCTAACACTTTCATGGCACTTCCAACAAGAAATGCGGTGATGGCTATGTAAAAAACATTCACTTTTCATGGCACTATTCCAGCAGTTAATGCAGCAATGTCAGCGCAAAAATTATTCGCTGACAGCTCGTACGCTGCATCATTTACACACTGATATGTATGGACTGTGTGAGGTTTACAGGTTAATATTGTAGCTAACTTGTATTGCATGTGATTTCTGCTTATACAAAAAAACCTGCATAATGCTTTAAAATCATATAGCAGCTTACTGTTAATGTTAACTTTTGGCTCCAAAAAGCACTGTATTTTGAAAAAAACAGTACATTAATGTTAGTATTTGGCTGTATTTTTCCAGGAATGTTGGTCAAATCCTCTAACGGAAAGCACAGCCATGGAAAAAACATAATGTCCTTTCTAAGAAAGCAAATTAAACATCAGTTTTTTAAAGCAGGAAGAGGGAAAAAAGGAAAATCAAACAAATTAAAACAAAAGAAAATGTTGGTCATTTTATGGTTCACGTACATTCATTAAAAATGTTTCCTTATTAGTATTTTTTTAAAATGTCATCAAGGCAGAATTACAAAACATTTTTGCTGCTGCAAATTAGTAGTATATAACCTCAGTGTCGGTGCCAAGGGAGGGGCCACGACCTCCATGACACAATCCTTGGCCCTGCCACTGCCCTTCCTGCTTGCAAAAATAACAAAAAATAATTGGACGCCTCTGTGTGGTGTTTTAAAACTTGAGAATGTACCCAGTTAATGTTTTGTTCCTTACAATCAATGTACCCCTTCAAATTAAAACTCTATATGTTTCTTTCTAAGGAAAAGGACACCTGATAAATAACCATAAATCAGCTAACATTCAGATACATAACATAGTGTTGTGACAGTATTGTTTGGAAATCAAAATGTTAACTGTACCGATATTAATCAATTCACATCAGACAGCATCATTATCTGTAAAATAAGAAACCGAGACAGTTTGGATGTGAAGTCCTTTAACATCCTGCTCAGCTGATTGAGAACATTTCGATTCACTATTTCTAAATGAAACGTGTTGAACATAACCCGACTGAGCCATCTCTACTTTCCTGTTTAGGTTTGTTATGCTAAAAAATTCCACTAGATGTTGCTGTGTCTTTAGGCACTGCCTTTTTAGGCACTGCCTTTTTTCCTACAGAGGGTTAGTACCAAGAAAAATCGAACCAAACATGATGGCTCTGTGTGATGGGATTTTCAGAGGTAGGCATATTTATTCAACATGTTGTAGTTTCAAAGGTCTTATTGAACAGGTTTATTTTACTTTGTACAAAAATATAGAAAATATAAAAAGAGTCAGATAAATTTTAAAACCATGCTCTACATATATGTGTGTGTGTGTGTGCTGAAATAATTCCGTAACTATGATGTTTTACTGTTATAGTTGAAATAGCCTTTTATGGTAAAAGTAGTGATGCTGAGATAATAAATTTGTATTTTCTTAAGACTTAAAAACAGATAGAATACTCACTGTCATTAATACCATATATTTAATGTTTTTCCATTATATATTTTATTTTAAAAACTATATTAGTGTGATTTTTTCCATTATATCTGAAGTGTTTTCATAGTAGTGTAATGATAAATATCTAGAAGCCATACGTGGAAATATTGCAAGTACTAGTAATACTACTTTCTACTGTCTAAAGCCATGCTTTAATGGTTGAATTGGCCTTTCACAGTTTAAGTTGTGATGCTTAGATAATAAATGAACATTTATATGAGTTAAAAGCATGTGGTATATTACCTTGTTGTTGATACCACATATATAATATAACTATATTAGATATTTGTTGAAAAGAAATATATCAGTATGATTTATTTTATTGTATTTTATTTTACAATTTCTGAGATGTTTTCAGAGTAGCAAATAGTACATCCAGAATACATATGTGGAAATAATATTAGTAGTGGTAATAGTACTAATTCAGTGGTCATACATTAATATATGCTGGTATACTAACATATTAAAGGCATTGTAACAATACATGATTTCTAATTTTGATTTTTTTTCTTCTGTTTTTTCCATTATTGCTTGCATGCATTGTTTTTTTGCTCAGAGAGGAGATTAAAGGTATCCAGCTGTTATTTATTGTCCATCTTGGTTTCCTCTCTATGTCCATTGTTATGTGCCAAAAAATTACACAGCTGTGTCAGAGCTGCACAACTTTCCTCAGCATGGATAACCTCTGAACACAAGAACATTTTAAAGAAGGGAAATGAAAGAAAAATCAATGAGGGAGGATTTTTGTCTGAGCGGGCCAGTGTGAAAAATACAGCCGAGCATTTCACATGCTGCCGAGCCCAACGCTGACCTCCATCCAGCCGGCAGATCAATGGACAGGACGGAGGCCACCGGGGTATTGATTGATTAATCAAAGCTAATGTTCTTTTGATCAGCGCTGCCGCCCTATTAACCGGCGGAGGCAAAGTAAAGCAGCATGTTTTATTTACTCGTTCGGGGTCCCTTGTTGACTCCTGCTGCAGACTTCAAACACACTGTGACAATTCTGTCATGGCTGTGATTGACAGGAGAACTTACCCTCATGTTTGCCTCACACATTCATTCTCCAGCGTGGATTTTTTTTAATCGTGTTTGCTTTTTGTTAATAAATCTCTGAAAGAAAGACTTGTTTTTTCTTTGTCCTTCGTTTCTTTCGTCTCTGCATTGTCTCTTTTTAATATGTTCTGTTCTCTAGTCTTCACACAGCTACAAAAACATTATTCGTTTTAATAGCATTTCCTTTTCGCATATTTATTCTTTTGTCAGTTGTTTATGTCTTTATACATAAAACGTTCACAAAGTAATACTTCATATCATAGCATTTATAGGCTACATTCCAATAAAAGTACCACAGAAAACAGTGTTATGATAAACACATTGCTGTTGCGGCTTCTGAAATGCCTGCATGCATAGACATTATTTTTACATTTTATATTTAGAATTTAGAAGATTAATTTTCCTGAAACTTGAGATTAACCCTTTGAGACGTGGGCAAATTGGCTTGATTTTTCTCAAAAACACTGGGAGAGGGTCATGAGCAACTTAAGAAAAAATATCCAAAAATTGTCAAAAAAAAGTTGTCATGTCTAGGAAGTTATGTTGATTTGCTTTTTGTCTTGTGTCTACGTTGTCTCATGATTTCCTGTTTTATTTTGAAATTTTAACTCTCCTCTTGTTTCAGGTCACTTACTCCTCCCTTTGTGTGTTTTCCCGCCAGTGTGATTGTCGGTCCGCCCTGATTGTCTCCACCTGTTCCCCCTTACCTTGTGTATATATAGTCAGCGTCTCCCTTTGTCCTGTGCCAGTTCATCTTGTCTTGTCAGTCAGAGAACCAGCGCCATTTCCATGCTCAGAATTTATGTCAAGTCACGTTTTGTTTGTTCCTCGCTCCTGCTTCTTGCTCAGGTCAAGTACCTTGTTTTGTTTGTTACATTGCTGGTCTTTTGTTCCCTTCGCTAGCAGTTTATTCCTCGTCAGAGTGATTTTTTGCTGTGAGTTTTTGCTGTCTCATCTGAGCGAATTTTTGCTGTTACTTTTTCCTGCCTCTTTAGAGTGATTTGATTTTGCCTTTCTCTGTGAAAGACTTGTTGCCTTTTAATAAACTTATTTTTTGATACTTTGACCTTGTGTGTCGTGCATTTGGGTTCAGCTCCAAGTTCGGTCTTGTCAAAAGTAAAAAGTATAACAAAATTACCTAAAAACAGAGCAAAAAACAAAGTTTTTTTTCCCTATAGCTTTTCAAAAAATTTTCCAAATTTACTAATTTCTTGCAGTATGTGAAACAATTCTTGTCCAGTTGCTCATTGCCTTTTCCACGTTTTCAAAAGAAAAAAAAGGTTGAAATACTTAGAAATGCATCTGAACGCAGCACAAGAAAAGTGATGTCCATCCAAGTTTCAAAGTGTTAATTTCGCTACAATGGTGCAGTTTCTGAAGAGTCCTGAAAGGCCATGATAGAAGTGGTTTTGGGTTTTTTTTGTGTTTTTTTGCATTTCATCACATTCCAAATAAATTATTTAGGACACTGGCATATGTAAAGACAACAAGTTCTAATCTCAAGTCATCAGATGTGCCGCTTTTCAGTGGACTTCCATGTGGAAGTCTGTATTCTTCTGTGTCTGTACTTTAAGTTCCGGGAAGCTGCAACTGTTATGTCAACACCAGCACATGGTGGGATGATGCAGCAGGTGGTTATGTTTAAGCAACAAAAGCACATGGCAACCCACGCTGGGGAGTCAACAAACGCACATGCTGGCATGAATAATTTGGATTAGGCATTAGAGGCATATGTAAGGTGTAAGGTGTAGGGAAAAAAAATGACACTCAGATGGGAAGAGAACACCAGACTCCCGCATGAAAGCCTGGGGTTTGTTTGATCCATCCACTGCAACTCCCTTTAGCCTTAGAGACACCCTCATGCTCCTTTTATGACATTTTCAAGGCCAGCATTTCAACCTGATGCCATACTGCTACAGTTAATGCAATCGTGACAGGTTCTGTCATTTTAGAAATTGTTTCCATTAGGCGTATTTTATATTCACAATTTCAATTTGTCTGATTTGAGGGTTACTGGAAACCTGCCTACTGCAGCTATGTCTAATATTTGTACAGTCTATGTAAACTCAGATTTTTCTGAAAAAAAATTAAACTCTTTTGTATTCTAATTTATCAGAAAAACAAGTGTCAGTATCTTAAAGGAAGACATATTAAAATACGTTATAACTCATGAGGCACATTTGTTGCTCGGTTCCTAGTTTCGGGTCATAAGGTGGACATTAATACATCTTAAATTACCACTTTTTTAAAGGCAGATTTGTATCAGAACCAGGGACTTTTTGAGACTCAATTATAGACAGGCTGGTAAATATTGTATTATGCAGTGTGCCACTTCATGTAAGAACCAGGTCCTTGTAGTACATACAGCATTTCTAAAAGGTTTGATGGTATTTCACAGGATGAATAGAGAGAGTTTTGTCGCTGCATCAAGGCCTGGTTGAATCCTGCGCCATGGCTAAATAATAGAGAGAAACAGGAGAGAGCTGCTGTGCGTGCTGCTTAAGGCCAGTCCGGTCCTAATCAGCCTCCCAACTGTTTCTCCCAGCATGCACAAGGAGCCCGAGCAGGCTCCTGACCACAACAAGGCAATCAGCATCACACATTATGTGTTGCATGCTGTTGGGGGGGCGACCCCGGGCATCAAAGCATTTGATAACAAATTCAAGGTTTTTAATGTCTTCCAGAATCTTTTTCTTTCTGTTATTTTTTCTGTATTGTGGTTTCTAATGGAGGAATGTTTCTCTCTTCAGCTCCCGGCTCTGTTTTGTTATGCCACTGCGCCGCATTGAAGGGAATGACAAGGTTCTCTGCTGAATCCGTGCAGTTCAGACCACCTCACTCTCCTGCTTTGCAAACACAACTCGTTTCATTTTTAATGATCTCCTCAAGTGCAGATATTCAGGTCTTCCTTTGCTTAAAGACCTCCATACACACACATGCATGCACACGCACACACACGCGTGCGCACACACACACACACACACACAGACACTCACACACACACACAGACATCAGTTTATTCTCACAAACTTGACGGCATCTTGAAAGCACTGCTTATAATTTCTGAGGTGAATGCACCTCCATCTTTCTTCATTTGAGAGGCCCCTCATCCCCTCCCCGCCCTTGAGTTTCTCCAATGTCAGCGCTCACTTCAAAAGCCTCAGAATGAGTTCTGAGGACTCCATTGAGATTTCCCATTGCAAACAATTATTCTGTCCATGGTGCTTTGACAGAGATTTCTTTAGATTTATATTACTAGGCCATGAATCAAATATCTCTCTGTCTCAGTGGTGCCTCGCGCTTCACAGCGGTTATGCTATTGACCAAAACCTTGAGCTGAATGTAGATTATTCTCTGCGGAGGGATCTAGGAGCTGATTTAATTCAAAAACAGCTCAGTCAGGAGTGAGATTTGGAGAGCAGATTTAGGGAGAGTTTAGATTTGGAGGTTTTGGGGTTGTTGAAGTTCAACTTGTAACTCAGTATTTCTGGTCCTCCCACACTGTAAAATCTGACAAGTTGATCCTACTTTAAAAAAAAAAAAAATCTTGGAGACCGACTGCCTTGAAAACGGCAGGTAAATATAGAAATTCTCATGTTTCTTCATATCTGATTGTAAGAAATGAAGTAAGTAGAACAACACTTTAAGTAAATCTAACAATCAAGTTTAAAATGACAGCTGAAATTATCTTTCTAAATGACAGCAATTTATAGTCAGTGAAAAGGATATTCTTTTTGAATTTCTTTCAGAACACCTCATAAATGTTGGAAATTAAAAGCTGAAAACATGTAAAAAGAGTCATTTCTATAAAGCACTTAATTTTAGAGGTAGACTGCTAAATTGTTTCATACTCTATATTATATATTACCCTATATTTTAGGGTTTTTTGGGCGGACCTAAACAAGTGACTTAAGTGACATAATTCCTCCCTTACACTAGCATTATTAGGTAAATAAGTAAAATAAATTAAGTTATTCTGATTTAACTGAACAGTTGTGTTTACTCTGTAGTATTTAGGAAAATAGCTGTATTTCAAAAAATAATTAGTAAATTTAACAATTAATTATGAAATACCCATTCACCCTTTAACACCTGGATCAACATCAGTTTTCTTGTATTGTGTTCAGATTGTGTTCAACCTGAGAAAATGTATTTGAATTTGTTTATAATAAGCAACTTGGCAAGAAGTGACTGGCAAATAATTTGGCAAGAAATTAGTAAAAGGTGAAAAAAAAAGACCAGAAAATAAAAATTTTTGTGTATCCAAAAAAGGGAAAATGCCCAGAAAACTATTTTTATATTCTTTTTTTTTTAATTTCCTTGTAACTTAATTCATGTCTTACAAATGTTGTTGGCTTATTTTCAGTTAATTGTCTTGTAACTTTTATTAACTTATTGCAATTTTTGGGCCCATCTATTGATAAGTTGGTTGTCTCTTTTTCCCCTGCTTTTTGATGGAAAGCAAACCAATTTGTTTAATTTTTAAAGGGTTCATTAAAACTAATAGTTAAATTTACTTACCTTTATCAAGGCAATCCTAGACTTGTCAAAATAAGAACAGCCTGTGAGTTTACAGTGCACCTCTCCCCTCTTTCCCTCAACTCCTCCAACCTCTCTGGCCTGTGTACCTGCAATATCCACCTGGGCTGGGGGGGGTCTTTCATGGTGTGCGGCTGGATCATCCAAAATAGATAAGAAAGCCTCTGTGTTGCCACAGGAAGGCGTTGTGAAGTCTCCCCAGCAGTGGTCCCAGCAAAGCTGCCGATGAGAACAAGAGCTGGAGCCTTAAAAGAGGCTCCACTCCAACACGGCACACCTCCCTCAGGTAACCACCCACACTGAGGAGACTCACAGACGCAGCCATGTCCGCGAGGAAAAATGAATCCTAGTAAACACAGCTGAATAAATAAATGCATCAACTTTCTTTATTCTGAATTTCAGATTATTGCTGCGGGACTCGGGTGAAGTTTGAAACCAAAGCGGGCCCACCTGAGATATGCTGCATTACAGGCAACTGTTGGACAGGCTCATAAATCCAAATACTGCTGCTTGTTTCTGTATTAGTGAAGTAAAGCTTATTCCAACATTATATCATATTGTTATGATTGTTTTAACTGCTGAACATTTTTCAAAGGATGCTGTATTGTTTTAAATATCTGAGGTGTGTTTTTATACCCTCCAGCCAATGCTTTCCTTTTAGTGCACAATGACAATCAACTGGCAGAGATTTGAAACTTTCCCGACATCAGTGATCCATCACTCTGAGCATCATATCTGCTTTTATTGTTGTCACACACACATCATTTTCATAATGCTGCTGGATTGATGTATAAAATCTGTATCACGTTGCCACACAGTCATAACAGCATCCTGACGGCAGGCGGACATGATGTTCGCTGTGATTTATTAGCAAACTCAAGTTTCTGTGCAGGTTAATTTTTAAAGTCCACTTACATGAGGTGAAAGCATTGAATGATTTTTACAAGATTTGTAATAATTGAACTAAAGCATGCAGAAACACTGCTCCTTTAACTCTTTAAATCCCGCTTTAATATGACATACACTGGTATCACTCTGTACATTACATGCACTTTTCAAAATCAAGCTTTAAAAAATATTATACATTGATATTATATTCTGCTTTAACAAGTGTTTTTTTTAATACCAACATCAGTCCTAATTATAAATATCAAATATATATCTATTTTCCAAAAAATTACTCTTTAAATGCCAGGTTTTTGTTGATGCCACTTTTGATGAAAAAAAGAGATTATTTTCACTGCACTAGATGCTAAGTAGATTTTTTTTTTTTTAATATCACAGCCCGGGACAGGTCATCTCATTTCAAAATCAAAAAAGCCATTGAATTTATAGCACTCACTATTCATGCATTGGAATTATTTATTTATATAAAATTTTTGCCTCATTCACATTTTAAAAAATTCAAATAATATGTATTGGAACAGCCTGCCGGAGAACCTCAGGATCACAGACAGTGTTGAGGTTTTTAAAAAGAGGCTCAAGACCCATCTTTTCAATCAGGCTTTTAACTAACTAACTAACTAACTAACTGACTATTTATTTATTTATTTATTTATTCTACTTTTTTATTTTATCTTATTCCACTGTTTTAGTCTCCCATTTATTTATTTATTTATTTATTTATTTATTTATTTATTAGCGGTTATAATCTTTAAACTATTTTACTGTGCACTTGTATTCTTTGTCTTATTTTACTGTTTTAGTCCCTTATGTTCTTAGCTTTTATGTTCTATACCTTATTTTATTGTATTAGTTTTTAGCTCCAGTGTCATCGGGGCCTACCGGACTGGGAGTTGTCTCTGGTCCACCATTGGGGGTGCTGTACCGTGGACTGTTTCGGCCCGGGTGGCTAGAGGGCTCGGCATCTTGGTGCGGGCACTCCTGTCCGCCCGGGTTGGGATGGTCTCTGTGGCGGCGCCCCGGCAGTGCTGGACCGTGACCTCTCTCAGTGAGGTTGGCCCCCAAAGGTAGCTTCTCCCTCGCCTCAGGTCTCAGTGCCTAGCCATGTCTCTTTAGTAACAGCTGGTGTGTGTTGGTGTATGTGTGCGTGTGTGTGGGTGGTGAGGGGGGGTGTTCGGGTGCCTTTGCGAATAGTTGTGGGAATATCTACATGAATGTGTGTGTTTTGTTGCGTACGTATATGTGGGGGTGGGAGGGTCAGGATGTCTGTATTTTTCTTGATTGTCTTTGATGTTTTTCATTTCTGTTATTGTTTTTAATCTCTGTGAGGCACTTTGTGTTACTCTTTGTATGAAAAGTGCCATACAAATAAAGATTTGATTGATTTGATTGATTTGAGTTGCTCAAATTCAATAGGCCAAATTCAGAGGCCAAAATACAAGCTTTAAAATTCAACGCAAACATCCATGGATCTATCCATCCATGGAACCCAAGGAAAAGCAATCGATTCAAGATCAAGTCAAACCAACATCCAGCGAATGAAATTATGTTCCATTGTGACGTGACACCGATGCCAGAAGGATATCAGCTCATTATTGCAGCTCATGTTGCAGCTTTGTCAACAAACATGAGCGATGGTGCTTTGGTGAGTGTATTAAAGCTGCAGTTGGTAACACACAGGAGAGATAGACTTTGAGAATTCGAAAGAGTGCAGCCTCCAGTTCCTTCATCCTCCATCCCTGTTTCACTTCACCTCTGCAGCTATGTCAACAGATTTCTATACTTGTGGTATTAGCTATTGGCAATCATTAGCATTGCTAACGATCTAGTGAAGTCAAATCAAGTCAATTTTATATATAAAGCCCATTATCACAAATCACAGTTTTCCTTAGCGTGCTTTACAGTATACGACATACCTCTGTCCTTAGAGCCTCACATCGACTAAGGAAAAACTCCCCAAAAAACCCTGTGTAACAGGAGGACAGACAGACGTGCAATAAATGTAGCAAAGATCTAGAATCAATGCTAGAGCCCTTTTGAAAAAAAATCATTTTTGTGCTACAACAAAATTTGCTACTCTGATCATTTATGTCTCCCAATAGTGTGTTGGTTTATGCATTTCTTTAAACTCATATCCTAATGATTTTTAATTTTACAGTAAATTGAATTTGCTCTTCTGGGGTTGGGGGCGGGAGTCAGTGTGTGTACAGTAGCCATCAGCTGCTGGTAAACGGTGTCATTTCTCCACAGAGCGCAGCTGCGTCTCGGAGCTGAATCAATGCTGATCAACATCTATAATGAACGTGGGCTGTGAAAACCGCGTGCCAGTGTTTGTGGAGACAGGTGAGCCTGGACCGTTTTGATCTTTCAAACATGTATTCCATCTCTTCTCTCACCACAAGGGAGCCTCCATCCAAGGTCAGCGCTCAAAGGCAGGGTGCACCATGGGAAATGAGCCTGAGCGAGTGTGTGCCAGCCTTCCTGCTTTTGTGGGATCAGCGCCGCATCAGAAGGATCGGACTGACACTAGTGAAGTCTCCCGGTATCACCTATCACTACCTGTTTCTGCCACAGAGGAAACCAAAGGCCTGCTCTAATTGTATCATTAATATCATTGCAGTCTGAGGGCCAATTATTCTCTCTTTGAGTTTCACCTGCCCCAACCTTGAATCGGGCTCTGCTCGGATGTTTGAGCGCAGACTGGCTGTGTTAGCGAGAGAGGAGCTTTCCAGTCATCTGTGATCAAAGCTGAGCGGATATAGGCCTGAAGACGAAGCCAAGTTTGACACAAAACATGCCTCAAATTGCTTTTAATACAGAATCAGTGCAGTGTGATGTACAGTAATGATGTACATGCACATGTTGAACTCCGCCTGCAACCGTCGGCCCCCATGCACCATGTTTTTCAGCATACAACATTGGTTCACTTTACATTCCTCAACTTTGTTTCATTTTTAAGCTTTTAAAACCTGGGTTAATTGGCTTGATTTCCTTCAAAAACATGGGCAGAGGGCAACTTAAGAAGAAATGACCCAGAAAAAAAGTAAGAAATAAGTGAAAAAAGTACAAGAAAATTACTCAATAAAACACAAAAAACCACACAAACAAAAAACACATGAAAGTTAAAAAAAAACAACATGAAAAAAGTAAGGAAATTAACTGAAAATAATTTTAAATGTTTAATTGTGATAATTCTAAATAAAGTTCTGTTGGCTTTTGAGCCTAGCATATAAAAACATAATAATTTATGAAATCCTAAAAAAATCTCTTGCAATTTGCGGGATGTTTGTTGCCTTTTAATTGCCTGTTTTTCCTCATGTTTCTGAAAGCAATTAAAACAATTTTCTCAAGGTTTAATGGTTTGAAAATTTGTTAAAGGTGAGTGAATGCAGCTCAAGAAAAGTGATGATGATCCAGGTTTCAAAAGAGGAAACCATTAGAGGAGGACCCACTCTACCTCTGAACCACAGACCAAAGGGGGAATAAATGATTCATTGTTGTATTTAGCTCTGGTGTGTTCACACTGATTTTCACAAATGAACCATGACGAGGAACTGTGAAGTTTTACAGACTGGCAGGTAACTCACTGAGTTTTGGCGATTGTCATCCGGCATTCTCAGGATCCATGTGGGGAATTTAAATTACGGTGACTGGCAGAAGTTTATGCAGGACTTCATTGCTTCTATATTTAATGTGTCTCAGGGAAGGACAACCCGCTTTACCTCTTAGCCACAGCCATCCCTGCTTGGGACTGAGCACCCAAAAACTGTAGAGGTAAGAAACAGAGCTTGACTTGGCTTGGAACAAACCATGTAGGGCAGCTGTATTCAGTTAAAATTCAAAGAGGTCCAGTTGCTAAAATTTTCTCCCAGCACAGGTCTGAACCTCATACCTGAAATCAATATCCTTATCGATTTATTGAACATTTTACCATTACATTCGATTATGATTAATGAATGATTATTTTTTTGTGGTTTGTTTTTTGCCCTCATAGTTCACTGACACAGTTTCATTTGACCATGGTGTGTTCATCATCTATTATTATTTATTAAACTTTCCAGCATTATATAAAAATTCAAAGCTCCATCTTAATCAAATTTCAGGTAAATGTAAGCACATTGTGCTGATAATCAGCCAACCTCTCCTGACTGCAGGACTCTGACTTCAACTTCTGTCAAACTTCTGTGAAACATCTGTGCTATTCATCATTTTACTCAGGAAAAAAAAGAAAAACTTTTGAGTAGTTCTATTTCTCCTATAGCTGCCAACAGCTTGCCAACATTCCCAGTTAAAGAAAGGGTGAAAATAAGGTAATGAGTCTGTGGCCCCAGGCCCCAAAAACATTACATCTGCCCCTGGTAATAATAATGAGAGCTTAGCGCGAGCAGCTGGATGAGACAGGGAGCGATGTGTCCTGATGTTTCTAAATAATTCATCCTAAGACTCGTTCTTCCATTTTATTACAACTTGGCCACAGTCCGTCTTGGAAAACATTTTTGTCCAGATCCGGACCGCGGTCCGCCAGTTGGTGAAGCCTGGCATAGGGCATCAGTCCCGAAGGGAATTTCCGGAATCAATAGCAGAGCAGGTCTGATGATGATGATGAGTGCCACCAGATGTGCAGAATAATTAGTACCAGGTGTAAAGAGTGAGGAAGTGCAAAGAAGAGTTGGGGGTGAACAAAGAAGAGACAAAACCAAAACACAACATGCATGCTCTAAACACACAAAAGTGATTCACGCAGACCCACAGCAGTCAGCAAGGGCTGGTTGAGACTAAAAGTAATGCACCCAAATTCGTACACATCTCATGTATTTCGAAAGGCTGCAATCAAGTGACCAATGCACTGATGGGAATGAACAAGGAAGCAGTCCTGAGCGGTCAAAAATGTGGACTTTGCCTGAGGACTTTTACCCCGGAGGTCCGTTTTCCGGAATTGTGTGAACTTGAATCATTTTAAGGTAAGTTCTTGCCATGTTACTGCTACAATAAAGGTGCTCTTGTGCTTTCATTGTCATAGAATATCACATGACCATTTTATGACAATATGTTGTCAAGCTTACTAACATCTCTAGTTTGATATGATATACAAATTGACCAACTTTAGCAACAATCACAAGCTAAGACACTGTAAGAAAGTACTCATTTGAGGACATTTGGACTTAATTGTTGTATTACAGCAACATTTAAGAAAGGTGTGACAGACTGTTCCCACACAGCCAAAAGAGATTCCTAACTTGAAATATAGAGCAAGAGGTCTATACAGGGTTTCAAAACAAACAAATCACAAGGCTTTTAGATATATTGCATCATTTTCAGTTTTGCTTTCCTACGGCCAAGTTCAGGCATTAAAATGAACAGTTTTGAACATTTTCAGACTTAAACCGCTGACCCATAGAGGTACAAATTATTGAACAGTTGTTGCATTGTTTGTGATTTTGTTTTTGTACACGGTTCAGGCATTGATTTATGTGCTTCGTACATCAAATTTCCCTCAGGATAATACAGTTGAAGCTGAGATGACTTGACTGGACTGGACTTGACAACATTACATTTTTGGTTCGCAGTATCATTCCATATACTTCATTTTAGTTCAAACTTTTTCCAACATCATGTGACTTTTTCTGTTTTTTTCAACATACTATACTATCATTATTTTTTCCACATGCTATAGTGTTACATATTTTCCACTTTTTGGGGTATACTATACTATGAATATTTTCACTTTCAACATACTGTGTTATGGCTTTTTTGTTTTGTATTCCTTTTTGACATTCTATATTGTGACTTTTGTCCCCACTTTTCTGAATATACTTTAACTCTTGTTTTTTCAACTTATACTATAATTTTTTTTGCAATATATTATTCTATTATTCTTTATCTATGTATCGTACTGAAATTTTATTGACTCTTTTGACATTATTACTGTGACTTTTTTTTTGCATGTTCAACATACTACACTATGACTTTTTTCAGCATGCTATTCTATAATATTTTTTTCCTCTTTTTTGACATACTTGGGGTTTTTGTTTTGTTTTGTTTTTTCGGCATACAGTACTTTGGTCTTTCAGTTTTTGCGACAGACCCGTCTATGATTTTTTTCCACATATATATTGTCTTTTTTTTCAACATGCTATAGTATCTTAAATGTATAACTTTTATTCAGTTTTTTTTCTTCTATGACTTTATTTTGACATTGACATTGAATTTCAATATAACTTTTTTCAGTTTATTTGACATACTAAACTAAGTTTTAGACATCCGGTTCTATGACTATATTATTTTTGCTTTTATATTATGACTATTTTATACTTTTTATTATGACTATTCATATGACTTTTCCACATGTAATGATAGGACTTATTTTTGACACACTGTAGTACAACTTTTTATCCGTTTTTGTTGCTGTTTTGAGATGCTTTTCTTTTTTTAAAAAATATGCGATGCTATGATGTTGTTCATTTTCTTCACACATTATGACATTTTTATGCATTTTTGACCAACATGCTGTGCTATTAATTTTTTTAAGCATTTTTGGATGACATACCATACTATGACACTTTTATGCCTTTTTTGGAAGACATACCATACTATAACATTTTTAAGCAAATTTTGACAACATAATATAATATGACTTTTTATGCAGTTTATGACGATATGATATACTATGACTTTTTTATGCATTTTTGACTAACATGCTGTGCTATTAATTTTTTTATGCATTTTTCATGCTTTTTTTGACAAAATACTATACTGTGACTTTTTTTTGCATTTTTGGACGACATACTATATTTTGTCCTTTTCATGCATTTTTGGACAACATACTATACTATGACATCTTTATGCATTGTTGAACGACATTTTATGCTACAACATTTTTACACATTATACTATGATGTTTTAATGCATGTTTGGACGACATACTATACAAAGATGTTTTCATTTTCATTTTTGGAGGGCATACTATACCATGAGACAAAAATGTCATTATATAGCATTTTGAAAAAAAACGACCAAAAACAACATTGTATAGTATGTTGAAAAATGTAAAAATATGACATGACAAAAAAAGGGCTGAAAATCACATAGCATAGCATGTCAAGATACGCCATAGTATAGTATGTCGTAAAAAACAGCCAATAACATCATAATATAGCATCTAAAAAAGGGCTGAAAACCATGTAGTGTAGCATGTACAAACACATTGTAGTATAGCATATTTTTTAAAATCATCATAATATAGCATGTCTAAAAAATGGCCCAAAACAACAGCGCAGTATGTCAAAAAATGTCAAAATATGACATGTCAAAAAAAGGGCTGACAACCACATAGTATAGCATGTTGAGAGCCATCATAATATTGCATGTCAAAAAAACAGCCAAAAACATCAAAATATAGCATGCATAAAAAAAACGACCGAAAATGTCGTAGTATAGTATGTCAGAAAATGTTAAAATGTTACATGGTGAAAAACGGGCTGCAAAGCACATAGTATAGCATGTCAAGACATAGCATTTTGAAAAAATTGCCAAAAACATCATACAATAGCATATCAAAAAATCAACCGAAAATGACATAGTATAGCATGACGAAAAATGTCAAAATGTTACATGGCAGAAAAAAGGTACAGCATGTTGAGACATGTCATAGTATAGCATGTTGAAAAAATTGCCAAAATCATCATAATATAGCCTTTTGAAAAAACTACCAATAACAATGTAGTATAGTATGTCGAAAAATGCCTAAATATGATATGTCAAAAAAAGGGCTGAAAAGAATATAGTAGTATAGCATGTAGGAACATGTCATAGTATGGCATATTTTTTAAAAAACTGCCAATATCATCATAACATAGCTTGTCTAAAAAATGGCTAAAAACTACTATGTCGAAAAATGTCAAAACATGACAAAAAACAGGGCTGAAAACCACACAGTGTAGCATTTCGAGCCACGTCATAGTATAGCATGTTGAAGAAACGGCCAAAATAGTCATAGTATAGTATGTCAAAAAAATGTCAAAATGTGAAGTGTCGAAAAAAAGGGCTGAAAAACATCATAATATAGCCTGTCGAAAAAACGACTGAAAATGTCATAGTATTGTCAAGGAGCCACAGCTCTCCTCTTTAATAGTCTAAGAGCCCCTTTTACTCAGAAACTCTAAATAATCAAATGCCACCTCAGACAAGTGAGAGAGTGGCTTATTAGAGAGGTAAGGTGTCTTTTCTTTTTGAGTGATGGATACCCAACAGTGTTTATTTTACGGTTGACCAGTTCAGGAGAAGAACTCTCTACCATTTGGGCTGAGGGAGTGTTTCCAGTCCGTCCCTTCTTTGGGGATCCAGGGCGATTCGGGGAGTACTTCTGGTACTACCCTCCCTTGTTTTTTGTGAGTTTTATTCACTTGTGGTCAAAACCAGGCAGCAAACAGAAAGTTCACTTTGTCCAACAACCTGTTTTTTTGTCTTGTTTTGTCTTTTGGCCACTCACCGGATTCTCAGGAGGATGAAATGTGGATACCCAAGGATGGTAGAAAAAGGTTAAAACTGCTCGAGGCAGGCTTTATTTGAAGATAAAAATGTCAGAAGCGTAAATCAAAAGCAACAGTTACCTCACTCCCTTGCACAGGAGCTACATATACCATACAGAGTCCAGGCAAGACAAGACAAAAAGCACACAGTGGTCTTTTGTTCCTCTTTTATCTGGAGGTCCGTCATGTCATCACTCTCTCCACTTTCCGTATCTCCTCATTGGCTGGCCTTGGGGTGGCATGTTCAAGTACAAACTTCCTCCTCCTGCTTGGGGTGGTGTTTCGGAGTAGAAACTTCCTCCTCCTGCTGGGGAATTTCCCCCCTCTGCATGTGGTTTCCTGTCAGCGGTTGCTCAAACAGCTGCTGCTGCTGATTCATAAACATGTTAATCATACTCAAGAGCCAGGATGCGGCCCCTTGCATCTTCATGAAGGGGTTCATCTCCCTTGTGGGTAATGAGCTACTTGGGGTAGGATCTGGGTGCAATTCATGGGTGGTCTCCCAACAGTATAGTATGTCAAAAATATGTCAAAATGTTACATATTGAAAAAATGTAACATGAAAACCACATTGTATAACATGTCAAGACACATCATAGTATTGTAGGTCGTAAAAACAGCCAAAAACTTCTGAATAAAGCATGTCAAAAAAACGATGTCGAAGGAAGTGCTGAAAACCACACATTATAGCATGCTGTGGCACATCATAGTAGAATATGTAGTAGTAGAATGTGGAAAAACAGCCAAAAAAGTCATGATGTAGCATGTTGAAAAACCAACCAAAAATGTAATAGAACAGTATGTTGAAAATTTTTAAAAATGTTACATATCAAAAAAAGGGGTGAAAACCACACAGTACAGCAAATGGAGACACGTCATAGTATTGCATGTTGAATAAACGGCTAAAAATAGTCTGCGATAGTCTGGCGACCTGTCCAGGGTGTACACCGCCTTCCGCCCGATGACAGCTTGGATTGGCTCCAGCCCCCCTATGACCCTTACAAGGACAAGCAGTTACAGAAAATGACTAACTGACTGACTGAAAAAAGGGCTGAAAACCACGTAGTATAGCATGTCTAGACATGTCATAGTATGGCATGTTGAACATCAACATCATGAACATCATAATATAGCCTGTCAAAAAACAACATAGTATACTTTCACTAGCAAGGACCACGCCACAACAATGTACGGTTCAAAGATTTATTGTAATCTAAAGGTTTGGTTATATGAGCCCATTAGTGGATGTGAGTGGGGTAAGGTGGGTGAGGGTGGTAAAGGGACGTCTGCTGTCAGGCTGGTCTGGGAGGATCTCGATGGCCGGGTAGCAGGAGACCGAGAGTGGGGGTATCGTCTTGGTGTGTGTCCATCTGATCTGATTTCCGAGCCCCAGACGTCCCTAGAACGAGACATATGAGAGGCGTGCAGAGGAATGAACAACAAGACTAAGGAAAGGGGAGACAAGAATGGGCGAGGCAGGAGCACAAACACACAAGGGAAAGGGAGGGCGGACCAAGAGATCCGAGAGAAACGGAGCACTATGACTTCTTTGTGTTTTTGGATGGCATACTATACTGTGGCTTTTTAATGTATTTTTGACGACATATTATACTATGACATTCTCATGCATTTTTGGACGACATACTATACCAGGCATCACAAATTGGTGGACCGCAGTACAGATCTGGACCCGTGGCCAGGTTGTAATAAAATGTAAGAGTGAGAACAATATTTTACTTTTACTTTAATAGGAGCAGTGCTGGGCAATTAATCGAAAAATAAAAAAACGAAATCGAAAATCTCACGCCAAAACACAGCGAGGGCAGAAGTGTTGAGCAATCATGTAAAAAAGTGAACGACTTTGACTCTAGAACAGCTAAGTGTTTGACAGCCACAGCATTTCATCAGTGCGGATCAAACAGCTGATGGTCTGACAGCAGCGCAGTGAGACAGACAAACAGAGCGCAGCTTCTCCTCAAAGCACCAGTGTCTGAAACAGACACTTTGGACATTTGCAGAGGTAGAAAGTGACTTCTTTAGACTTCTGCAGACTACTTTGTGTTAGTTTCAGGTTTAATCAGACTTTGGATGAATTATTTAGAAACAGCAGGATGCATAGCTCCGTGACTCATCCAGCCGCTTGCACTAAGCTCTCATTATTATTACCAGGGGCAGATGTAATGTTTTTGGGGCCTGGGGCCACAAACACACTTATTTTCACCCTTTCTCTGACTGGGAATGTTGGCAGGCTGTTGGCAGCTATAGGAGAAGAAGGCCTACTCAAAAGTTTTTCATTCTTGAATAAAATGATTAATAGCACAGAAGTTTGACAGAAGTTGAAGTCAAAGTCCTGCAATCAGGAGAGGCTGACCTATTATCAGCACAATGTGCTTAAATTTACCTTAAGTTTGTTTAAGATGGAGCTTCTAATTTTCATATAATGCTGGAAAGTTTAACAATTAATAATAAATCATATGTTTCTTACACTCCAACACACCATAGTCACATGAAACTGTGTCAGTGAACTATACAGTGAAAAACAAACCACAAAAAAGCAAAATAATCATTCATCAATCGTAATCGGGGTAAAAAAGTTCAATTAATCGTGATTCTGATTTTAGGTATGAGGTTCGGACCTTTGCTGGGAGGGAATTTCAGCAACTGGACCCCTTTGAATTTTAATTGAATACCCCTGTACTATACTATGCCTTTTTATGCATTTTTGGACAAGATACTAAACTATGATTTCTTTATGCATTTTTGGACGACATACTAACACTATGATTTTTTTAATGCATTTTTAGACAAGATACTATCCTATGACTTTTTTAAGCATTTTTGGATCACATACTATAATGACATTTTTATGCATTTTTTAACAACATACTATCCGATGACATTTTTTGCAGTTTTTCAATGATACACTATACCATGACTTTTTTTATGCATTTTTGACGACATACTATACTATGACGTTTTCATGCATTTTTCAGTGACAGTATACTATGACATTTTCATGCATTTTTGAATGACATAATATATTAAGACATTTTTATGCATTTTGCTATACCATGATGTTTAAAAATTTTTCGACGTGGTATGCTATGACTTTTTTTCGACACAGTAAACACTATGACTTTTTGACATACTATACATGACATTTTTCTAAACATTCTGTACTATGACTCATTTTCAACATGTCTTCCTATGATTTTTTTTTTTTTTTAATTGTGACACAATATACTATGACTGTGACTTTTTTTGACCTACTTTACTATGACATTTTTCTAAAAAGGCTATGCCAGTTTTTGACATGCTATACTATTACTTTTTTTCATGTTTGTTCATGTGTTTTACATACTATTCTCTAATTTTTTTTGTCTTTTTTGAGAGATTAAACTTACTTTTTTAAAAATGTAAGTGTAATTGTTTTTTAAAAAATGATTTTTGTCATACTATACTATAACTTATTTTCTTCAGTTATATCAGCATGCTCATCTATGACTATTTTCATTTTTTCAAACAGGATGAATAATTTTAAAGAACATCAAGAATTTTGCTTCTTGTCCGTTAAAATAGTAAAAAGCATTTAAATGCTTGCAATTTGCTTAAAACCGCTTAAATGCCGCTTGCAGGTTTCCAATAATGTTGCATTGCGACTGTCTTGTTTGTAGATTCCACTTGCAGCTGCATCTTCAAATTATGTTCATTTCATAATATATATATTTTTCTTACTGCGTGACAAAATGTAATTTGATACTTCACCCACTGGACATGATAAATGTCAGTCAATAGCAGAGCTGCATCTTGGGATATTAATAAAAGCATGTAGATGGTGTTTCTTCTGCAGCCACTAACAGCATGACAAATCAGAGCTGTGACTCATAATGGATAATCCAGCCATTACTGACAGTGGCCCCCACCAGGCCATTTTTTCTTCATCATAAACTACATTTGGGCCGTTGGTGGCTCAGAAAGTGTTGTTTTTCCCACCTGCTACAGGCTAAAGAAACACTGATGAATTAAACAACAGGAAACCAATCAATCTGAGCGAGCCGATTTGTCAGGTGTGAGCGACTGGATCACCGCCCGGTGACAAATGCAGCCCCTGCTGCTGCTGGCTGTTTATCCAAACCAATGGGAAACTTGCAGTACAGACCTGTACACTGTCGAATAACACACTGTCCATTCCGTATCAAACATCCGCAGCCACTACAGCCGCTCTTAACCTGTGTGGCCATCAGGGGTTCAGAAACAGCGCATCAGTGCAGCACATGAAGCACCATGGGCAAGTTTCTCCTGGTTCTGACTGATGATCACACACTGATGAACACATTATGGTAAACTGCATTGACGCTACTACAGAGCAACTACAGAGAATATTTGGATCATTTTAACCCTTATGTGTGAAGTTGTTGAATATCAAAAATAATAATCACAATTGGGGAGTGCAATTTTAGTGCACACCTCTGGATGGCGCCCTAGGAGGCTGCCTATGTCAGGCAGATCCACCACTGGTTAAGTGTCAAAGTGGTCAAAAAAAAAAAATCAAAAAAAATCTTTTTTTGGCAGACTGTAAAAATGTAATAAGATTTTTGATGGATGATAGCCAAAAGAGCCGTGATGTGTATGAATGTATAAAAACGGAGTATTTGGTGGCACCTTGTACAGTAGCTTTAGCCAATAGTGTATGGATATGTGTGTGGATGGCTGAATGTGACTCGTAGTGTGAAAGCACTTTGAGTGGTTGAAGGACTACAAAAGCTCTAGGTGGAAGTGAGATGTGTGCAATTTTCCTGTGCAGCCCTAAACTGGCACCAAAACTTTGAGCAGATGATCAGACAGGCATTATAGCCCATTCTTATTCTGGAGTCATCAAATACAGCCGCTTTGTCAGTGGTTTCAGCATAAGATACCAACATTAAAAACCACCTTTTACAACGTGCTCTTGTTGCAAAATCCTAACCACTTGCTTTTGTTGACGTCCTGGTGTTAGTCGCCATGTCTTTCTTGCGTAAACCTAAAAATGTGCTGTTGTTGACATCCATGCATTGTTTGCAGTATCCCAGAATGTCAACAGCAGATGCAGGTGGATACCTAGAGCATAATATGTAGATGTTAAAGTCTACTAACGAAGCAGTAATTTGTTATGTGTTAGACAACACCACATAACTAGTGTGGGAAATTGTAAGATCATTCTTTATATCAGTAAGTTGAATATTGCGCACTTTGGGTCTCTATAGAAATATTTTCAATCTACTTCTTGACTTCACCATGTATGTCTTCCAAGTGACTGTCTGAAAAGGTGCATCACCATTGTACGAATTATCACACTGAGACTGTAAGGATAAAATGGACACAGAGTTGTTGGAGAAAGACGCAGGGGACGCAGCAAGATGCAGCCAGGAGGACATTCTGATGGCTTTTCACCGTGCCTTCGAGTGTGGACACTCAGAACAGGTAGTCGCATACCTACGAGATGTTTAATGATCCTACAGCAGTCTATTTCTTAGCTGTGTGTGTGTGTGTGTGTGTGTGTGTGTGTGTGTGCGCACGCGCGCGCATGCGCACGTGTGTGTGTGTGTGTATGTGCCGCGTGCGTGATAGGGATCTTTATGGATGGCCCCAGGAATCAATCAAGCAGAATCAAGTTCCAGCCTCCGTGCCTCCGTCTTATCAAGTGGCAGCCTGCTGACCGATGGTCCAGATTTGAGATGATCTACATGCCTTTACGTAAGTGGAGCTAATCCATCAAGCGCAGACTACCGACGCTCACTCCATCATCCCAGCTTACACACCTCACACAGAGGGGGAGTTTTTTTTATCTCCCAGGTGGAAACAAAAACTATTTGGCTGCAAGTCATCGACCAGTCTGCATCATTTTTACACATCATAGACGGCATCATGAGCTGTTTCACTTTGAATAAATCACGCACCTGTAGGCCAAACATTCATGCAGTTTACAGATATGAATTACATCCGACACCTGCCATTTAAAGTGAAAATTTCCAGCAATGCAAATCAAAACCAGAATAAACAAAACAATAAGTCTGAAGTTCTGCTTTTAGCTCCTAAAGGTTGCAACAGTGATGGAAAGCTTTTTAAAGGTGGGGTAGGCAGTTTTTTACTTTTACGTCGCTGGGTAAAAATCTCATTGTAAACTTTAAGTATATTACAATTCAAGTATTCTGAGAGAAAATATGACTTCTGTACCTCCTCTTGGCTCTGTTTTCAGGCTTTAGAAGATGTAGCCTGTGAGGAGAGGCTTTGGCCAATCACAGATCATTTTATAGAAAGAGCATGGATGTATTTAAAGACCTGGATATAGCATTGAAGTTGGTGACCCATTCATTCATATGAAAGCTGCTCAGTAACACATAGACCAATAAAAACTCTATTTCCATGGTATTAAAGTACCCAGATCTTCCACATTACGGGGCCCATAGAGCATGCATGGCGGCCGAGCGCAACCGAGTGTGTATGGAGGTAAAATAATTTAATCTTGCATCTCTTCTCGAATTTATAAATGTTATTGTACCAAACAAATCAAATCCTGTCATTTCATGGGGTTTGATGCTATAAAAAAGTGTTTTTGGGCCACAGGGAAACACATGATGAACCCTTGTGGTGTAATTCCACTTTTGGCCACTATGTAAAACTGACTTCAAAGCCGAGCACTGTTTCTGGGGGCTTTGGTTAAAGTCTGATTTAATGGCAAAGAGTCCTGTCTACAACTGTCTACAGTGCAAATCTCTCCACAAAAAAGGAAGCCAAACTCATCGAAACAAGTATCTAAAAGAGAATTTAACAATAAACACAATAATCACGTTCAGCGCAATGTTCAAAGATAGAGCAAAAATGTTGCTAACTGGAGCCAAAGGCTTATTGTTGCCACTTTGAGTTTATGTGGCTAACGTTAGTTAGAGCCTCATCACAGCTTGTCCTCCAACTCACTTCCCCCCAGTTTCAGACAACCTTGCTGGGATGAGAGCAGGCAGCAGCTCCAGAGACTGACCCCCAGTCAGTAGCTGCAACAACCCCAATCTAGCCAGCGTAAACCCCAGCTACGGAGGACCAGACCGGACTCCCTACCAGGTCAGCAAAATTTCTGTTGCTGCTGTTACATAGGTTATGCTTCCTTCACATGCTCCTCGAAAATATCTTATTGACTTTTTTTAAGAGTTACAAGCACATGAACGGCTTTCCAAAGTAGCAATTACAAGTGGGAAATTGGACAAGCATGAAAAGTGTCAACAATTGACATTAAAAAATTATATATTTAGTTAAATTGTTCCTTGTAGCTATCATTTACTTTTTGTAGTTGCACATTTTAATATCTGCATCTATTAGCTGTAGCAAGCAAGTAAACTTTAAACTATAAAGTATGCCAGGCGAGTTTACTAACATTGATAACAACATTAACTGCTACTTGCTTTTGTTAAAACACCATCCACAAAAAAAAAAAACTTTTACTTCTAGCATTTATATTTGTTGCTTTTTTCTGACCACAGCACTTGAATGCACGTATGTCTTAATTACGACCGTAGTACGATATTTGTGAAGGCAGCATATCAGAACAAGAAAACTATTTTGGTAGCATTATTATTGGATCTTTGTGTCACGTGAGGTAAAAAAATAATAATAATTTGGGGAGGCACGTTAATTTCACCCAAAATTAATTTTTTAAATTAAAATGATAACTTTTCTAATTCTGACAATTCTAGGCCGTCAAAGATCTGCCACTGGCCATGACATTCCATGGTTAATATGTCTTGTAAAAGTAAGAGTATAACCCTGAAAATCAACAGCAAACAAAAATCCAACCAGTCTGACGTACTTTATCAGAATAAATGTTGATAAGAGATCATTTATGAGCTGGCAACAGCACTAAACGTGTCATTATAAAAATTCCAAATCATCCTTTGGGTGTTTGAAATATTCACAGCAAATTTGATGGCAGTAGTTGAATAAAACATCAAAGAGAAATTATACTCTTTGACAAATGTATTTACATTTTCTGGATATTTTTCTTATAAACTGTGTAGAAATCACAGGCCTACTGACCACGCAGAATATCAAAGTTGTGTATCTGACCTTGTCAAACCACAACCTCCCATTCCTGACAGAGCGTGGCCTCATTCCCAGCACTTCCACCAGTGTCCTGAAGCCAACCCTCTCCCACGAGTTTTCCATCAAATCCCACATTTTTCCCCCAAAAGCCCACATCCCCTTCCCTCCACAATTAATTCACTCATTTATCCTCTGTTCCAGTCAAGGTCAATGCCTGTGATATCTTAATTAAAGAAGAAAAGGAAGAAGAAAGTTTTCTGTCTTCAAATGAAGCCTCAAATTTGTGAGCTGTTCAATCAGATCTTTTAAACTCACTTAACCCCTGATTAATCCCCAGCGCTCTTCAGTTGGCCAAGCTTCCCGCTAATGAAATTAAGAGCAAAGGAAGCCTCCATAACACATTCAGCGCACATCGCTGAGACAGACTTGACAAGAATCACACCGGCAGCATGAAGCGCTGGCTTCATGGATGGGATGGAAGCTCAGCGGCTCTCAGGATGTCTGTCTATGCAACCTTTTTTTTCTTCTCATTTACCAACGCTGAATATGAACTGAAAAGTAAACCATTCATGCCCTCCCAAATTATCAATTTGTTCTCATACTTGTTCTCAAAAACAAAGGTGTGCAAACTTGAGCCAACATCCACCAATTAATCCTTTGTAACCTGAGAGAATTGGCTTAATGTCTCACAAAAAACATGAGGGCAATGAAACAAAAGCAGAAATTAATAAAAACACAAGAAAATTAACTAGAAATTTGTAGAAAGTTTTAAAAGTTAAAGGCTAAAAAACAAACAAAAAATTTAATTTTGTAACATAATTTGAAAAATGTTATTCAGATAACAAGCTTTTCTACTACCTTTTACTTTTTCAGTAAACATTTTTCCTCAGCTTTTTTAAAAATAATTTTCTACTAATTTCTTGCAATTTGTGAAACATTTCTTATTTCAACATTGTTGAGAGTATCTTTACAGCTTTACCTTGCCACTTGTGCCTTATCTGCTTACCTGACAGGGGAGAGTCAGTCTTGCATCCTGTTGGCTCTGAACAAGGTCTGTCCATCCAGTGCAACAGCTTGATCCAGGATGTTAGGGGTTAACACGGACATTAGCCAGAAGAAGACTTGAGCTCTCGGCCCAACTTGGGTCAGCCTCGCCCTGATGCCAGCTCTCTTCCCTCTGTTCATCTGGCGCTTTCGGTTTTGTTTCTCCCCTCTGGTCTGACGGACGTCAAAGCACGCCATTGGTGCAGATCCTCCTCTCCTGCTGCATTTAGTCCAAACCCCACACAACTTTTCTAATGTTGATAAGTGCCACTCTCTCGCAGAAAAGTCGTTCTTCAGTAGAAGGGGCCATGGTGTCGAAAAAAAAAATAGAAAAATATAGCAAAAAAGTAGCAAGAATTTGAAGACTACTGGCTTCTGCATCTACATGTGCCATCGTCATCATAAGTATATGAGTGATACCTGCTCTGCAATACAATTCTGTTAAAGATTGTAGCACTGGGTGGAAGTGGTGAGAACAGAGAAAAACAAATTATCTTTCCATGTAAGTTTTTTTTATTTTGTAAAAGATTTGCAATAATCTAGTTAGAATTTAAGAACTTGAGGACAAATTGATAAATATTATTTTCTAACTCTAAATCAATATTTTTTTCCTTCTTAACATGAAACAAATTAATCTTAACTCAGCACAGCCTTCACAATGACTGCCAGACATGATATACTGTTGATTATATGTTACTAAATACTTTGAAAAGGTTCGTTCATCTGTTTCTTCATAAGTCCACAGTCTGAATAATGTAACATTATACAGAGCAATAACAGTCATTGGTCCCAGTCTTTAGTCAAAGCGCTGAATGCGAGTGTGGTTAAAGAGCAGATGAGTGCTGCCTGGATGAGCACTGACAGGCTTGTGTGGTGAGTCTGAGGTTCTGATCGGTCATTAAAATAGGAAGTCCGCAGCCTCAGGCCATAGGAAGCTCATGATAGGCTGCATACTGTCCAGTCACGTGATGGTAGATCTGTACAGACAAAAACAAAAACCTGTATGCAGAAAAGTAAAACATGGAAAAAGTACTCTGTGTGTGTGTGTGTGTGTGTGTGTGTGTGTGTGTGTGTGTGTGTGTGTGTGTGTGTGTGTGTGTGTGTGTCCCCACCTGCCTCTCGATGTCAGCCAACAGGCTGCTGGCTCCCAGGCGGAACAGGAGCGGGCAGAGCCAGTCGTTGCCCAGCTCCTCTTTGATCAGAGTGAGCCACACCAGAGACTCCTGAGCCGTGCGGATCCCCCCTGCTGGCTTGAAGCCCACCTGAGGGAACACACACACACACACACCTCTGTCAACTGGACACACACTTCACTGAGAGCACAATTACACTCCAAACTTTAAGGGTTTAGTTGCTATAATACTTTAACTACTTAGTGAATTAAAAAAAAGGGATGAATCACATGTCCCTTCATATCTGTGTTTTGGACACACAAGTTTTTGCCAAATGCATAAACTAAACTTACCGTCTTACTGACAGGGAACCTAACATGCACCTCCATGGATGCAGCAGGCCTTGCTTTGTTTTACAGAAGCAGTATGATCAAGTGTAACAGTGTGCACACATTAGAAAATCATTAAATCAAGTTTAGAGAATTAGGGATTAACTGGTAATATGTTCAAACCAGGTTAAATAAGGGCGTGTCCATATTGGCGAGTAATTATAATGGCTACTTATGATTAACGTTTTTTTTCTAAAATAAAACACATGCACGAATAAAAAAAGCTACCAAAAGGCCTCATTGTGTAACGTGTGGTGATAGTCACACTGATGCGTCTTTGCATTTGGCTGCTAGTCCAAACTATCAGTGTTTTCAGACGCTCCTCTTTGATGAAGGAAAAACTAGTGTTGACTCTTTCTGTGTCTGCCAACAAAACACTGCTTTCATCCACCTTCTGCTACCTTCTGTAGTGTGGGGAGTCCCTCCTGTGTTTTATCTGGATGTATGTGGTCAGATGGAATACTGTCCATCTCCAGCAATGGCTAAAAAGCATTTTCACACATTTCCGGAATAGCGGGCTACATGCACCAACATTATGCACTATAGACATGGCAAAAGTTCTTAACCATCACAATCTGCTGAATTCTGAATCCCATTTCATCATGAATAACCCATTAACACAGGTAACTCCCTATCAACATGATATAACGGCAGCTGTGTGCAAAGCTGTGTGACACATGCCCAGGAACTGGAAAGAAGCAAAAATTTCCCCAAAAAAAGCCTGTAAGAGGAAGAACTTCAATACAAGTGAAATCAACGTACTTCAAAATAAATGATTTTTCCAGAGTGTCAGCACTAGTGTTACTGGAAAATCAACAATTCAGACCTGGCAAAGGATTCAGATCCATTACTACAGAAAAAGTACTTAAAACCACAAAGTAAAAATACTCTTGATACTAGTAAAACATCCTGCAATGAAAAAGTTACTTAAGTTTAAGTATTTAAGTACAATCAGGAAACAGTAGACAAGACGAGGTACGATATGATACGATACGATACGATAAATGTAAAATTTAAAAGTTAAAGTACTCGCTGCAGAAAAATGTAAATCAATCTAATAAATTTTAAAAAATATCAAAAGGAAAATCAGCAAATCCTCATATTTAAGAATCTTATATAAAGTATTTTTATATGAAAGATGAAAAATTATTATCAAAGTAGCTGCAGCTGCACCATATATTTGCATAAAGTTTGTGTGCAAAAATCCTTATTTGTAAAGTGACAAGTTATCAAATATTTTTAGTGTGGTGTTAAGTGTAGTGAGATAATAGTATAAAGTGGCAGTTGATTAAAATACTCCAGTAAAGTAAAAGTACCTAAAATTTGCACTCAAGAACAGTATTTGAGTAAATGTATTAGTTACATTCCTGCACTTGTCAGGAGAAGGCTGCACAGTAACTGAAAAGACAATCATTGGGGTCAGTGGATTAAGCAGAGTAGTATTTCTTTAGCCAAAAGATAAAATAATACAATCATTATATTTAATCTAAAACATAATCTGAATTTGATCATATTTTTGCATTTTTTACTGTCCTAAAATATAAAAGGTGTGTTTAGACAACAATTTGTGGCCTGTAAAAACCATTTGTTTTTCTCTTATTTGGTGAGAGTGCTCTTGACTAGTCATAAAATGTTCTCTTACTTATGAGACAAACAAAACTAAGAGATCATTCGTAGATTCCAGAAATCTATGGGTACCAACATAATTAAAAAAAAAAAAATTCATGGACTCTGTACTTGTAAAGGAAGAAAATGAATGACATTGCTACTACCATGTGCCAATTCATTTTAAATTAGGTTGGTTTTTTTTATCGCACTACAAGATGAGTAGAATTTTTTGGATTATCATAGCCTGGGATATGTTGATTATTTTCAACAACACTGACTGTGGAAATGTTTTTTCTCTTTATGCCATTATGTTAAAAAATGACATCATCAGGTGGAAAATAGTAAAAATGACAAAATCCAAGGCAGAAGCCCAGAATGACAGCCAGAAATAATGCAATGCATTTTTATGCTCTGATGGCTGTGGGGCAAAAAAAAAATACAGTTTAAATGGGTTTCACTGGAGTATTTTTTGCACTCAACAGTATGAGTGTAACAATTTAGTTTCCACAGTGTATTTTAGAATCTTCGTAGGAGCTGAGCTGGAAATTCAAATATTAAACAAAATACACAATCTTGCCTAAATTGATGCCATATGCATGAACATAGCCAAAATTTATCAAAAAATGAAGAATGAAAATTGCGTAAAATACACCAAACAGTCCCTAACGGATTAAATGTACTAGAAAAAGTCTGAATTTAATTTAATAACTTTTCCAGGAATTAAATGACAAGACCTGCAGCTGACCTGCAGCTGACCTACAGCGTACCTTCACCAGGAAATAGTCCAGTCCAAGAGAAAGGCAGAAGTGGATACTGTACCTTGTGGCCTGTACACAAGAAGTAGTCCCGGATGGCCCTCACCATCACTATGGCGACAGGGTAATTGGCGTTGACGGACTCCTTTCCCGTGGACGTCTTGATGAAGTCTGAACCTGTCGGGTTTAAACAGGTGAGATTATTATTGTCATGGTTTATCTGCTGGTATGTTTCTATTTAGCTGCTCCACACTGAGTCCGGACAGGCAGATTGAAGCTGAGATGAGCTGCTGAAGAGGTGAACAACTCGGCGTAGGTGTGAGGCTGCACACGCAGGACGGACAGGGCATTACTCTGACAGTCTGGCCTGGCCAGACAAGAACATATGCTGCTGCTGATGATGGCTAACAGAGGGCAGCTGCACGCTCATCAATAAAAGCCTTCATTTTTCCTTCCCTTCCTTCACAGCCAATTATGTTTTATCAGCTTTCCTGATAAAAATAGAAGATGAAATGACACTCTTTAATAGATTACCCACAAACTGCGGGCTGCAGGAGAGGAAAAAAAAAAGAAATCATCCCTTCTGCCTCCCTGGTGTATAATGACGGTTCATTACTGAACAGAACAAGATGAACATTTTCCAGTTCATTAAAGACATGTTCTATGTATTTTTCCAGTCAGGTCTTTCTTTCAGCCTCTCTCCCCTCTTCCTCAAACTGGCATAATCCTTAAGATTCGTTATGGGGAGTCTTAATTACCAGATAATGGATAACGGTTATTAAATGCGGGTGGCGGTAATGAAGCTCTATTCATTTGCGTGGGCAGGGGGATACTGGCGGGGAACAGCAGAGTAAAATAGCCTGCATCAGAGATTAATAGGTGAAATTATCATTCAATTTCAGGAATCTCATACGCAATTCATAGGAACAAGGGGAGATTAAGGAGCGAGTGTGGCGACAAAAGCAATGCATTTTAATAATGATCTCTATCAGAGCCCCTGACAATTTGGTTCTGTAATCGGCTTATTATGTGATGGCTAGTTAAGCATATTGTGTGTGCGGGTGTGTGTGTGTGGGTGTGTGGGCGCATTTTTGTGTGGCTCGTCTTTCCAAAAGGCCAAAGAAAAGCTGAGCAGCAGCGCCACAGACCGCATGACCGCAGGAATTACAGCAGGCCTTCAACTTTTACTGACTTAGACTTTTTAAAACCTCTTTAGTGCCGCATAAAAATCAAACCAATGTCTTCACATAAAGAGAAAAAGACTTTCAGTTAACCCTTTGAAACTTGGGACTGTTCTTGTGCTGCATTCAGAGGCCTTTTCACAAGTATTTAAACGTTTGAACCCGGAGCAAATTGATTGGATTTCTTTTAAAAAACATGGTGAAATAAAAAGCCAACTTGGCAAGAAATGTCCCACAAATTGTAAGAGATAAGTAGATTTAGAAAATAATTTTTAAAAAGCAAGTTTTTTTTCATTTTTTTCATGTAATTTCCTTGTTTTTTGTTGCAGTTGTTTGTTTTTAATTTTCCCATTTGTTCTTTTGTTGTTTTTCCTTCTAATTTTTACATTATGATAAGGATCATATGTAAAATGGATTATGGAAAGGATCCCTACAAGAGCTGGGTCGATTTATGGTTTTGCTGCTCCGGTGTACGAGCTGCTTGAACAGCAACGCCTGCTTTGTTTGTTAACCTCTTGGGCTGATGAGAGGAGACTAGGGGTCAACAGATTATCAGCCCGACTGATTACTGGAGCCAATATCTGGCATTTTGCCTATTATCTGTATTTGTGTTTAATTTTAATGATCACCAATAAAATGAATTAATGAAAAAGTGTGTGAATTATATTTAGCCAACAGCAGAGAAGGCAGTCTGCAATACATGCAAAGAAAGTGTCAGCCAGGAGGAAAAGGAACTTTTACGTCAGGGAACAATTTTTATCCATTATTTAAATTTTCACTGAACTTCAGTTAAAAAAAAAATGCAGGAAACTTGCTGTATATGATGTTGAACATTTCAGTTGTGCTTAAACATTTGCTGAAGGCATTTAAACAAAGTTTTGTGCAGGACATTGTTATATTCCAAATTTCATTGTTGTTCGAAATGCACACCTGTTTCAAATATCAGTAACCAGTCTGATTAAGTACTAATTACCAGTATCTGTATCAGCCCTGAAAAACCAACATCGCTTGACCCTACAGGAGACCATGACCACGACTTTGCCAGGTTTTCCATGACCGTCGGAACCCTGCATCAGGGTTCTTACAGCTTATAGCAAGTAGTGTTTAAGACTTTCCAAGACTTTTTCAATGCCACTCAGAATGATATTTAAGACTGATTTCACTATAACCAAAGTTGTGCGGGAGACCTGATTACTTAGGCCTAGGGAGAAATTTTCCCCAAATATTTAATGTAATGTAAAACATGACTTTTGGTTGAAGGTGTATTCTGTGATTTTTTCTTCTTTTTTTAAGTTAACTATTATTTTAAGATGCATCACTGCAATGTAAAAAAAAGGTGATTCATAAAATTGTGCCTTTTTGGCATTTTTAAGACTTTTTAAGATTTTTTAAGATTATTTAAGACATTTTAAGACCAATTGAGGACTTACTTTTAGATAGTTTGATTCCAGCCTTCTAAGTCTTTTTAAGGGTCAGTGGGGACCCTGTGTATTATTAGACATTCGTCTGGTAGGAGCTGCAGCTGCCGTGGTGAATGTTGTTACAGCCAGTTTGCTACCGTCAAACTCTTTCAGCAGACCACTCAGCACCCGAGCCCGGTAAAGCCAGAACATTTGGCTTCATTTAAAGACATGAACTTTGGTGAGATAAGTTCAGAACTATTAAGACTCATCCAGGACTTGCAGACCCCCTGCAGTTCCGCAGAGGAGCGCTCACAGCAGGCGATCTCCAGCCTCTCTCTGCTCTCTCCTCTCCATCATCATCTTAAAGTTGACACACCCGATCAGGGGCTACTCACACATCTGCAGGGTGTCACCATATGATGCTCACAGCCACACACAGACCCATCTGTCATTTCTATTATGATGTTTTAACTGTATTATTTTATGTTGCAGCTGTACTCAATACAGCAAAACAAAATTTGTGTTAAACACAGACTGATCGCGAGCTTCTCATCGCACTCTCAGAAAGGTTAAGCCTTTTTGCCAAAATGTTAACTAGATGTCAAATGCAAAATACAGGCGATTCCTTTAACCCTTTGAACCCTGATTAAATTGGTTTGATGTCTTTCAAAAAAATCGGAAGAAAGTAATGAGCAGCGTTACACCACAGTGCCCAAAAAATAGCAAGAAACTGTAAAAGACTTACAAGTAAAACCTTAAAATAAACCAAAAAAAAGAACAGTAAAAAAACAAAATAGAAAATAATGTGGAAAAGTGCAGAAAATTAGAAACTAAATATGTATTTTTTCTGTAACATACTTTAACTCTTTGAAACCTGAGCAATAAGGTGTGATTTCTGTCAAAAACATGGGGAAAAGGCTATGAACAATAGAGGAAGAATTGACCGAAAAATGTGCAAGAAATTAGTAAAACGTAGAACAGCTGAAAATTGTCTTAAATAAAACAAAAAAGACAAAATAGAAAGTAAAAAAAAAAAAGAAAGTGTGGGGGAGAAAGTGTTTAAATATTTTAATAATTTCATAACATAATTTAAAAAATGTAATTATGATCATGCAATTTGTGAAACAAAGTTGCTCATTGCCTTTTTTTTCTCCATGTTTTTCAAAGACATTGCACCAATTTGTTCAGGGGTGAAAGGTTAAGCATTGAAAGCAGCAAAAGAGAAGTGACATTGCTCCAGTTTTCAAAGGTTTGAATACATAAATATATACATTTTTCCCTAGTTTTTGCTAATTTCCAACAATTATTCCCTCTTTTTTAAAGCTGATTTTCATGTCATTTTCTTCATCACCTTTCAAACTATTTCTTGCAATTTGTGGGACATTTCTTGCATTTCTTCAAGTTGCTCATGGCACTTTTTTTCCCCATTTTTTTGAAAGAGATTAAACCAATTTGCTCAGATTTCAAAGTCTAAATAGCTTGTGAGAAGCTCTGAATGCAGCACAGGAATACTGATGTTGAACTAGGTTTTAAAGGGTTAAATAAACATTTTCTAAGCAGGTACACAAACTGTGACCACGACAGACGCACTGACACATGTGAGAGCGGCTCGCTGACTCACCGGCCATCATGGAGACCAGGCTGGCCTTGTAGACGTTGGTGAAGGTGCCCAGCTCTCCGATAGCCAGGATGGTCTTCATGTGGGCGTCGCCGCAAGCCTCCCGAAACTGACGTATCTCATCGTACATGGCTGCAAGGGGGGAGACAGGAAACACTTACATTAGGGAGGCACCATGACCCTCCTGGTTCTACCCCTCAGTATATTTTTTATATTGTTCTGCTTCTATTTTTTTTTCTAGTTTTTGACATCTTATTATGAGAGTATTCATACATTTTGTTTATTCTATTTATTATTATGAAAATGATGTTTGTTGTACTTTTGTTGTACACAGGCTGTGTCCTCACCACAGCAGCCGCGGGTTCGATTCTAGCCTCGGCCCTTTGCTGCATGTCATCCCCTCTCTCTCTCCTGCTTTCATGCTACATCTGTCCTATCTAATAAGCCCCAAAAGATATCTAGAAAAAAAAATAATGATAACTTCACATAGTTGAACTAAAGTTAGAATTTTTATTGTTAAAATGTCTGCTAATTAGTATGTAATTCTTAAAGAGGCACATGTGATGGTGATGAAGTACAGAGGGAATCAGATAAAGTAAAACGTGTCATTTTTAATGTACGCTATTAAAAATAAGAGTCAACCTGAAAATTCACTTATTCACTTACTAAGCAAAGAATAAGCAAAGAATTAAACCTGCTATAAATCCTTTGTTTCAATACACGAACAAAAGTAAGAAATGAAATAAATAAATAATTTCAGTTGCCATCAGTTGAGAAATACACTAAACATTTTTAAGATGTTATTAGTATTTGTTCTTCAATGTCACTTCGAGCTACAGGACAAAGTAACCAGTGGGATTAAACAATCTTTTGTTAAAAGGACAAGAAATAGGGTTTAGTTTAAAAAAATGAAATAAAAATGTGTCCTTTGAATACTATTTAAAAATTAGGGGCTGCATGTTTTTGTATTTGGCAACTCTCTGAGTGTGTAATCTGTAGTTTATTTTATTTTGTTATTTTATCTACATTTATCCAGAATCTGAATCTCACTCAGTTATTATTGTTGTTTGTACACTAAGAAATATGAGATCAGTTCTGCTTTGTTTTGTTGTTGCTAAAAATTTGAAGGCAAACTATTATGTTTAATTAGTAAATATTTTATGGCAAAAAAAATGCTGCCTAAAAATTATTTTATGGCCATATTGTCCACCCCTAATTGAAAGCTCATGAACTAGAAAATAAGTGGGCCATGAGTGGATATAATTTTGTCAGCTGCTGTTTCCAAAGTTAACAATGAACAAAAACGGTCAAACTCAACTTTAAACTGTAAACCATTGAGGAAAAAAAAATCCTAAACACGCTCCGCATAGCAAAACAGTGGAACATCTAAAGTTCCCTGACGCAAAGCAATGCCATCTGCTGAAGAGGACTGTGTGATTCAGTCAAAAGCCCCGAGAAAAACGTCAATGAACCTTGGATGAACCTGAAAAATTGTTTCCTCATTGTGCTCTGTATGTGAATGACCATAAAATGGTGAAAATTAAAGTTTGGAAAAATGAAAAATATTTTGAATCTAAAGCAGTTGGGCTCTTCTGGCCAGAGCGATGTGAGACAGAATTTAGTTCCGTGTGTTTCTCATCATGTGGTCTCAGCGTACCTTCCCATTGTCCTGTGAGGGCCAGCATCCTGTTTATGACGATGTCTATCTCGGTGGCACCATCAGCCACCGCCAGGCGGACTTCCTGTAGCCGGGTCTCCAGTGGTGTCTGGCCTGCTGGGAAACCAGTGGCCACTGGGAGAGGAGGGAAAACACGCGTCTTTTTCATTTTCTTTCACTTCACACTGACAGTTCATGCTAATCCTGCTGGAAATGGTTTCTATAGGTGTGACTCGGTGTCACATGACCTACCTGAGGCAACAGGAAGGCTGGAGTTGGCTGCTTTTAGTGATCTGACGGCGTCAGCAACACGAGATGGATACACACACACTGCTGCTGTAGTCACTCCTGCCACAGGAAGAAGAAACATGGTGATAAACTGGTCTGTGTCGCCCTCTGCAGGCTGAACTCAGCTGTGAACACACAGTCTGACATGCTGAACAGACTCCAACTGGTCAAAGTGCACTGTTCACCTGATCTGTCCAGATTTTAAGTTTGATGAACCCTTCGAGATCTGGATCAACATCAGTTTTCTTGTGCTGCTTCCGGACTCCTTTCACAAGCTTCTTTGCAATGTAAGCAAATTACTTTGATTTTTTTTTAAACATGGGGAAGAAACTCAAGTGAGCAACTTGGCAAGAAATATTCCACAAATTGCAAGAAATAAGTAAAACGTGACAAGAAAATGACCAAAAGGGGAAAATAAAAAAATAAATAAATAAAAAACTCTGTTCATACTTACCATGATTATATATTAAATCTGTGTTCAGAAAGAAATGTATGTGTACTTTCTCTTCTTTCTTCAGCACGTTTTTGAGCCATTTTCTTGTTTTTGTTGGTTTTTTTTAAAACTAATTTTTGTGTTTATTTTGCGTAATATTATTGTAACTTCTTCCTAATTTTTTGCTAATTTTTAGGTCATGTCTTGTTAAGTTGCTCATTGCATTCTTCCCACTTCTTTTTTTTGTTCATCATACATCTATTGTATGTGATACACTTAATATGGATAATTATCTCATACAACCCCACTTCAAAAGAATCTGAACTAACCCTTGAAATGGCTATCTTTTGAGTTTTGTCTACTACAAGTCATTTCTCAAAGCAAAAACTATTTGACGCTTTTCTCAGTTTTAAATCATGGTAAGCTGAATACATTTGAAGAGATAAAAAAATAACCCTAACCCCTAACCCTTGGTTGAATAAATGAATTTAAATATGTGAATTTGGTCTCTGAGGAACTGGAGTCAGCATTTTCTGACATCTCATACACAAAAGCACTTACTGATTAATTAAGAAAACCATCATGTCTAATCAGTGTGTTTCCAGCAGGGTGCAGCGGCACTGACTGAACCCCGCTCTGTGTGGTGTGTGTGGCAGCAGACCTTTGTCGTGCATTTCCATCTTCTTGAGCAGGTCGTATCGGACCGGCTGGATGGCTTTCAGACACAGCCGATGGACGTTGGATGGTGTATCGTCTCCAGCAAGAGTTGTCAGGTCGATACATGTGACAGCCTTCAGCAGCCAGGCAGCCTGCAAGACAAACACACGGGGATGGAACAAAACATCACAGCGAATATTCTTACTTTGTCTCCATCTTTTAAGCTCAATCTCACCATCAACAATCATGTAACACTGTATATTATCTGTAGTTAAGTGCTAAAACAGCATATATGTTATATTTAGGTACTCTAGCACCTAATAGCCCCAATGAGAAGATGGATTTTCACCCTTTCTTGTAATCTGTTTCTTTGTACCTTGTGTGTATGTACTGTGTAATCTGGTAACTGTATTAACATAATGTGTGGTCTCTTAGATTATCATCTCTGACTTTTTTCTCATATTGCACTTTCCCAGGACCAACATAGAGGTGCCTCTTTAGTTTAGTGTAGCACTATTGTTAATGACGGCCTTAGAGCCTGATGATGGTTGGGAATACTATATTGAGTGTCTTCCTCTTTTTAAATATTTTCAGTGTTTATTTGTTTTTAAAATATATTTTTATTCCGTTTAAATACATTTCAATTTTTTTATTGTGTATATTAATTTACTCATTTATTTATTTTTAGGATACCATGGGGGTTGAACACTGATTGAATGTTCCATTGTACATTCTTTCATCAGATAAAGAAAAAACTAATAAACAGGTACAATTTATATATTTATACACATATTAACACATTATTTGTGTGTGATTATGTATTTATGTATTCACTGGTATGTGTTTATTGACATGTATCTTTTTCATGTGATCGATCACATGACTGTTCACATTCGTATTTCAGATGGTGTCTCACAGCGTATATCTAGTCTGATGAAGAGCAGTCTTGCTCAAAACGTCACTTTGGTGCATTAAAGAAGTCATAACTGGAGCCCTGCAATGTGGGAGCCATTCTTTGCCTTTTTACTTTTCACTAATGTTTGCTTCAGCAGCTGCTTCAGGTTTGGATTGAATGTGTGTGCGAACCTTTGCTTTAATATCACATCATCAGCCATGAGAGATTTTGTCACACTGCTAAGACTTTTTTAGCTGTCATATGTAATACACAATTGTGGGTAATATTTGAAATTTTTAGCCAAAAAAAACCCCCCAGACCTTCCTGGCAGTTTCTTACCTGCCACTGTTTCTTGGGGGTCTTCAGTCCCTGGATGTGCTGAGCTCTCTTCAGGACGGCGTGAGTGTTCACTCTCACTTTGGATACCCACTCCAGGTCTGACGCCCATCAGCAGCAAACATATCGGGAAAAAATAAGTCAATGTGTTTACATTTAATTATTTTAGTCATCGCTTTTTCCAGTATTTGACTTATTTGCTAATATCAGCGTTTATGACATTTAGAACACTGAATATGGTTGCAGCGGTGTAACGGTTTCAAGATATGACTGAAAACTGAAGGTTATCATACCATGTACATTCACTTGCCAACAGTATTCATAGAAAGTTTTACATTTCCTCATGCGACTCTGAGAAATTTAGAGGCAAAAAAGAGATTCTGAAGGGAAATCAGTGTAAAGAAGAGCTGAGCGGAGGTACAGCAGGGTCTATAGTAGGGGTCGACAGATATCGTTGTTTCAGTGCCGATACCTGTACCGATTTTTAGTCGTTAATGAGAGCAATAACCGATGCTTGGAACCGATATGCATTTACAATAAAATGAAAATCTTTCTGTCAATATTTAGAATTTGGAAAAAAAAAGTTGAAAGTGAAAAGTGAAAATTTAAATTAAAAAAGGAGTTAATAAAAATAGCTCCCAGGAGGTTTCACAAAGTAAAAGTTTCTCCCCTGCTGACACTTTCTTTGCACTTTAATTAATTTTATCTGCGATCATTAAAACATCATTAATACTTACTGACTGATATAGTGCATCAGTAAGCATTATGTGGGTTTATGAGTGTGATCATAAAGCATTATGAATGCACTGTAATGCACTATGAATGCCCTTATAACACATTATATATGTTCTCTTGATGTCTCTCTCTCTTGCTCATGTGACGCTGAGGAAGTCAGAGGAAAACAGGAGATTTCTGAGGTTACAGCAGAGTCTATAGTCAGCTGAGCAGAGAGAGCAGGACTGTCATGAGTTCTCGATTACACTGACAATGACTGACCGTAGTCACAGCAGCCATATCTCATCATATTTAACCCTTACATCATCTGAGGGGTAAAAAATGACCCACCACGATGTTTAACAGCAGAGAAAACCCCCTAAATGATCATTTTTCAACTTAAAATTCTATGACTTTTCCTAGATTGACAACAACATGAGAAAAAGCGAAACATTGCCTTTGTTCATATTTCCATGAAAGCTGTACACCAACAGGGTAAAAATCTTGTCGTTGGGGTAATTTTTGACCCGGTAGTTATAATATCATTTTTGTACCAGAAAAACCACACACACACACACACACACACACACACACAGAAATACATCTGCAAAGTCCATGCACACAAACTTGCATTTTACAGTACAATAAACTATGTTGCTAAAGACTGTTATAGTTTCCTTATAATAAAATGCATTCAAAACTACTTTTACACATTTCCTCTACTTTCTTAGGCTACGCTAGTGATATATTATGCTAACAAATATGTTACCTATACAGTAGCTTTAACAACAACAACAACAATAACAATAAAAATGATAATGAAGCTTTACTTTAGTGACTGAAAACAATTATGACAGCTGTGTTAAAATCGAGTGGACTCCACTGATTACATGCAGTCTTTCTGCACTGTGAAGAGGACACCTCGATATACACAAAGTTAGTGATGAATGACAGGTTGTTTCTTCATGCAAAATAGATTTGGGGTTTAAAATTCAACCAAGCTGCTTTATTTTAGGGGTTAAGTCAAGGCCGGTCATTAGTTTACCCATAGGACAGACAGAATATGCATAAAGTTAACAACACATGGCTGTGTGTTGCCTAAATGTACAGTTACAGTAAGAAAATTAGCAAGTGTTTTGAAAGTTGTTACTTTATGACAATATGTCTGCGTTACAGTGTGTGTGTGTGTGTTACATTGTGTGTTTTACAGTGGGTTGCAAGGTAACATTTGGGTGTTCAGCAGGTCAGTTACCTCCGCGGTGTTACTCATTAAGCTGTCAGAAGTTGACGCTAAAGTAAAATTAGCTATCAGTCTTGACTGCTGTTTTTTAATTAAACACGCAGTCTGTTACTTCATGTTGTTAATGAGCGTTAATAATGACACCGTAAATAATGCTAGCAAAGAAGAAGAGCTGTGTTAAAGCCATAGCAATGCGAACGAGACCTCACGTGTTTTTACGGAACAGCTAACTAACGTTAACGTTACAGTTTAACGGCGGCAGTATATAGTTTTAGCTTCAGCTCAAACTCACCGAGCTTCGTCCCCGGGTTTCTGACCGACATGATGAAGCACAGATGGTATTTCTTCACGTGCAAGTGCTGGAAGTGTCAGTAGTAGCCACGGTTAACAGAAGTGACCTGTCAACACTTCACTTCCTGTCTACAGAGCGGGTAAAGGAAGAGGAATCCCTCCACAATTAAACGCAACCAAAACACTGCTTGAGCTTACTACTTCCGGGATGGTTTTCGCTGCTCTGAGTCATTCACATTTTTAAACAATACAAATTAGCGGCGGTTTTATCGTAATGTCAGATATAGTAAACTCCCAGTGATGAAAGAAGAAGCATATCAGAACACACACACACACAGAAATACATCTACAAAATCCATCCATACAAACCTGCATTCTGTCCTCATTCAATGGGTAAAAACAAACCACAGTGTAGAAATACTGTTCAGCTACAAATAAAATTCTAATTAACAAAGCATTCAAATTAACAAAGTATGAACCTATCAGTCCCTCAATCAATCAGTCAGACTTTATTTGTATAGCACTTTTCATACAAGCAAAACACAAAGTGTAAGACAAAGTGCTCCATACAATAAAACCAGAAGTGATAAGCCAAAAATTATTTGAAAAGAAGCCAAACATCATTTGCAAGAAATTAGTTAAAAGTTACAAGAAAAAAAACATGTATAAATATAGCATTTTCCCTGTTTTTGGATAATATCAAATAATCATCCCTGGCTTATTTTCTAGTCTTTTTTGGTCAAGTCAAGTTTCTTGCAGGATATATACATATATTTATATACATATATATACATACATACATTGTCTTTAAACCAATTTGATTAGGTTTCAGAGGAATAATGTGAAATTAAAAATCTTCGAAAAAGTAACTGTTGCCGACACTAAACGTTTTATCGAGGATCTTATCATTATTTTTTCATTTATTTTTCAATCTTTCCATGGTCCTATAGGTACGGTGTCCCTGAGGTGCAAAACACAACTACAAATCACAACCGCAAATCAGAAAACACAACTGCAAATAAAAAACATCTATCTGCGGTCCTCAAGGATTGTCGCTTGTCGACCGCAGATACCTACCCTTTCCATTAGAACTTAATGTTGCGTATTATTTGTGGTTGTGATTTATTTATTTGCGGTTGTGTTTTCTTATTTGCTGTTGTGTTTTCTTATTTGGGGTTGTGTTTTTTATTTGCGGTTGTGTTTTTTATTTGCGGTTGTGTTTTCTCATTTGCAGTTGTGTTTTCTCATTTGCAGTTGTGTTTTCTCATTTGCTGTTGTGTTTTCTTATTTGCAGTTGTGTTTTCTGATTTGCTGTTGTGTTTTCTTATTTGCTGTTGTGTTTTCTGATTTGCGGTTGTGTTTTCTTATTTGCTGTTGTGTTTTCTTATTTGCAGTTGTGTTTTCTGATGTGCGGTTGTGTTTTCTTATTTGCTGTTGTGTTTTCTTATTTACAGTTGTGTTTTCTTATTTACAGTTGTGTTTTCTGATTTGCGGTTGTGTTTTCTGATTTGCGGTTGTGTTTTCTTATTTGCAGTTGTGTTTTCTGATTTGCTGTTGTGTTTTCTGATTTGCGGATGTGTTTTCTGATTTGCGGTTGTGTTTTCTTATTTGTGGTTGTGTTTTCCACTTCAGGGCCACCGTATATAGGGGATGTCGCACATTCGAGTGAAAGGGCCGAGACTGGCTTTCACCCTGCAAGCAGTTAGCAAGCCTGCAAGTTTTACATGCTTGAGTAATTGTTGCATACCAGACGTATGCAGAAGCACATATACGAGAGCACCGTCCTGAGCCAAACCCTGTGTGGTTACCATGGAGCTGCTGCATAATATTATGGAAACATATGTTAGTGAGGCCTTGTATTGTTACAGTATATATAGAGCTTGTGAAAAACCACAGACTTTTCTTTTAAGATCCTCGACACAAGGTGATAGATGTCAGTAGTCCCAACTGCTTTATTTTCTATAGCTTTCTGTTATACCAAATGATGGTGACTTGGTAATGATTCCGATTTCTCTGCAAGGAGACAAACAAAAAGCTGTGGATAAATTCATGATGTCCCTGAGCTCCCACTAGATGTCAGTGCAGAGCTGAATTTCAGCAAAATGCACCTTTCATTGCTGTTGGAACTCCAGCAAAGGAGACACAAACATCATATTTTTGTCTTTACATATTTAAATCATGCAGCCAGACAAACTTCATCCAAACCCTCAAAACCATATTTCAAATTCCAGCGGAAATATAAACATTTCTAAATATTGCAAGTTTTGAGTTTGAATCTTGGGAAAATGAGTTCAAAATGAAGCCAGAGACCATTTCTGCATATTTTAGTGGGCTATGTAAAACTAAAACATACATTTACTGTGAATTCATGTTTCCTACTTTTGGTACTTTTGTACTCTATTCTGTCATATTTCCAGATAATGAGGATTCCTAGAAAACCTTGCAAAAAGCATTTGGAATAAGTTTAACCCCTTGAAACCGTCTAGTTTTTCCACAGAGATTTTCCCTTTTGAAAAATATATTTTTTAAATGTATTAATATCTTGCAGTTAAAACTTATTACCAAGTTGTTTTTTGCCTTTTCCTACTTTTTTTTCTTTAAGAAATAAAATCAATTTGCTCAGTGTTCAAAAGGTTTAAATACTTGTTAAAGGCATCTGAGAAGCAGCACAAGAAAACTGGTGCTGGTCCGAGTTTGAAAGGGTTAATCTTCTAATTCGTAATTCAGAATTCTTTGGCATTTGATCAAAAATAAGTATCAAAAGATCTTGTGCATGGCACATGAGCAGTTTTGCGGTGCAGATGGAGAGTTCACCGCGTGCCAAATGGTAAACACCTCAGTGTGCCTGGCTCCTGGCTGAGCAGCATTCTCCAGCTCTGCTGTCCCGTGTGTTTAGTCATGAGACACACGAGGTGGAATTCCCCTAAACCCGGCTTCAGGTTACCGCTGCAGCTTTTTCGCCAGCAGAAATCTTTCTCTGCCACCTAGAAACATCTTCTAGGTGCATAGCGATCTCATTTTTCATGAATCCACAAAGGATGTGTTTTCCCTCCAGTCAAGTCTTGTTGACTCATCTTACTGTTCAGCTGCCAAAGAATTCGCACATGCATCTCTGAATAGCAGCGAGCCTCTTTGATCCCCAGCCGAAATGTGAATGGTGCACAGTTATGCCACTTAGGAGCGGTTTTGAGCGGCAAGTGGAAAAGGGAGGCTCCTCGCCGTTGTGGTTGGGTCAGCCTTCCGAGTCTGTGCTTCATTAAACTGAGATCATGCTCAAAGCCAAGGCGGAAGAGGAGGGCCTGCTATAAGAAGTGAAGCAGGGGGCAAACTGGGGCCCAAATGAATCACAGAAAGGGAAAGAGGAGAGGAGGATATGGAGGAAATTGTTCCTCGATGACTGGGCTCTGGTGAAAGTGACAGGGCACTGAGTCACCTAGGGACGGAGCCCACTGGAAGTGAGTCAGAGCACTCCTGTCATTGAGCTGCATGCCATCCTTGTTTCATGCACAGAGTCCATTCACTGCTTCAAGACTGCAGACAGTCGCCCTGCTACTATAAATAAACAGTTACTCATCCAGAGCCTTGTAACTCCATGTCACCTGCAGTGGAATTACAAACACCATAGCTTTGATTCCTCTGTTACTCCAGGGTAATTCTAAATTTCATGTGGACAAAAACTACATTCTGTGAGCATATCTTAGCCATCCGTGCCGAAAAACATCTTTGGCTTGCCTTAAGGGGCATTTACATAGCAGTTTTTGCTTGACACTTTTGTCGCAGTTTGGCCTTTCATTCATGACAACACCATTTTGGATGCCTGAAAACACAAACTTTTGAAAGCAGGTTCCAGAGCATAATTTTTTTGCAAACACCACCCAGTGCGCAGATCCTGTGAGAACGGTGATGTCACGGCCGTACTTTGCGCATGTGTGTTTCAGACAAATAGCCATGCACAAATAAGGAGGACAGCAATAACAACAATGGCAGACAACCGAGCAGTGATTGTGCTGCTGACTCTACTGAGGTTATGGACGCTGTCGGTTCTCGTGCATGTGTTCACCATCATCTTCTTTCTTGTTTATACTTATCGCTCTGTAGAGAAACGCCTTTGTGTGCATGTGCATGGTGTTCTTCAATGGTGTGTAATTACAAATTTAAACTGCCAAATACTGGCCTAGCATGTACACTATACTACAGCATTTTCGGCTAGTTTTACTGCTCTTCTCCAGGGCTTTAAGAGAATGCTTTTAAAGCCCTAACAAAGAGCAGTAGTGGTTGTAATATGTTGGCTTTTTAAATTATTTAACCACTATAATAAAGGCTTTTTAATGTAATTCTGCTTCCTTTATAAAAAAAGAAAAAAAGTCACATTTTTTGGAGTGCCTAGATTTCTTTCCTGTTTATCCTGTTGGTTCCTGTTTTACATGAGCACCGGACACAAGTTTTTGACCTACATTTGATTGTAACCTACACAGCAACCAGTTATCTCTCTCTCTTTTTTATAATCACTTTCAGTTTCAAAAAAATCCAACATAGCGATGGTCAAAATGCAGAAATAAATCAAACTCACATTGAATAAAATTATACGTTGGATTAGTATTTTTACCAGGACATAAAAATTCTTGCTATTGCAGTTACATAAATCTACATATATGTACTGACATACAAGAAATTAACAATGGCAAATATGGCGTTACTCCTACATGCATAGAGAAAATTACGAAGGAAGAAAGTTAAAAACAACACAAAAAACGATAGCAAGTTGGCTGTAACTAAAAGCCCCCCGATATCTTCTACTGCACTACTAAGCCAGACAAGCGACATCCAGCCCTGCTGGTTAAGGTGAAAAATGATGTCAGAGTGCATTGTACTGAAAATGACCTTAACTGATGACCAGCAAGATGCCAGACAATCAAAAGAACTGTTAGTGAACTAGTATCGATTGGATTTTGCAGTGGGGTTGTGATAGAGTGAAACTGCAGGGTGTTAATGAAATCAAGTGATAGCTCCCTTAATAAACAACTTTAGAAATAGAACCAGATGTGTTCACATTTTGTGTCTATCTGCATGGAGAGATATCACAATAGGAATGCAGAAAATATGCTTGCGCATTCTTTGGGTGAATTTACCCTTTAATGTCATGCGTTTTAAAATCCATTGGATAACCTAAAATACAAACCAATTGGGCTAAAACACAAGGTTGGTGTGTTTGTCTCTGGCTTTCCACTCACTCTCACACAAAGACCTCTGGGAAGACATTTTAAGCTCAAACCAGCGCATACTTCAGACACCACAAATCCTCCCACCAGCGTAGGCTCAGTGCTTACACACACACATACACACACACACACATACACACACACACACCTTGCAACCACCCACACTGAGCAGAGAAAGGTTGCTATGGTCAGTTCTGACTGTGGAAACCAGAGATGAGAACATCCACCCAGTTTCAGGGTGTGTAGGAAAGAAACAGGCAGGAGACTCTCTCATGACACCTGACTCATACCTTCAAACAGCTACTCCCGGCAATCACACTGGATCCAGTTACTACAGTGGACAATGGCATACTGGCAGAAGGCACGCCATCTTGTTCACTTAACGATACTTTTCGTTTGGCGTCTTGCTGTTGCAGTCCATGTCCATTCGAGTGTGCATTTGTTATCTGCATTCATACTCAGACTTCATTCAGACTATTTCTGCAATAGAAAGTAGATCAAATAAAAACTGATGGCTTTGAGTTCAACTGAAAACTCTGAAGACTTGGAAGGAACTAGGAATTTTTCTGCAAAGAAGTGAGCGACATACTACTTTCCATTGAAAATAAACGGACTGGACTTGACTCCAGAATCACACTCATTGGAGTACTACATGAGGAATTCCAGGCACTGCTCCAAATCCTGGAAACATTCAGTCAGGACCAAATTGACACACTTACTACTCATGAAAGAGACTATTTAGGACTTAAAAGCATGCAGCATTAGAGTTTTCATCAGCATTCCCAATCAAACGGCAAGCATGGAGACTAGTTCAAAGACATGAGAAACAACTTAACGGAGCATACGATGAACTCAACTATGAAATCCTACAAAAATGCAAAAGAACTTTCACTAATTCAAGCATGGGTGGTGGGGGAATGAAAAGATGCAGTCATTTCATTGGACACATTGTAAATTGATGGGCAGTTGAAATGAGAGGACATAATATTGCTGTCCATACAGAACAAGAGTATTATATTATATTATATATTAATAATCCTTTGGCCTGGTTTAGTGTGACAAGTAGGTTGCATTGTTCTTTAGTGAGTTTTATTAGAAATATCTGGTGTCTGATGGGCCTCCTGCTACATGAGCAAACTATATTATTAACCATAGCACCAGATTCAATAGACAGTAGAACCAATTATACAGGTTCCTTGGCTTCCCTGCTGCAATCTGAGAGCACTTCTAGTCCATTCATGCACTGCTCAACAACAAACTGATAACAGACTCACGACATCAATAATCCATTCAAATCAAACTGGTGTTAGCAGATGAAACATCCGATATCACACACAGACAGTTAATTAATTCAATGCACTATTTATCACTACAACAGGTAATGACCATCATAGACTGGTTTCAGAAAATGTATCTTTACCACATTGGAAAGATTTGGCTTTGGAGAAAAACTGACTGACTGGGTCATGATTCCATAAATTCACCATCCGCCACTGCACAAATAGACAAACATCACCAAACTTCACATTGCGCAAGGGGGGAGTACGCAGTCACGCCAACTCTTTTTTAAACCCTACACAGCAGCAATTTGTCATAACATCTACAAAAAAAACAATCCAAACTCCCAACACACATAACTCTCTATGCAGATGATATATTGCTGTTCCCACAAATCCCTCACTCATCACTACAAAACAGTTTGCTCTGTTGAATAATTGAAAAACTTTTTTTTTTTTCAATCAGTCCAACTCAACCCACCCTTACATGGTTCAGATCTCTGGGTTAACCTCCAAATTCTACTGGAAAAACAAGACACAGAAATTTAAATTTGATACTCTACAAAAACAAGAGGTGGCCTGAAGCTGCTACAGTTTAGGATAAAGTTCAAAATGGACCAAAGCTGTTCACAATTGTTCAGTATCAGTCACAATAAATATATACATAACAATAAACAAACAAACAACAAACGATATGTGAAATAATGCAGGCAGGTAGGTAGGTATAGGTAATTGAGTAGAGAATATGTAAACACTAAAATTAACAATAAGTAACAATAACTTTGTTTAAAACTATTAATCTCCAGAAGCAGTTTTATAAGCTCCACCTTGCTCCAAACTCCTTGGCGTTGAAAAAGTGTGAAAAAGTGCTAATATTGATTCTTGGGCATAATTTGATTTTAACAAATTTAATATTCTATAAACCTTTGTCTATTCACACTCACCTTCCACCTTCTTCATCCTCCAGGTCATTGGTAAGTCTGGAGAAACAATATATCCCATTCTGGTACCTTTTGCTTTCAGACATCCTTTTTCCTCCAGGATGTAAGAGTGCATAGATGGGCAGTCTGTGACTGATGACAGGACATGAAGAAGGAAGCAGTTATATCCTCTCACAGTGAAAGGAAACTAATCACCGTCCAGCAAGCAAACATTTACACTTTGAATCTTAAACAAATAATAGTATATACAAATTTTATATATATATACTGTATACATATAGCAGCCAGCCTCATTAAGCCACACTGGACCACAGCAAAAATTGATACATGCGATTCATTGATTTATGACAACAGCATTTTATCTTGTCCCGGTTTGCAAGTTTGGGATGTCTTTGTTGTTTAAAGTTGACAATTTGCAGATGACACCAGGACAGTTAATGAACATCCAAGGTGCATAGGGGTTGATCCTTTTAGTCTTTATACAGGCTACCAAACTTATCTGTGTTGCAAATACCAAATTGACTGACATGTTCTCATCCAAAGCAACATTTTGCCATTGGACTTCTGTGCCTACATATTATGTTTTCCATTTCCTTCTGTGCCTGCTGTTTACATTGTGGGATGCTGCTACTGTGATATCAGCAGGTGGGATGACGCTGCAGGTGATTATGTTTAGACAACACAAGAACATGGCAACCAATGCTGGAATGTCAACAAACACACATGCTGGCACAGATGGTTAGGATTAGGCAACACGGACATGGATGGTTAGGATTAGGGGAAGAAGGCACATGATAAGGTACATAAAAAAATATTATATTCAGACAGGAAGTGAACACCAGAGTCCGGTGTGAAAGTCCAGGGTTTGTTGGACCAATACACTGCCCCCCCTGCCTACCCTTTAGGCATATAATAACACTGCGACCGGTTCTGTCCGGCCATGTTTTCACCTGTCCAGCGGAGTTTCATGACCACCACTTTTGGTGGCGCCCACTTATGGCAAAAGCAAAGCAGCTTTATTATTCGAGTTTGGAATGTAACTTGCTTAAACTGACATACAACACCATCAGAGAGAGAGTTATATATTGATTAAACCAGCTGATACTTTATCAATTTAAATGATTGGAGAATTGCGGGTGGTGCCAAATATAGAGCCTATAACTGCCTGATGCAATTAGGTATAGCCATAAAACAAAAAGAAAATATCAGTCAATAGTCAATAATAGTAGTGGTTAGTTGTGAATGTGGGGAATGAGAGGACGAGAGAAGCTGGAGGAGTGCTTGTCTCACTGCCTCTTCTCTGGAGATGTCCGGAAGTAGCACTTCCTGACACAAGAAGTGGGATATTTAGGTTATTTACTCAAGAGGTCTGGGGAAGTGCCTGTCTGGAGTGTGTGTGTGTGGTGTGTGTGTTAGGGGCGGCACATGGGGTGTTGGTGTGGGATATATCCTACTTTTACAAAGTTTGTTTATCATGGGGTGCTGCTGCAAATCCTTTTCAGTGTTCTGCTTGTCTGCCAGAAACAGAAAGTTGTACTGTGACAGAACTACAGACTTCTCTTTGGAGAAACAAACACCGCCGACAGGATCTCCTGCAGTTGCCTTTTATCATAATGTGCTGTCAGAAAATGAATCAGTGGTCTTATAGTAATATTGAACAAGTTGATCTTACTTTTTTTCTAGAAAATCACTTGCCTTGATTAAGGAAAGTAAATATTAGTCTTTAGTTGTTTATTTTTGTTTATGTAAGATTTAGTTGTATTTACATCATTTTGTAAACTTGCTTCTTAAAAGTTGTTTTGAAGTCTTACTTAACTAACATACACTAAATTAGCCTGACTTAACTTGATCATGACAAAGAGGATTTGGCAAAGTGAAGGAGCAACTCGTTCTCACTCCAAAATCATCAAATACATCCACTCAGTCAGTACTCTCAACATACGAGTGTGACGCCAAAAGCCATCCTCTGCATCCAACCAGAACATGGCTGGATGGCTTCAGGTGAGAACGCAGCCGAACGGGAACCGGTTGCGCACACATGAAATGATGAGGGGGAGTGTCATGTAATAATGCAGCAAAATAAGGTGCACAAGTTTGCTAATAGGGTGGGTGGGTGTGGAGGTGGATGGGTTCCATAAAAAAACGACTTTCTTGCAGGAGTCCATAGTTCACTTCCCATGTAATTTTTTTTCCCCCTTCACCTTATCATGTGCCTCTTTTGCCTAAATCTAGCCATCTGTGACTTCGTTGCCTAATCCTAACCATCATCAACCGTCTGACAGTATGGAGGGGTATTTCCTCTCATGCAGATGCAGAACGCATGTGCTGGTTTGCGTAAGTGGTAGTCTTTGTGGTGTTTGCATGTGCAACTTTTTAGCTGATAAACAGGCAACATGAGGTGATGCATCTGCTTTTTTTGCCAGTAGATCTTTGATGTCCTGAGCCTTTAATGTGTGTGTGTGTTAATACTAAAGTTGCCATGTCAGAATTTTTATTATGTGTAGTTGGACACAGAATTTAATCTGATTCACTTCACAGTGGTGTAAATGAGCCATTATCATGCTTGTCTGAGGTAAATTATTTGCCATTATCATGCTTGTATAAAATGGAATAATGGACTTAAGAAAAGGGCAAGGCCTATTAAGCTGCTCTACATCGTCATACACACACACCTCCTCCTCTTCATGGGTCAATCGGGAGGAATTAGTACAAGGCTTTATGATGGGCGCTGACACTAACAACGGGAGGTGGGGTGAAGGGGTGGTGCGGCAGCTGAGTGACGGAGCCTGTCAGGGAACAGCGAGTCAGCCAGCTTTGATGTGAGGGAGGGAGCCCCCTTTTTTTCGCAGAAATCCCATTAAGGTCAGAGGTCCAGGGCTCCAAGGTGGTCACATACTCCAAGAAGGGAAGGAGAAAGATGTTATTGAGAGGAGGGAGTGGGTCAGATGGAGAGGGGGCACTGGGGGGCCCAGATCTTTAAAAGTCTATTTAATCCTATCAAAACCTGTGTTGTCCTCAGATTCAGTGAAGACAATGTAAAAGGCCAACATATGCTCTGCTATTGTTCCTCTCTGAATAGGCTGGTATGGTGACTACTGTATTTTACACTTACACAAACTACATATATACTGCAAATCCACTCCATACTTCACATTTACATTCACTGTAACTGTAAATTATGCATATTTTTAGTTACAGTTTTTTATCATGTAAATGTATTCACTGTCATTATGAATGTAAGCATGCTGTATCTCCATCTACCTCAGTCCCTCTAGGATTTCACGGGCTTTTTGGTATTGTTACAGCTTGAAATGTCTGATTTCACGGTAGCTTTTCTAAAACATTGCTTTGAATGTTAAGATGTTTTTCGATGTTTGGGGTTTTTTGTTTGGTTTTTTGGCAATTCAATTACGGGAGCAAGTAAAAATTGCAAAAATAGTTGGCATACCTCATTTTGTTATTTATACTACACTAACATTACCACTAACCTTCCATAAAGAAAGAACTGCAGCATGTATAACATGCAGGTTAGAAATTACAGAGGTGCAACAATTTCCAACTTTGACATCTGAAGTTGCACTGAGAAAGGTAAATTAGGCTAATAGTAACATAGCTTGTGATCTAATGCTTAGCTAACCTTATTAATCTGTTGATGAAATGGCAGTACACTTAGTGAGGAGGGCATTATGACTTGTTTGGGACTTGGATCTCAAAGTAAAGCACTTAGGACTTGACTTGGGACTAGTCCATCTTGACTTGTAACTTGACTTGGGACTTGCCGATATTTACTTGGGAGTTAAGTCAGACATGTAATCTCAACAGAATATATGTCATCACGCATGCAGTTTTAAGAGGTTGTGGTTATTTTACTTATTTTTCTGTGAAACCAGGTTGATCCATGCACCCTAACCACTTATGTATCCCAAACATATGGAGTATGCAATGAACTGCGGTGATTCTTCCATCCATCTGTCTATCCATCTGTCCATTCATCCATCACTATTCGCTTATCCGGGGCCCGGTCACAGGGGCAGCAGACTGAGCAAAGTAGTTGAGACATCCCTCTCTCCAGCAATGTTTTCCAGCTTCTCCAGGGGGTCCTGAGGCATTTTGAGGCTAGATGAGGTATATGATCTCTCCAGCATGTTCTGGGTCTGCCCCCAGGCCTCCCACCAGTTGGATGTGCCTGGAGCACCTGCATAGGAGGCACCCAGGAGGTATTCTGATCAGATGCCCGAACCACCTCAACTGGCCCCTTTTGACACGAAGGAGAAGCAGTTCTGCTCCAATCTCATTCTAGCGGGCATTGCCCAAAGCTCATGACCATAGGTGAGATATGGAAGTCATAGATTGACCAATAAATCGAAAACTTTTCCTTCTTGCTCAGCTTCTTCTTCACCACGTTCAGCACAGCGTCCACATCATTGTATATCCCTCCTCAAACTGCAGAGATTCAGTATTCATCAACACTGTAAAAAAATTAAAGCAGAAATCAAAAAGACGCAAACACGTCTATGTTATGGATGCCATACTTTTTATTGTGCTGGATAAAACGCAGTGAATATCTATAAAGACTTTGTTTAGCAAGCAAGCAAAATTTGTAGTGAAATTAAAGACGGTAATACTACGTGGATAGAGAAAGCAATAAAAGTTAGATACTGTAGAAGACACTTGAAATGACACAGAAGGAGCAAGGCAGAAGGAGAGCTGGGAAATCTCTCCACTTCCCTCACAGCTAACTACAAAACATTGCATAATGTAAGAAAAATCCTTTCCAAAGGTTACATGTCCAGTCTTACCTAATGGTGACTGAGAGGCAGAGAAAAACAGTCTTATAAAATTCATCCCCCACAAAAATAAACTATATATATATAAAATTTTAAAATGTTCTCCATATGCTCTCGGACACCTGAATTTTAAACAGTATTTAAGTTTGAAAATGAGGTAAAAGTAGGCCTTACAGGAGGTAGTGATGTGTATTCGATTGTACTAGAACATGATATCATGAAGAGATCAACTTCATTAAGACTCCCAGAGCTGAAAGCTCATCAACAGTGGCTTCTGCAATCATTCTGCCCAACAGCGAGGTAACATCTCCTCCACACAACATGAGCTGGTGTTTCAGATTCTACTGACCTCAAGTTTCTGAAGGAAATACAAACTTCAAAAGCTCAAAATTTGGAGCTTGTTGAGCTTGGTGGTGTCACGTAGGCCACATTTATACCTGGTATTATCGCATGCTCCAGTACCCTTTTTCCTTATCGGGACATACAGATCACATGTTAATACCAGGTCTACATGGGGTCTGTGTGACTGATGGATGGTGTGGTGTTAAATGATGAAGCCTGTCTGTTTCAAAGCCATTCGTTCAAAGCTACTGATGAGCCGCCATCAACAGGTGCACAGTGTTTTCTTAGCCAGCTCATTTAACAGAAGCTTATGATTCTCTCTGTCTGGATTGGTTGGATTATTAGAAATAGCATTACCTGCACAGTGTCTGGAATATAAAAAATAGCAGTTTCATGTAGGAACTATTTTCCAAACCTATCAGCACGCAGAGGGAAGTGTGCAGCGTCTGCTAGCACACCTAGCCCTGTTGACCTTGCTAACGTTAGAGGGGCACTCAGAGAGTGCAAACCTTGGTCATGGCCAAATTCTCTATCCTGCAGCTTTCACCAAAATGAAAATTTGTTTATCTGTTCAATGATTTGGATTTGCTTCAAAATGTAAAATGTTCTTCCTTGGCTCATACGACACCCATTAACCAAATTTCATGAAAAAAAAATCCAGAAGATTTTCCGTAATTCTGCTGATAAACACAATCGAAAACAGCCGTCTTCGTATATGACTCAGTTCAATTTACGTGTCCTTGCAAACCATCACAGTGTGACAGTGAGTCAGCATACACAATACCAGGACCCTGAACCTGAAGCAGATAAATAGAATTCATTAATTTATCATTTAAACCTGTGCTTTTCCTTGTATATGAAACCATCTTGCGTGAAAAAGGCCTAATGTGGGAGCAGTAAGCTGATGGTGCTACTATGGTGTGTTCACACTGAATGTGTACTGAATTTTAAACCCGGCACACCTGCAGATAAAGGCACATAAATAAGTCAACACGAACAAACCCAAAGTTGCCCTGGGTGGTGCCATTTGAGGCAAAGACACAACAGTGGCTTGTAATTTCACCTGCATCAATTGTATTTTGTGAACCCTCACATGCTGGCAGTATCATTGCTGTAAGACTTCTTTATTGAGCAACTATCACATGCAGTGTTTTTTCAAGTTCTAGATATTGGTCCTTGGACACTCAGTAAAGTGGGAATACATTTTGCAGCTTGAAGGCAGTTTCATGGTAGAAGACACTGTGCAGGTTGTTGCTTAGCGAGAGTTTACCACAGCCTCTGTTAATTTGCCATTGTTCCATACTGGTGTTGCTGACCTGGTTTGAATGTTATCACTCGAGTAAAGCTACAGTTGGTACCTTTTATGAAAATAACTTTTTGACATATCTGCAGAAACCATCACTATATCCTGACAGTAGTACATGAGACAGATCATCTCTAAGAAAAAAGTTCTCTGCCTCCTCCTATTTCTTCCAATGGTATTTGTTAGAATCTACCTTGGCTGAAGGAAAACCATTCATCAGTGCTGAGAAGTCTATAACGCAGCTGTCAATCATGTCAATCACTGCTTGTAAAATCAAACTATGCAGCACCGATCAATTAGTCAAGATTTTGTTACTGCATTTCCCATTTCCTGCCTCAAATGTTTTCAGAAACATATTTTTGTGCACTGTTTAGCTGTAACATAAGATTGTTGGTCTGGCCAGTGAGCCAGTGTTTTCAATATGGTGGCTGGGTTTCGCTGAAGGGGATTCTAACAAAAGCCATTAGAGGCACTAAGAGAAGCAAGAGGAACATGTTTTTTCACAGACATGTGATCTGTCTCATTTACTACTGTCTGGATCTACTAATAGTAGAGCGAATACAACAAAAACTTGTTATAAATGTTACCAACTACAGGTTTATATGGCCGTTCTTGGTGGTAGATGTGGGTTAGAAGAGTCTTGCTAAACCAAGTAGTATGTTCAGAATGCTGTTATCAGTGTATTAAATGTCAGTGTTTATTGATATGCAAGGACGAAGGAAGTCAGTTGACATAACGTTAGTATAAAGAGCAAGAAAGTCCGGTAGGTAGGGAGGGTGATCGGGGCGATGGGTGGTTCAAGCACTGGACTTTCACTCAAGAGACCGGGATTTGTGTCCCTTGTGAAACTAAAAGGCATAGGTATGTAACATATGTCCAGTAGGGTATGTCACATGACATATGTGTATAATAGATGCCAATGGGCATTTATTGATAATGGCATTCTGATTATACTGGTGTAGAACCCCTCTAACCCATATCAATGACCACTAAATTGGGTGGTAACATTCAAAATGGGTGCTGGCAGCAGGTTGATGGGCTGTAGCCCCTCTGAGGCTCTACCTCAGGCCCAGTTTAAAATACCATGTTAACTTTTCAAAGGTTGCCATGGTGACAGGTGAAAAATGGTATAATCCATCACTAAGTACAAAGCAATTCCATATACATCTGGTTTAACCATATCACAAGAAAAGAAAAATCACATTTGTGTGAAGTACACAAAACAGCTAATCAAGTATATCGATATCTACTAATTAAAAACAAGAAAAACATATTCATGAATACAATATACAAAAATCCAAACATATCTGTTCCAAAACCTGAAAGTCACTTTGAAGTTGAGAATCCAAATGTACTGAGATCGGAAACTTGAATGATCTGATACAATACTTTAAGTAAGGAGCTTCTGCAGTCCTGACATAGATCATATCATACATCAATGTAACTCATACTGAAAGTAAACCAGCAAAATCATTCCTTTTCGAGACTGGAGGTAGGTATTTGTCAATTGATTAGTCCATTTTTAACGTGTGTTTGAGGTACTGTACATATATAGGTAGTACATAACTCAGGAAAAACAAGTTTAACTATTAAAAGCCAAAAAAAAACAACAACAAAAAAAAACATTTGTAGTAATATGTAGTGTCGTACAAACACTTGATCCTTATTAAACCATTGTGTAAATCAGAAGAAAAAAAAATAAATTCAAGTTAACAGCTTGTCAAACAGAAGTCCCAGTTTGCAGATAATGCTAAATATGTTTCATTAAAATGTTTAGATACAAATTAACATTAAGGTAAATAAGAAAAAACAGTACTTAATATGTTAGCTGCTTTTGTGTTTTAAGTATAAAAAACAGACCACTGAATCGAGGCTTTTTCCAGGAATCTCTAAAGAAGAAAATGTCAGGCCAGTCAGTGCCAAGTGCATGAGTGATGAAATTGAACTCTCAAGACTGCATCGAAACAATAATTGTTGGATCATCACCGAAGGTTATGACGACATTTCAGTCATATTGCAAAGATCTGGAAAGTCTTTACCACAAAGAAGACACAAGTGATCCATTAAACACATACTCAGTTTCACTTCTGTAAAGCTGTCTTAAAAACATAGACAGATATACATCTACAGGGCAGAGAACATATTTTCTTTGCAGCAGTGACGAATAGTTCTCAGTTGTATCATCAGCGTTTTTACCTAAAATGTCTTCTGTGATTCTTGTACCTTTAGCTAATTCTAAATTATTAATTCTTAAATGCTTCTTGGCTTAACGTGTGGGTAGGTAAAAATGATATTTTGGTTGTGTTACGGTTTCAAGTAAAAAGTTGTTCAGATAATGCAGTTAAGTCTGAAAGCAACAACAATTTTAGGTCAAATATTGTAGTGTCATGTCTAGGAAATCATGAGCACTTTCCTTAAATGATTATTGGTAAAATTAAAATCATTTGAAAAAAACGATGTAGAAGTGTTGCTTATTTCAAGCAATACCAAATGCTATTTTTCACAGTAACATTTTGCATATACTTTAACAGCATTGCATAGCCTATTGATTAATCAAGTGAATTTCATGTTTGATAAAATTCTTAACAACCAATTAGTCGATTGTCAATTAATTGTTATCATTCCTAGTCATAACTAAGTGAAACCAACACAGGAGTGCATAAAAACTGCGGTTCCTCAAATGGCCACTTGAGGCTTGCTCCAAAAGTGAGTCAATCCCCATAGACCCCCATGTTAAATGCCCAAATTTACAGCAGAAATAAACATGTTTACAGCCTGAAACTAAAATACTTTTGGTCACAGTCGCTAATTTCAGCATTCATAACAAGAGTACGGGATGAATTTTTATATCACTCTCACGATTAATTGTTATTTAGGCTGAAAGTTATGTGTAGCTAAGGGCATGGCCACTTTGAGTGACCACTGGGGTGCAGTCCACTGACAATTAGCTACCACAACAACAATGTTTGGATAACATAACTAAAGCGTATCCCCCAGAGTAAAGACATAGCTGTAGTGTCTATGATGTTATGAGTATTTTGAGTTCATGAAAATAACTTTTACCATTTTGGTCATCTAAAAAGTCTTGCTCAGTATTCGGTTCAACTAAAAGTCCTTGTAATGAGTCAAATATTCAGTTTCAGTGATGTTACATTTTGTTTTAATAGGTTTTAGGCTGCTTTTTGCCAGCAAAAATTAGCACTAGCATTAGCATTATCACAGTTGAAAAGTTGTAAATGTACCATGCTAACCAAGCTAGCAGCTAGCATTAGGGTTACCTCCACCCTCATGACCAAATACGGTCACTTGTAGTTCCAGAAATCCAAGATGGTAACTGCCAAAATACAAAACTCAAGGCTTCAAAATGGAAGTCCACATTAGCGACCATTATTGTATACAGTCTATAGTCATCACCAATAGTAAAGATGATCATATGTGACAAAAATGAGGCCACCGTAGTAAAACAGCTGAATTTTCCTTCAATGTTTATGCACTTGGCTCTGTCATATCTGACATTTGCTTCTTTCTGGATTGTGTAGGGTTTACCTGACTGAATCAAACAAAACAGTTGCAGACAAATTGCCGTTCCCCCATGACAAGACAGCAACCAACCGGCATGACCTCGCTTTAATGTACAGTATAAAGTTGCAACACAATATCTGAACGCACACTGCCCTCCCTGGCATTACTCAGTGTGTACTGAGCAACAGCGTTCATTAGCTGGTTCTTCTGAGTCAGAGGTAGTTTGAAATCATGAGAGGATATTGCATATCAGTGAGCAGAAAGCACTGGCATACCAACAGGTTTCTATAAATGTAAGGCTCCCTGGAGTTACAGTGCGTGATGAGTCATCCAATGTCACACTGCCACTAAATCCAGGTATCAAGTGTGTCATGAGGTAATGTGTGGTTTGTTCTTGTGGTTTTTTGTTCTTGAGGTTTTGGGTTCTTGAGTGTTTTTTTGCAAGTCTGTGGATTTCTTTGTAGTGTGACATCAATGACGGAGTCAAGGCTTTAAAGCTATGCTGCGCAAAGAACAAACTGAACAAGGCTATGTTAATGTAACTGTGAACAAATGGTATACAGTAGTCTGATGCAATGTCAACCTGTCTGGTAGTGGAGTACCAACAGGATGTGAAGAGGTTCTATGGTTTTTCTGGCGCAGTAAGAGGTGTGGAAGTCCACCAACAACAGGGAGAGCAACGGAGAGTTCATGTAGTTCTCGGATGTTCTTCTTTATCAAGTAAAACTGACACCACCTTGGGTGACATCAACAAAATTAAAGCTTTAAATGCATACTGGAGGCATTGCTGGACTAGATCTTTCAAATGGGCAGATCCATAAAGAGAACTGGCTGCAACCCAATGTTAAATTTTAAGGCTGTTGAGTTTTTTAAATAACCAAAAGGAAGAGACTATATATTTCTGGAGAAAGATAAATCAATTGTTGAGTTTCATTCTGAGGTCATCAAATACTGCGTGTGACCATAATGACTGTCCAAGTGAGCACTTTAACTTTCTAGATTAAGTGATGTACGCAATAATAAAATCTGAACACTAGTATTCAACTGATGACACATTATAAGCTTTAACAGCAGTTGATCTACTTCTGTACTGACAACGTACCCTCATACAACGTTTGGTATGATATCTAACAAATTAACTCTCTACAAATGGCGTGTTCAAAATACTTAGCACAAGGTACTTAAGTCAACTTATGTAGGTTAGATTAAGGAAAAGAAACATGGCAACAACATGTTTTAAAATAAAGATCACTTGGTTTCATATGGTTCCAAACACTGGTCTCCTACAGGAAAGTCCTGTGTTTTTTGACCCATTCAGTGACCCAGCCTTCCCTTATTTGGCGCACTTTTGGTCTTTATGCTACTTCCTCAATGCCACCAGCACAATGGCCACAGAACCACAGCCTTCCTGGGCTGTACACAAATTACTGGCTTATGATTATGTGAATCATATACAAATTGTGGTACTTTTTGTAGGTATACATAGAAATGGTTCAGATCATCAAAATGCATGTTTATAGCAGATGTAAACAGGCTCTTTAAGTCAAGAAAACTGACTTCACTTGCGGACTGATCCTTTGATGGACCTTTGCATTGGGCGCAACCCATAGAGAGAAGTACAGGATGGCTTTTCCTTAGGATGATGTGTGAGGACTAGCCAATGCTAACAACCTCAGCAATTTTTTTTCTAAATAACTTTGAGCCAACATGATGGATCAACCAGTGCCCTGAGAAAGGCCTGAGTGTCTCCTTGTTGTTGGTGGCTTGAAACCAGTTTTGGTGAGGGGTAGTTGGGTTGGTTTGTCTTAGTGCCAACACAATGATATATTGGAATAGCAGACTGTTGTTCTACATGTCTGTATGACAAAAGCAGACTGTCCCAGTCTCTTTTTGCCATCGGTGTCTGGAGAATCAGTCAACAACGACAGGGTGTGTGAAAGTTTTCTGATTTGTTTCTGTCCATGAGAGAGATGCAGTGGCAGTATGAGTGCATGTAATGTGCACCTCAGTACAATGGTGTGGTCTTCAGAATTATGCACCCCCTAGTGATGCTCTCACTCATATGAAGATGATTATGCTCTGAGGATTCTGAATCGAAACCACCGAACATTTACTCATTGTGTCTGTCTGTTTTCGAGTTGATTCTCACTGAGTGTGAGTGTGTTGTAAGGGGGTTGATGATGTGTCTGTCTCTGCCTGAGTTGTGTTTGTTTTGGCAGGCAGAGTGTCTGAAGCTGTACTTTTTGCTTGTTTGTATCTGTTCAGCCAATAAGACCTGGCAGCACTACAATTACTAGATTTTTTTTATATGTTGCTGCATTCTGTATGGTCTATGTAAAAGCGTATCAAAGGAAATAAAAGACATATACTGAACGTTTCTGCCAGTTCAGTGACAGAGTTAAGATGGAAACTCTCTAGCTGAAACTAAACCAAGTAAGATAACATGTGGAAAAAGTCAAAAATAAGTGGTCAAGGCAGTCTTTTCCCTTTGAAAGACCTGACAGCTGAATGAGGTAGAGTTTTCATGATGTGGTAGCTTAGTCCTCCTCTGGGGACTCTCCAGCCTCTTCTTCTTCCTCTTCTTCCTGTAATGAAACAAGACACAAGCATACGACTCAGTATTTGACCAAATGTCTCCTCAAAAAAACAAAGAAAAGTGTTTTTGCAGAACATTATGATGTCACAGTTACCTTTGACCTTTTAGATATACAATGTTATCACTTCACTGTATCCTAGTAGACACTTGTGTGACTTTTTTGTCATCATAACTGTATAAATTTCTGACTTATGGTCAAAAACATGTTTTGTGACTTCACAGTGACCATTGAGCACCTAATTCTAATCAGTTCATTCTGGAGTCCAAGTGGGCGCTTGTGCTAAATTCCAGTAAAGTTAAAGTGAATGTTTGTGTCATATTTAAAGAAATTCCCTAAGGGCATCCTTGACATAATTCTTTTACAAGAATGAGACGAATGTAAGGTCACTTTGACCTTTGACCACCAAAATCTAATTTGCTCATCCTTGAGTCTGCTCAAACATTTGTGCCAAATTTAAAGAAATTCCCTCAAAGTGTTCTTGAGATATTGTGCCGACAAGAATGAAGTCACGATGACCTTGACCTTTGACCTGTGACCTGTGACCACCAAAATCTAACTGCTCATCCTCGAGTCCAAGTGACTATTCATGTAAAATTTTGAAGAAATTCCCTTAAGGAAATTTGGGAATTTGAAGTATCGCTCTCACAACAATGTGTCGGATGGACCGACGGACGGACAATCCAAAAACATAAATCCCTCTAGCCTCGGCTATCACCGGTGTGGAGGTATAAAAAATGTGGAGATGTTGTACTCAAAATCTGTGCAAGTATAAACTAAACAGCCACACCAACACCTCTAAACAATTTTAGCTGTTAGCTTTAGCTGAACCAGTATTTTTCAGCCTTTTTCTGCATTTTGGAAATCTGCATGATAAAAAGTCTACCAGCAGTTCCTGTTAGCACTGTAACCATGGATGTACAGACAGTTATCATCCTGAATAATTTTGATAGTGAAGATGTCCTAACATTATAATTATGAGGCAAGAACTTCCATCTTTTCCATCTTTTTTATATAATTTCCAAGTGGATTAATACAATAGATTTTTATCTAAATGTACACCCAAGATTCCATTATCAGTGGTAAAAGTAAGTTCTCTGATTTCATGTGTTTGGACTGAAAGAAGAAGCTGTTTGGATTTTGTTGGTAATTGCTCTGCTTGTCGGCAGCAGGTGCTCTTTAATTAATTTTGCTGGTGAAGTAACAAAGCATAACCTCAAGCACTCACTTCACTTCACTTAACAAAATAGCAACATTGTTTTTTTTTCTTCTACAAAATCAAAATGTGCCCTACAACAGAGGATGTAAATGGACTGCAGTGCTAATGATGGCTCCCTAACCCTAAATTCCCCTCTATTCCCAGAACAAGTGGCAGTTGTTTTTTCAAAGTGCAAGATGACCACTGCGACACTGGGGGGGACAGAGAGAACTCCTCCCTCCTCAGATGAAATGGATTTCATTTTCCACATGGCTTCATTTTATTCAGGGAGGCTAACTGACACAATTTATAACCCTCTTCCTTCCCAGGCCACAGCAATGCAGCTCAAACTCCATTCATTAGCACTCACACACTTTGGTCTTGAAAGGCCCGCTAAATGCTACCATGTGTAACGAGGGCAAATGAGAGCAGGAGAGAAGAAAGGTGGTGGTCATGGTGGTAGTGTGGGTTGAGAACAAAAAAGAAGCTTTAATCATATTGGCCCTCCACTCCCACCCACACCAATTCACACCTTCATTCTAAAAGGATGGAGGTATCCATCACTATTGCCTCCAATTTAATCAACCTGGTGATGGTGTCTACAACCAAACTGACATGTCAAAGCACAGATTCCCAATCAATTAATGATGAATTTTACATAAAGATTTGTATGTGCATTTTCTGCCACTCCATGGTCAAGGTTTGAGTAGGTAGCCTGGTACTTCCTGCTTAGCACTCCGTGTACTTATGTGAGGATAAAAAGATTCAATCATGCAGCTCTTCTAGACTTTCCAAATGTTATCAGACCAAAGTGATCAAATCCTGATAGTAAAATTAGTCACTTTGTGGAGATTGTGAGGCTCCAAAAATTGTATCCACTGACTCACAGGTGCCTCTTTCACATTGTAAGTCAATGGGAAAATGTCTTTTTAAGCTGCAGGGCATCACGTGACTGTATAATTACATGGTTTTACTACCACGAAAATTGGTTTCAGAGTCCAGCATACCCTCTGGGAACTTGGTTTGGACTAGTTTTTGCGACAAGTCGTCTGACTACATCTGAAGTGTGGTCATAGCTGTCCCAACCAGTCACACTTCAAGTGAAAAGGTGAACACTTGTCATCACAGAGATGTGACACACCATAATCCTTCAAACACTGGCATAATAATACCCTTTCTGACAATCACTACTCCGGCATTTATAGTTTCAGTTGTACCTACAAAAAGTATATCCCAATTCTGTTCAAGTCACACTTGCTGCTTCATCAACTGCCATCTCCTCCAAACAAAGTTTCGTGGCCACCTTGGCAAGAATCACCGTTGCTCCCTACCTTATTGGTTTCTCTCATATTCCGTTTCTCCAGTCTCCATAAACTCAGGACATTCAGTCATACAATTTCTGAATCAGCTCACCACAACTTGTGACATCTAGTGCCAGTCTTTTTTTTGCATCTTTCTTGTATCTTTTTGTGACAGAATCCTTCTCCAGTTGTCCACTAATTCTCAATAGATAGCTAACATCTTACCAGTGACTCCACGGATGTGGTGTTCCCCACAACCCTCAAATGTGATAGCTGTCTTAAGGCTAATTTGTACTCCATTTCCGTAAGAAAATACATATGCCGTTTCAAACATTGTAAACATCACTGCCCTCATAATTCTATGACTCCTTTATGATTGCATAGATACAACCAATAAGTGGCACTAGAGGTCAGGGTCAAAAGTTTCCAACACAACAAACAAGGCAACGGTGGAAGAAGTTGTAATAATGTGCCTTTGATGGACACATTGTAGAAGTCAGAAGCCTGTGAGGCCATTAAATACATCAAGAAGTGGATAGAGAACCATTTCAATTCATTTCGTTGAGCCATTTTTCAATGTCTTTGTCATGTCCTCCAACCATATCCCCCTTAAACTATGCTTCACTGCCCACACAATCTCCAGTGGTACTGCTCTGTTTCGTTCATATTGATAAGCTTTTAGATAACAAGCATTAATACGAACAAAATCAATGCAGAGTATGGACACAAGACTTCACTCGAGTCCATATATGTATCTAACTTTGAGCATAAATAACCCCTTAGGCCAGTCAGGAGTACAGAAAAAGTAAAAACTGTTTAGTACCATCATGCATATACCGAAGACTTTGATTACTATGTGGTTTGCTTGTAATACAGGAATCCAACTGCATGAAACAGTTGCAGAATGTAAACAGTTAGAGATGCATCGATTGCAATTTTCTCAGAAGATCTCAATTTCCAGTCCTTGACATGACAACTGAGTTTCTGACCGGTTCTGATTTTCTTTCAAATAACATATAACTGACACAAACATATTTACAACGTTTCTTCAAAGCCAAGGATGGAGGATGTTTGTTTTACTATACCTCCTAGAATGTGGTGCTTATAAAAAGTTAGCATTAGCTTTTTTTATGTGGAACTGTTGAGCTTTTAGAGTGCCCAATGAATGAGTCCTAAAAAACGAGTTAGCATCTCGGCATGTATGGTTCCCTCGTCTCAAACTCAATGTGTTTTTTGAGTGGGTTTTTGGTTAGATGTCAGAAGGTCTGTGGTTAACACAAACTCAGGAGACTTCCACATTTTGTTCTTAGATATAAAATACAACAGTAAACTGTAAACAGTGAACTTTGAAGCTTTTATGCGTCTTAAAAAAACAAGCTTAATGAGATCTTACGTTAGTTTTTTACTTCTGGCAATTACATTTAGGGTTCAAAAATTCAAAAGTAGTGTTCATTACTGAAAATTATCTTGCTGAACAAAACATGTAAGTAACATAAACATTAGTTTACCACAGAGTTTACTTTCTGCAGTAATCCAAATTTTAATGGAAGAATCCCACAGAATTTGGGATAAGGGAACTAGGGCGAAGCCACATGGTGCTACAGATTAACGTTACTCCTGGAGCAATCTATTATCAACTACCCCAGTAGTCTTCTAGTTATCTTGGCTAATCAGCTAACTAGCAGACTAGCATAGGCCAATTATATTTATGGTTTTATTGACTTATACTTACTTACTTATACTCTCGGACTAAGTGCACAGTCTCAGTTTCTCTGAGTAATCAGCCAGGGGAGATATTCAGACTGTATTTTTCAAGCAAAACAAGCCGAATGTAGAAATAGGAGACCTGGCAGGTAGCAGTAGCTGAAACTTCAATGGGAAATGGTGCCATGTTCATGTGTAAAGTTGAAGGTTTCTTTTGGGTCATTTATCCTTCCCACCCCACCCCATCCCAAGCACTGGAATGAAAGGGACTTGAGGTTTTGTACAGGCTAGTGGTGGTGGGGCTGAGATAAAGCAGCCTATCAAAGTGGGAGAGCTAAATGACATTTTTATGGCTTGCAGCTCCCAGGGCCTCACAGCGCCTCCCAACTACCTCAGCCCTGTTCCCACACAGCCACAAATCAGAGCCGAGTTATGCATTCACACCAAGAAGTGGCCCGCATCAGTGAACAGAGGGAGGCTGGTGGATTCCTGGAGTGTGAGGGAATGCTGGGGGTGGGGGTCCTGTGTCATGTTGCACTCACTTATTACCATTCTGCTTTCATTCTCCCTCTGATGTAGGTGCTCACACCAACAATACAAAACAGCATCTAATTATCTGCTACATATGAACCGTCAGAGATGGAGGAACTGCTGTTAATCTTGGAATTTCTCCCTAAGAATAACTCATGGCTCATCTCACCTTTTTCTTGCTAAAAGCACCCCTGTATTTACAGATATGACTTAGTCCACAGTTCTAATCTGGCCCGACCTTTTGTAAGTGAAAATGCCAGCACTAGCGTAAGCCTTACATAGGGACATAGTTAAAGTTGCACCAACTATAGGCTTGGACCAAGCCTCAGAGGTGATTGGTACAGTAAAACCTCTTTGGGAGGACCTGGAGTGAATGGATTGGTCAACTATGCATGCAACTTTAACATAGGAGATTAAGCTTGGACGGTATCACTGTATTACGGCACACCAAGGTATTTAAAAATCCTGAAGGTATGTTTTTCAATACCATCAAAAATACATGCGCTCCTCTTTCTGTTAAACTCATTATGTGTAGTGCATAGCACGCACTGACAGAGCTTAGTCTCTGGTCTCTTCTGGTGAAACAGGCGGGTGAGTGAAAATACACTGCGATACTTAGTGTTGGCGGGAGAAGTTACAGGACTATAAACAGCCGGCGCCCAGCAACAACAGTGTGGGGAATTTTTACATCTAACTCTGAGAATTGAGGATTGGTTTTGACCAAACAGGAGATGGTGTTTTTGGAACTGTGGACTTGCTTACTAACGCCACACACTAATTCCATCATATAGCATATACCCTGTTGAAATTTCAGAAACATATGAAGGTATGAAATATTACATACCACCCAAGCTTACAGGAGACAGTTATGTTGCTCCTTCAGTCAAATGTGGCGGTACACAATTTCACTTTGTGGAAAAGATTTTAATCCAGGACAACCAAGGTTACCCGAAGAAATTATTGGTATTGTACATTTATGAAAACCACGAATGCCTTCCATTTGTATGCTTCATATGTATCATATCAGTGTTTCTAAATTGATTTAAGTTAAGTAGTATATAAACTGACTGTCATGTGGAGGTGGAGGGGATGGTGGATGGCGTGACAGCTAGGCGAGATGCCTACCAGGCTGGAAACCAGTGTTTGACACGTACAAACAATAGCAAGTAATCACTGCTTGTCTAGTGGCTTTTAACCTCCAAACATGGGTGTTTTTTATTGTCACCTGGTAATGTGTTCAGAAATGGAGCATCCCTACGACCAAGCCAGGTCGTGGGGGCACTAAAAGTGGTATTTTTTTTACGAAGACATCCTTGCATTTCCTGTCACGATTGGGCCAATAAGAAAGGGTATTTTTAAGCCAAAACATGGTCTTTTCTGAACCAAAGGGGTAAACTCCAGTTTTGTGCCTTAACATAACCACACGCTGACCACAGCATTGTTTACACATAAAGTTTCAACTACACTTACCAGGACTGCAAAAAACATACAACCACATCCTCCACTGGGAGACCAAATGATGCTTTTTACCATGGAAACCATTCAGGACCACAGTAATTTATGACTTTTAAATTCTGAACTGGATCTACCTAAACTTAAAAACTCATAGTGAGCAATTTAAAATAATAGTTGAGTATGTAACCTAAAAATGTAGCACACAGTATTCATACAAAGCGCAATGTGTTGAAATACAGTGTAATATAATGTATAATAAGGACTGAATAGCATGTGTGTTGCATTTGTGTTTGTGTGTTGCATTTGTGTTTGTGTGTGTGTGTGTGTGTGTGTGTGTGTGTGTGTGTGTGTGTGTTAATGCTCAATCTTTATGGTCTTACCTGAGCAGGCTTTTTCTGGACGACTTGCTGTGGCTGCAAGAGATCAGAAGGGAGAGGTTAGTCCTCCACTTGCTATCATAAACAACAAGCAGAACAGTTCTTTGCTGTCATTTAACAAAAAGGTCAAGGCAGAAATTGATTGCTAGCTGGTTTATTATTCAAGATGAAATAAAAGCAGACTGAAACTGGTAGAACTGAAAGTACAGAGTATCTTGGTTCGGTCTAAAACGATGTACAGTAAGTAAATCTGCTTGACACTCAAGAGAGCAGTGTACATGTACACCATTATATACTGTATACCCTGGTGCAATTTCAGGATGGTATTAGGGTATGACATATTATATACCACCCAAACCCAAGGATCCGATCACACCGAGTAGTATTTTTCGAGAAGCGTCGCCAGCAAAACCATTGTTTCCCTAAAGTACAGCACACTTCTCCTCTCTTGCTGCTACACAACGCATTTTTTGCAAGGTTATTATTTTCTGCTTTTCTGCTCAAAATGCGGATTCGCACCGCTCATCAATGCCACTTTTGGCCACCTGCACCAGTTCCACTGGCACTCCTAGATGTTTTTCCAGATGTGCTACCTAGGCGTTTTTGGAGCCATTGAACCTGGTGCGATGTATCTCGGTGTGATCAGCCCATAATGTATTACAGTATCTAGATGGACTTACCCATATAGACAACCAATTACATTCGGATTAACACCAACAGGCAATTTAAAGGTTCACTATACTTGAAACAAACTAGGTCATGGTGGTGTTGTCTCACCCTTCAGTCGAAAGTCCAAGTGTTTCTAATTTTTCTAAATGAAGGTATGTAAAGACTGTGCTAAAAGGTTGTTGTCACAGTCTCCTCCTAGCTGCACACCACAAACCCTATTTACATTTACACCACACCTGGCCAATCAGGTACATCAATGAAAAGTGAACATGACTAAGCGGGTTTCCATTAGAGATTTGCCCAAAACTTAAGCAATATTTTCACAATTGTATGATGACTATGTTTCCACTGAGTGATGTTCAGCGACTTCTCCTTTGGCAATAACATTCCAAGAAGCATGGTGATGGATTTTCAAAGCATTAGCAGCTTTATTTCTATGGCAGCAACCGCACTAGCCATCATTATTTCCAATCCAAGCCCATGTTATGCGAGCGACAATGTAAAGGTGAGCCCCTTATACATGGGAGCAGCCACGTAGGAGGGGCTTCTGGGAGGTGATAGTCCACGATTTCACAGAGGAATTATGGATCTAAAACATCCGGATGATCCGCTCAACAAGTTATGTAATGCAATAACACCTCTTGTAGCGCCTCCCGAAAACCGCATAGCCATAGCATCATGTGACCTATAAAAACGGAAAAAAAGTATTTCAATTGCATCCATCCATCCATCCATTTTCTACCGCTTATCCAGGGTTGGGTCGCAGGGGCAGCAGCCTAAGCTGGGAAGCCCAGAATCCCCTCTCCCCGGCCACTTCGTCCAGCTCTTTCCTGGGGGCTCCCGAGGCATTCCCAGGCCAGCTGGGAGACATAGTCTCTTAAGCGTGTCCTGGGTCTTCCCCAGGGTCTCCTACCAGTGGGACGTGCCCTGAACACCTCACCAGGGAGGCGTCTGGGAGGCATCCTAATTAGATGCCCAAGCCACCTCATCTAGCTCTTCTCAACGCGGAGCAGTGGCTCTACTCCGAGCTCCTTACCCTTTCTCTAAGGGAGAGCCCAGCCACCCTACAGGGGGAGCTCATTTCGGCCACTTGTACCCTCAGTGAGGGTAGGAACGGGGATTGACCGGTAAATCGAGAGCTTTGCCTTTCGGTTCAGCTCCCTCTTCACCACGACAGATCGGTGCAGAGTCTGCATTACTGCAGATGCCGCACCAGTCCGCCTGTCAATCTCCTGCTCCATCCTTCCCTCACTCATGAACAAGACTCCAAGGTACCTAAACTCCTCAACTTGGGTCAGGATCTCTTCCCCAATCTGGAGAGGGCACTCTATCCTTTTTCCGGCTGAGAACCATGGCCTCCGATTTTGAGGTACTGATTCTCATACCGGCCACTTCACACTCAGCTGCGAACCAATCCAGTGAGAGCTGAAGGTCACGGCCTGATGAAGCCAACAGGACCACATCAACTGCAAAAAGCAGCAACCCAATCCTGAGGTCACCAAACTGGACCCCTTCAACACCCTGGCTGCACCTAGAAATTCTGTCCACAAAAGTTATGAACAGAATCGATGACAAAGGGCAGCCCTGGCAGAGTCCAACCCTCACTGGAAACAAGTCCGACTTACTGCCGGCAATGCGGACCAAGCTCCAGCACCAGTCGTACAGGGAACGGACGGCCCGTATCACGAGGTCCGATACCCCATACTCCCGGAGAAACCCCCAAAGGACTCCCCGAGGGACAAGGGTTGAATGCCTTCTCCAAGTCCACAAAGCACATGTGGACTGGTTGGGCAAACTCCCATGCACCCTCAGGTTTCCTACCAATGGTCCAGAGCTGGTCCACAGATCCACAACCAGGACGAAAAACTGCATTGCTCCTCCTGGATCCGAGGTTCGACTATCCGGCAGACACTCCTCTCCAGTACCCCTGAATAGACCTTACCAGGGAGGCTGAAAAGTGTGATCCCCCTATAGTTAGAACACACCCTCCGGTCCCCCTTCTTAAAAAGAGGGACCACCAACCCCGCCTGCCAGTCCAGAGGCACTGCCCCCGATATCCATGCAATGCTGCAGAGTCGTGTTAACCATGACAGCCCCACAACATCCAGGGCCTTAAGGAACTCTGGGGGACCACCTTATGGCCACAGCACCGATCGGCCGAATCAGCAACAGAACAATGTTCCCCGTCTCCCCCGGGACATGGTCGAAGCTCTCCTAGAGGGGGGAGTTGAAGCTACTTCTGACGGGAGACTATGCCAGATGTTCCAAGTAGACCCTCACAATGCGTTTGGGTCTGCCAGGTCTGACCGGTGTCCCCCCCCACCATCGGAGCCAACTCACCACCAGGTGGTGATCGGTTGACAGCTCCACCCCTCTCTTCACCCGACTGTCCAAGACATGCGGTTGCAAGTCCGATGACACGACTACAAAGTCAATCTTTGAACTGCAGCCTAGGGTGTCCTGATGCCAAGTGCACATATGGACACCCTTATGCCTGAACATCGTGTTCGTTATGGACAATCTGTGGCAAGCACAGAAGTCCAATAACAAAACACCACCCAGGTTCAGATTGGGGGGGGCATTCCTCCCAATCACGCTCCTCCAAGCTCCTCCTCAAGCTCCTCCACTCTTTTATTACATTTTTTATACATTTTTTTAAACAAGGCAAGATAGTTATCCCTTTTTAAATGTTCCCGTACATGTGTTTTTATTAATCTATGGAACTGTTGTGTGATTTTATGTAAGTGTCATGGGTGTGAGTGCTTTTTCATGATTTTGGAACCCTCTACCAAAGGCTATTTTCTGTAACTATGTGACAGAAAATAACGTTTTTTGAATCCTGAAAGGCCCCAGCAGGTCACTGCATTAAAATCCTCTGTGAGGTGAACCACTTCACCACCATATCATAGGTGTCCTAAAAATAATTGTAACAAAACGCTCTGCGATTTGTGCATGCAAAACTCTTCTACAACTGCACATGGACTTTACCTCAATATAACACAGTGTTATCATTTTAGGAAATAGATTAGACACCTGCCTTCAGCCTGGCCTGTAACAGTCATTTAAACACTTTAATGATGGCAGGCAAAGAGCCAAACAGAAGCAGCAGCACACCACAGGGACATTTTGGCTGCAACACTGTATAAAGGATGCAGCTGCCTCTCATGCCACATTATGGCCGTGTGGATATCTTATTTGGATGGCAATCATTCTCAACAAAGCCACATGCAGAAACTCCATGAATGGAAAATGTCGGGAATGCATAATGAAGTTATATTAGCCGACATATTATCCACTAAAGTGTGCAGCAGATTTTTGAATAGGACTTGTGTTTGCATCTCTCAATATGAAAATAGCAGGGACAACTGCAGTGGCACGCACTTGATCAAGCATACATACCTTCTACTACAGCTCTCCAAATTTTGGCATAGTTGGGAGTCACCAAATTACAAATGGGGACCGATGATAAACTAGAATTACGTCCTTGTGGTTCTATGCATCTGTGAGCCAAGTTGCACTCGCAGGTTACATCATGTCTGTGAAAACGTGAATGATTCACACACAGAAGATCTCTACATTTAGCACAGTTTAAGACCAGTGTCACCAATTCAGTATCTGACTAAATGTCTCCCCTTCTGTCCCTGAGTTATTGCATTGAAAAATGGCCAGAAAAGTGTTTTTGCAGAACATTATGATGTCACATTGATGTTGACCTTTTGAATATAAAATGTCAGCACTTCATCGTTTTATCCTATTGAACATTTGTCTGAAATTTGGTCAAACTTAGTATGTGAATTTATGAATTATGGCCCAATACAGGCTTTGTGAGGTCACGGTGACCTTGACCTACCACCATTAAATTCTTATCACTTCATTCTTGAGTCCAAATGCTCATTTTTGCCAAATTTGAGAAAAGGCTACTTGAGATATAGCTTTTCACGAGAATGACACTGATGCAAGGTCACAGGGACCTTGACCTACAACCATCAAATTCTGATAAAATTTGGCTCTAGCATCCACTTAGACTCAACAATTAACTGATGAATTCCTCCTGGGTGTTCTTGAGATATTGCTTTTACTAAAATGCAACAGATAAGGTCACAGTGACAAATGGACATTTGTGCGAAATTTAAAGATATTCTCTGAGACATTTTTGAGATATCGAGTTCAAGAGAACGGGATGGACAGATGCACAGTCAACCAGAAAACACAATGCCTTTGGCCACAGTTGTCACTGATGTAAAAAATTCCAGGACATACAGACATTAAATAGCCACCCCTAATGTTCTCCACCACATTTGCGTGCTTGCTTTCATGATACGTAAAATCAGGAGTGATTGATTATTTCTGATAAAAAGTCTGTATATGTGAAGACAAACGCCTTTATATTCAAATCTTTAGGCTTAGGACAACATGCAGAACGATCCGTGTTTGCATTTGACGGAGGTTTCATGTGACGGAGATCCCAAACAAGCTCACAACTGCACAGGAAGTAGCTCTGGACCAGAGCTCAACAGCTGAGCACTCCATTAGCTCTGAGAATGCAAAAAGAAAATGTAGAGTCCCTGGTGCTCATAAGCCCAACCAGCTGCTGGCCCCAAAAAGAGTACCATGTCCCTAACACTCCCAAACACACACACACACACAAGATCAGCTCAACAGCTGGTGTTTTCTGTGCCAGCTCTGGCTGGAATGTCAGTCGGCTCAAACTCAGTAATGGAGTCCATGTCAACACCGGATGGGTCCTGCATGAGGAATGCAGGCAGCAGTGAAGGAAGAATTTTGGAAGTTGGTGCTCACAGAGCGGAGGATGCAGGCCCTCCGAACACTGCCAGGACTCTGAAAAACGCCTCGAGCACTCTCCCTCCTTCGTTAGTGAGCAGGTGGGTGCTCGACCACTTCCGCTGAGAACTTCCACCAACCCCTCACACTCCGCCTGCAGTAACCTACCTACTGTAATGTCCTGTTTCTGACCTGAACTGTTGCATTTACGTCTTTAAATCTTTTTTTTTTTTTGTATTACTTCACCTAACCAGGAATATAATTATTGCATTCTGTGTGAAAAAGTTTTGGTTTCAGAAGGTGAAATGTAATATAACAATTTTTTTTTGTTTGGTATTGCTAAAAATAAGTTCTTATTTTCCTTGCAGGAATGGCCTTCCATACCTCTTGGTCAAATAAATAAATAGTGCAGGTCAGAATTTTTAATAATGAACCAAGACTCATGGACTATCACCTCCTAGAAGCCCCTCCTACGTGGCCGCTTGAATAATAAACTTTGGACAATCATGTGTCTGTGGGTCACTTACTGAACATAATTCATGTGTCTTTACACCTCTAATGATATCCATGTTGGTTTTATACTCCAAACAAGTTTACAATTTACAAGAAAATTACCTAAAAATATGCAAAAAAAAAAAAAAAACGCTGGATAGGTGTTAATGGGATCAGTATTTACGGCCTGTTTGTTTGTTCCTTTGCTCTTTCTTGTCATTTATCTTTTGTTGTATTTTTCTGTTTTTTTTTTTAATTTGTTTTTTTGTTTGTTTTGTCATCGTTTTTGTGTTTGTTGTTTTAATGTTTATTCATTTTATAATAAATATATAGTTTTCAGGACATTTTTACTTCTTTTTTTAACATCTTCTAATAATCCTCCCCTCTTTTTGTTTTTATTTTCTTCTTTATTTTGCCAAGTTGGTCACTGCTTTTGTTCCCAATGTTTTCTGGAAGAAAAAACTAAACAAAACAAAATATTTGGGTTTTAAAGGTTCAAATGGCTTGTGAAAGGTGTCCCAACGCAAACACAAGAAAACTGATGTCGATCCAGGTTCCAGGGGGTTAAAGTAGCTACAGGTACACAGCTGAATGGAGTTACAGGGACTACAAAGACAAAGGATGAAGAGTCCTCCATGTTTACTGTCTGACAATAAAACTTAGCGCAGTACATCTGGAGCAAAGTATTCCGAAATAACCATCAGTGAAACCCAATCCCTTTAAGTACAGAAGGCACTCCTGCTAGTAGAGCTTCTCCCCCACTGCCCCAAAGCAGACCCCTCTCCCTCTGTACCACAAAAGAGAACCAGCAGCATTGTCTTTCACAGGCTCCGGCAGCTCTTTGATGTCGCCTGGGCCGAACACGATGAATCACTTGTAGGCCCAGCTGCTCCCCTACAAGTGATTCTGGGGGAGCAGCTAGCGTGAGGGCAGTGTGGGCAGCCTCAACCATTCCAAGGTATGCAAGGTAAGTATGCCTAAAAGTAGGAGCCCTATGGTGGGGGACCCCATCTCAGCTGAAACCCAATCCCTCTGCTGCTCCAGGAATGCGGCGCTCCAGGCTCTGCGCTCTACAACCACCCAGCAGCCTCTTTCCAGAAGTCTTCCTCTGATCACAGATCAAAGAGAGCTCTGCTGAGCACCTTGTACAGGCCACCATTCACAAAAGCCCAACCTATCAGCCCCACGCTCTCTCCAGCACCACAGCAGTTTTCCTCATCACTTTCCACTGTGTCTTTACTGGTTCTCCAACCAGCCATAGAAATGCCGCAGTCATGTCATCACTTCCGCTGTGTTCAAATAAATGTAGATTTGCACAAGCACTATAAATGATAGACTGCTCTTAAGAGAGCTAGTAGACCATGTGGTGTTTAGCCTTTTTCTGGTTCAACAGACTGAATACAGACCAGAATCTCTTTTTTTTTATAAAAGAGAGCAACTTCAAGTCTAAAGTAAGCTTTAACTCTGGGTATCAGTACTCAATGTCTTTAACTTATCAACCACAGTAATCCAGTATCAAGCAGCCAACAGTTGTATCTGGGGCCAATGTGGGCCCAAAAATGGACTGAAAAATGGACCTTGTATGTGATTGTCCACCAGTTCCACAATGGCTCCATGCCATATGCCCATATGGGTGGGTTTACCCAAGTGGGCCCCACACTGGTTATGCTAGGGCTACCTGGGTATCAAGTGGGTATAGGGCCAAAATGAGCATCTTATCTTGTGCCTACTTGGGTAAGTTCGTCCATGTGAAAAACTGGCATGGGGCCATTATGGAACCCATGGACAATACCATTCAGGGCCCAATTCTTCAGCCCATGTACTACCCACATGGGCCCCACATATAAATGTTGGCAGCATTAAAACTTCTCCAGTCACATTCTTTTTGTACCCAGATCTAGAAACGGGTTTAGTGGTCCTTTCACACCCAACATTTTTGGATTGGTTGAACCGTAAACTCTGGTACAGACCAAAAAAGGGACCCCAGCATGACTTGCTGTCAGTCTCTCTAACTCCATGTTTACTTCTTGAGGTTTGTTTGTAAAAAGTTAGAGTGAACATGAACCGAAGCAGAACTAAAAGGCAAAACTGTCAAATAAACATAACTAAGTGCTCTAACTTTACGTCTACACAGGAGGCATTTCAGCTCCTTTTTTCAGTTGTCCATCTAATGGAACAGATCTGCCTCTATTTTAAACAATCCAGCTGTCAACCCAGGCCATGTAGTGGCTCACATTTCACTCGCTATAAGTATGTAAATGTGACCTTAAACGTATTTTCACACTTAAAGTCTATTTTTTTCCCATTTTCCGTATAGTGATGGTGTGTTGGACTCTGAGCGCTTGGGTGGCTTACACTCAGTACTGTGCCTGAATGCATCATGTCAGACACAGATGCTGCTCTGCTAATGTGCTGCATTATAAGTCAGTGGGTAAAAAAAGCCCCAACTGTGTGTTCAAGTGTTCAACCCATTTAAACATCCAAGCTTTTCAGTGGAATCACATTTAATATCTGAAGTAACTAAAAGGAGATATCCATTGTTGGCTGTTTTTGAATATCTTTTTTGTAGTCCATTCTAATTTGGGATGAGACACAGTGCAGCTGCATGCAAACAAAATAGAGACAAATTCACATGCATGCAGCATACAAGCCTACTGTAAAACACTGCAAACAACACCTTCAAATTTACCACAGCGCTGGATTTTCTTTTTCAGTTTTTTATGTTGTTGTTTCCCTATCAACCCTGTCTCTAGGAATTACATTGGCATATTACTAAATTGCATTATAATTAAGTTGTGGTGTTGCTAGAGTTCCTTTGAGTTAATGAAACACTTAATTTTTGTACCGCTCTGGATTTGCAAGGAGGTGACTGGGATGGATGGCAGACATACAAAGTCTGTCACAAGAACCTTGGGTTCATGTCCAGACTCATGTATGCTCTTAGGTTTAGGCAAAATAAAAAATCATTTTGGTTAAAGGTTCTGTATGCAACATTCAGAGCATGAATGAAGTAGCAAACCACTATTTGCCATGTAAAGATAAGGTGGAGTAATGACATCCTGAGCAGAGAATAAAGTCATGCTCTACAGAGAAGCTCCGGAATCTGAGCTTGTTGTAGTTAACCCTCTGACCGTGCGTGCAAGTTGATGCATGCAAGTATACTGGGCTCATAAGGTGCATACTGCTGATATCAGGGCAGCACCATGGTTAACATGTTAGCTCTGCCAGCACTGTTGCAGTTATTTAGCACTGGTTAGCATACTTACCTGGAATTAACTTATGCTACTTCTGTGTGTTGTGATCTGAGCTTCTCTGTAGCTTGCTGCCAGTCATGTTAGTGCATGTGTGTAGGTAGCTAATTTCTGCCGCCTTCCACTGTGCTCATATGGCAGTTTCTGCTGATGTCGGTTTGTTGTCGTTGTGGAAGCCACACCCCCAGTTTCCCCCTGGGTTACCATTGTTTGTTCTGTTAGCACTGTTGCCTTTGTTAAGTGCTAGTTATGGAGTTAGCACCTTTAGCAGCTAGTCACTGGCTCAGCAACCTCCATGTTTAGATCCACATAAAGACGACTAAAATGCTCTGAGTTTCCCAAAATAATGCTATAGTCACCACAATATTTGCCATTTTGGTGGAAAACAAGGGAAATATGTTGTGAACATTTGAATACGTTTAGCAACAACATTTTTTTGACATGCAAGCTAGTATTTCAATTTAATGCAATTCAGTTCTATTCTATTTTTAAAATTCCCGATACTGCCAATAGAAAAACATCATGTGCTCTCTGCATTACATTTCCCTCAAAGACATATTTATTGTACATGAATGTAGTTTCTATGAGACAGGGCCCCACCTCTTCTGACTGCACATATAGCATTAAAACATGTATTTGTGTATCTGATTGTACTGTGTGCATGTGTGTATGTAAAGTGCATTGTGTTTCCGCTCTGCTGTCCTTGCAGTGTGAGTGTTAATTATCCCATAAGATAGGCACTGCTGCTGTTTACTCTGGTTAACCGTTACTGGGCCGGCTAACCTTTGGACCTCCTTTGAAGCCAAATGGATGATTTGACCAACCTTCCCTCCACAAACACAAGTCTGCATGGATGAAAAGTCCGTCCTGAGATATGCTTCGGATGAAAAGCTGTGCAGAGCATGAGCCTGTTAAAGCCTGGAATGGTCACCATTTAAATTGTTAAAATGTAACTTTGCCTAATAGAGCACTTAGGTAGGTAAACATTTGTCTTATCTGGCAGGTTTGTAAAACACTTGGGAATTCACAGACTGCAGGGGTTAACTGTCTGTGTGGGAAACTATGGAGGCTACATTGTGCCACTACAATCATTGTAGACTTTAAACCATAATTTACATTTAAGTGATGTTATTTTGAATTTATTATTGGTAAAGGTAATCAAATACACCACTTATTACAGGTACTGATTCTTCTTCCTCCTATCATTATTAATAATAAGGGTTTCTAGGTAACTGTCTATCCATCCTCATTCTGATGATTTGACATTTGGTCCAGACCAAAACCTTTCAACAGTGGATTGATCACCATCTAGGCCTTTCACATTTTTTCCGTTATTGACATATCGTATTATAGATGACATGAACTCGATTGTTGCTGTTGCTGACCTCAATATTACCCGTTGTGTTTTTCTCTCAATCCTCACCTAATTGCAGAAATCCAAAGAAAACAAAAAAGCACATAAATGACCCAGAGAGGCTTATCCCTACCAAATTTGGGTTTTCTTGGATAGCAAAGGCATGATGTACCTTAATTAAGCCGAGAGTAAGAATATCATGGTGAGCCAATCAACAGCAGAGACAAGCATAGTAGGGCGAGTCATGCCTTTGTTATCCTTGGAAACGCAAATTTACTTACCGGTAGCCTGCAGCAGCACTTCTTTTAATGGAAAACGCACAGTCCTAATAGTCATGAGCTTGCCTACCCCTGGCAACAAGCTACAAAGATGATCATTTGTAGTTTTACCTCCCAACAATTTCATCCACCACTTCATAAATTCAACAGCAAACCACCCATGAAGGTAACAGCAATGTTCAGGGAGCTTCATTAAGCTTTTCTATCAGTCACCAGAAGCAAAAATCTTGAAAGTTTGGAATACTCCTATAATAGTACATGACTGAATATACTTTCATGTATATATTAACAAGTGTTGATTCATTTTTTTAAGAATATATAAAATATAGTATTGTTAAGAATATAAAAGTTTGTTGCTTTTTGAAGGAGTGTACTTGCATTATTATGCTTTTATATTATCATTATATCAGTGGCATAAATTGGTCCCAGAATGAACCTGATGAACCTGTTTCCATCAAATGTTTGAAACAAGTTGCAACCTCCAAGGCTGAAAAATGAAGCCAATGCAGAAGTGCCAAAAACTAAAGTTCATTAAATTTTCACTTAAGGCTTACTCCAAAACAGAGTCAATCTCCATAGAGCCCCATTTTCAATTTTCCATCTTTATGGAAAAAATATACACATATACTGATACAAAAAAGATGGTTTTGGTCTCTATAACAAATTTCCACATGCATGACAAATGTACAGGGGGTGATTTTTTTAAAAATAATTTTTAGAACTTTCCGTTTATGTTTTTTAAGGCCCATAGTTACACATGTTTAAAAGCAAGGCCGCTTGACTGTCACTACAGTCTTTGAGTCAAACTAACCCCTCCTCCACAGCTCCTCCCTCTCGTCCCAATATGGTCACTTCTGGCTCTAAGAAAACAAGATGGCGACAGCCAAAATGCCAAACTTGAGGCTTCAGAACAGCAGTGCATAAACCAGCGGGTGATGTTACAGTAGCTACGTTAATTAATTTTACAGTCTACTGCTGTAAAGACATCCACAGTCTGGATTTTGGTCACCAGTTGACCTTTCCATCATGTTCAGACGAATATTTCAAATCGTACATGCCTTGTGGTCAGAAAAGCAGATGACATGAACTGAATACTTTCATGCTCCTCGAATTCTGATGACCTCATGAGCCTTCATCTAGCATCAATCTCAGGACAAGCAGACATCTTTTCACACACGATATCTCATTTCATACAGGCAGGTAGCCATGGCATTCACTGAGCAAATTCATCCTCCCAAAAGAAACAACCTTGGCCTTCAGCAAAACCTAAAACCTTTTTGCACGGCTCATGATACAATTAAAAAGTTTCTCTTTCCTTCCGTACATGCACACACTCCCCCAATTTCTCGCCCACATGTGCATGCTTTTTATTTCCTCTCTTGTTCTTTGTTTCTTTTATTTCAACGAAAATTTTGCCTTGAACTTGACCCCGTGAGATTTCCCTACATGAGCAGTCTACCAGATTCAGGCTTGTAGTCTCAGAGAGAGCAAATAATATAAATCTTGGTGTTCATCAGCACTTGTCTTCTGTGGAAGAGTCTGATTACAGCTTGTTATTGTCTGTCTGTCTCCAGATCAGGCACTCTAACTTGTTCAAACATGCAGGTCTTCCTCTAAAGATTATAGGATTGAATTCAAAATCCATCAAAAATGTGGAAGTTCTTCTGTTGACTTGACCTCTCAGTACGTGTACATGATGTAAGAAAAAGTAAGTTATTGTTTTAGTCCAACAAAAACTGGACTTTCAAATACATGTTAGACTGACAGAAATTGTACTAAGTCGAATTTCTCAAAGTCAGACTAACATACCTATATAATGCAATTGGGGGTTGATAAATTCATAGCAGAAAGCTGCAAAAAACAAAAGAAGGAGGGAAGAAAACAACACGAGACACGAGAGTACACATAAAATGTACAGCGCCATGTTTTCACCATTTGACATGCAACCCGTTTGCTACTTGTTCACTTGCTTGGTATGTGACATAATAGGTCAACCAGAGGAGGGTCCAGTAGCAACTAATATCCCCCAAACTTGTGCTCCTTTCTCACCAAAGTTAGCGTGTGCACTCAGGTTTTTTAAACATAGATACACCCCTAAATTTGACCTGAAATTTGATGTCCACTGCCACTAAACTCACCTCTGGAGGACGAGTCGGCCTCTCTGTCAGCTGGCATGTATGTGTGTATGTATGTGTGTCTGTTTGTGTTGTCTTGTTTGTGTGTCCGGGCGACATCACAGACAGGCAGGAGAACAGTTAAACAGCAGACAACAGCAGGAACAGAGATCTTTGAAAACATTTTGGTGTCTTCTCTTTATTTATCTCTTACTTTTAAAGTCCCTCTTTCAAACTCAGTGCAGACTAATTTGGGTGGGTGGGGAGGGTAATTAGTGATGGCACATCATTGCATCTCAGCGTTTAAGGAGCTGAAATTAGCATGTTCACCCGGATGTTGCGTTCCCATCAATGCAGATCAGAGCTGGAGGCAAAAAACCTGTATCTACTGCAGAGTCATTTGACCCGGATGTGAATGCCGAATGTATGCATTCCCATTGCATTAAAAAGGCAGATGTAAGGAGGTGATAGAGTTTTTTTTGTGCAATGGGAATAAGGCTTAAAAGAGGGCATATCACCACCAACTGTGGCGCAGTTGGACATACTTCTGTCAATAAATTGATTCTCCTCTGGTGCTTTCATACTGGGACAAGGACAGTAGTCCTATTAAATTATGGCATAAGATAGCTGTCAAAAAGATGTATCCATAATTAATCATTCTTATTTGTAATTTTAACAATTTCTATGTCAAAAAAGTTGTTTTACACAAAATTCTGCTGTCATATACGTGAGTCTGTGAAACTGGGTTTGAGTTTGCATTGTTTTTATGAGTATGAGTGTAAAATCTGTGAGTGCAAAGTCTTGTGAATATAACTCACATTTCTACTACTACGTAGTCTTCACTGTGAGCACGAATCCAAGTTTACGTGTACAAATCGAAAAGTGCTGAAATGACGTCACTGAGGTCACAGTCAGGTCGCAGGGAGAGTAATCGTTCTGCAATTCCTCCAACTGCGCATGCGCATGCATATCAACCTTCTCACTCCTTCCATGTTATCACAAAGTTATGGGTTCACATTAACTCATCCCAAATGTGGCATGATTGTTAATGCTGTGGTGATGAACATATAGGGTCAGTGCATTATGTTTAGGGTAACGTTAAATGTTTCATAACATGCAGTTCAGTGCTAACTAACTAAAATAACATAGCACTGGCCAACTTCTAATCCCAGTAACGATAGCATTACAATAGCATCATCAACATGTGAATGTCTTTAGCTTGCAAGTTAAAGCAATAAGTTTGTGACTCCAAGAAATGTATATTTTACATAATGGTTCGATTTTATGAAAGAAATAATGGCTATGCAATGCACGTTATGATTGACATTACCTGTGATGTTTCTCCGGAGCTGCTACTACTTGGTACCATGTTGCCCTCCATGTTTGCCTCTGGGGCATGTGCAGTTGGAGGAAAACAATCCAAACTTGAACCCAATTTCACAGACTCACGTATATGACAGTAGAATTTTGTGTATATCAACTTTTTTGACATAGAAATTGTTAAAATTACAAATAAGAATGATTAATTATGGATACATCTTTTTGACAGCTATCTTACACCATATTAAATGACCTAAATGAGCTAACCGTAGCTCAATTTAACCGTGCATGTAAACGTTCTGTCTGATTAACCCCAGGAAGCACACAGAAGAAAACAAGACCAAAGAACAAACCGTCAACTGACCAGTGCAAATTACACCTGGACACCAGTGCCACCCAGTAGCTTTCCCTCCTGAACAGCCATCATTATCCTGGATAAAAGCCATATGTTGTGATGCCATATGAAGTGATGGAAATAAACCAGGGATCTCACAGCTAAAGCCCCCCCCCCAATCCAACCATTGCCCCACCAGAGTTATGAATTGCACCTATCAGGGTCCAACTAAACCCGGCGATTAGTGGGAATTTGCCGAAGGGCCCTTTGTACAGGAGAAAAATGTCTGTCGTTGCAAGGAATGTGGAAAATTCCTAGCAGACAAGCAGGCTTTTGTTGGTAGGGTTTTGGGGGGTGCTCTGAAAGGAAAGAAAGGCGCAGACAAATTGGATCGGCTCCATTTAGGAGCCTCTGCTGTTTGAAGTGAAATCTGTTCCCAGAGTATCTCAAAGGGAAAGAGGAAATGCAATATGTCTGCTTAGACTTTACAAATATTTCTTTGCTTTTTGTTTGGTATATTGGATTTTGCATTTACAGAATTTTAAAACATCACAAACTTTTTTTTGTTGTTGAGCATGTATTATATGCAGCAGTCTTTGGTGTCTTGGAACCATTTGATGCAAATGCATGTGGCTGTTTCCCAGTGTGCATGCGGGGCTGCTTTGAAACAGGAAGGACTGTATGCATGGCACTCAGCTCTGCCTTGTTTTAACAGAGCCTTGCAGATGTTATGAATTAACCTGTCGGGCCTGGAACAGCTCACTTCCTGCCTCATAATAGTGGTAGCAGAAATACTCTAATGACATAAATGTCCATATCTATTTAAGGAATTTGAAAGAAGTGCATTGTGAAAGGAAGAGGGAAAAATCCAAGCCATCGCTGCACAAACAGCCAGGACACCACAGGACAGCCATGTAACTTCCTGTGTAAAACAAACAGTGAATGAGCGGTACTCTGAATAAGTGCTCTGCTTCTCTCACTTAATGTGCATGTTAAGATTTTGTGGGCAGGTTTGCTTGTTTCATTACAATATACCAGCAGACGCTCAGCTTGTTTTTCTTTTTTTTTTTTTTTTTGCTGCTTTTAATGGTTTCTACAGAACCCCTAAGGAGCAAAGTAAAGAAAAAAAATCTGTTTTGAACTAAAAATTAACTTGATTTTTCCAGAATGATTTGTATCCTACACATAAGTGTGAAATTGATGTTAGTAATGGCCTAAAATTTCAACATGGGAATTCCCTATGGAGCACTGAAACAAGTCAACAAGCCAGTTTATCTATTTTTTTTGTATATTTATTTGGTATATTTTCCAGCAAAAAGTATATATAAAATATTCAAGTTAGCAACACTTTGCAAAAGATACATATTTCATCTATTTGTTTAAATTTTAAGAAAATCGAGGTTACATTATATCTGCATGTAAATCCCCTCGCTGGTGATTCATGATTTGCCAAGTTTGCTGTTGCAAACATCCTTCTTTTTATCTTGGGGTAGTGTGCCCCCCCTTTTTTTATTTTTTTTTATTGTTTTGTTGTCCCCTCTCTAAATTTGGATGCTTTTGCGGGACCCTGAACGTAGTGCAGGTGGAACTCTTCGTGAGATTTTTTCCTCAGCAGCAGTTTATGATGTTTGAGTTGCTGGGTGGATGATTGATTGTTTGAGCTGATCAGATTAGATCGATGGATGAGAGGAGCAGCTGCTACAGGGTGAGTGAAAGCAAGCTTTTAGATCCAGCTAAATGAAAAGTGAGGTTTCACTTTCACTGTGTCTGGCATCCTGCGGCTCCGACTGTACACGCCGCGCTACGATAGTGTGGTGTAATGCATCACCAGATTATCTGAGTGTGTAAATCCTCTTGCTGGCACTTCAGTTTGTTAGGTTTGTAGTTGTGGTTATCATTGCCCATGCCAACCTCCAACAGTTTCCTCTGTTAATTCCTGATGCATCACTGGATAGGTTTACATGCAAGCCAATATTCCACTATTATTCTAATTATAACAATATTCTGAGTTTGATACAGGTCATGTAAACAACATATTCTGTTTAGATATTCTAAACGTTGTAGACATAGGATATGCCGATATTATTTGGGTTTTAGGAGCATTCGTCATTCATATTTACAGGACTATAAGTCTCAACCAGGGTTTTTAACTACTCTTAAGCATTATAAAATACTTGAAGTCTCAAAACAGAGAGGCTGTGTTAGTACGGTCCAACAAGTCCAGTGGAAAACTTTGCAAAAAAAAAGTATTTTGACACAAAGCAGAAAAATGCCAAAAGCGAACACCATTCAACTTTTCTATATTTTGACATGATAAACAACATGTAAGGACATGTTAATCGCAGTGTACATTGCTTCATGTCAATGGGAATATTAGTGTAATATAAATTTTCATGTAAATTTCCTGTATGTTTTACAGGGTTTCCCGCACATTTATTTATTTATGGCAGCCTGCCATGACATATTGATTTTATATTTTTGGAGCTGAACTGTTCATTAGAAACACTATTGGAAGATATCTATAGCGCTTGGCTGTTGATTGCACAACACTCTCAGCAGCAGAATGTAAGGTGCAGTGAAAGTGAAACTTAGCCATTCATCGTGTTGGGTCTAAAAGATTGCTTTCACTTCTTTTACAGCAGCTCCTTCTTTCATCCATTGATCTGATCTGATCAGCTCTGAATGAATCAGTAGATGAGTTATCCACCTGAGTCACAAACTGCTTCTGGGGGATAAAATGGACTCATGAGAGCTCTGCCTTTGCTGCGTTCATGGTCCCACAAAAACCTTTACATTTTTTTTTTTTTTTCTATTTTGAGGTGACACCGACACGTTCATCAGGGATGAATAAAGTATCTTATATTCTATTCTATTGATTGGAGTAAGCATAGCTGTATGTAAACAGGAATATTACAGGAATACAGTAGAAATATTGTATTTTTTTAAATAAGGGGAAAAAATAACATTTTGGGGATATAAATGTACTGTATGCCTGAGGATTTCTGCAAGGAAAGCTTTCATAATGAAGCACTATTCTGTGGAAGTACTTAATCAACAGAAGAACAAAAGAACAAAACTATTTTTTTAAGTTTTAGTGATATGGAGTGAAAGGATGTTTGATTCATGCCATGTTGACCAAAATGTTAGTAGCAGTCTTAAACGCCACTGCTTTTTACATACTAATCTGTGTAACAGCTCGCTGAAGACTCAGAGTGAAATGATTAAACTCTTCCAGAGACTGCAGCAGGAAAAAGGGGGGGTGGGAGTATGTAGAGAGAGGCATAGGTGACCTGTGGAAATCCGCTAACGTCCCAGAGAACTCCTGATGTTTGTAGAGTCCCTGTCTGAACAAAGGCCTCTAGTGGCTGGAATCCAGCCATCCAGCCCGCCAGCAGCCAGGGCTGGAGAAAGGTGGGGGGTTGAGAATGTGGGGAATGAGGCAAAGCTGCTGCCCACCCCCAACTCCTTTCAGTGTCTCTGTGGTCTCTGAGGTCTTTCTTTCTCTCGCTCTTACAAATAGCCTGGGGAAGCAGTACCGTACAGCACAACCAATCTAAAAATAACTAAATGCACTAAATCATTCAGTAGACACATGTCACTACAAGTGTAATTAACTGCAACCTTAATGCAAAAAAACCTGTTTTTTTATAAATAAATGGAACTGAGTCATAAGAATTCTAACAGCATGTTCTGTGAGCAGCACAAAGAAAATGAGGTTTTGCATCACCAGTTTGTTTATTATGGACAGAGGAATTACAGGAGAGTTATCATAAACAGGCAAAGCCACAAAGCATGCAACTTTATCTCCCGTAAATTATGAACGAATGCATTTTGCAAACATAAAAAAGGGAGATCCATGATGCCACCAGGATGACTTTTGTAAATATGAAGTCATATTTATACAGTCGCGAGGGCAGTCATAAAAGGTTAGACGTCGCAACATTTCTGTAAAACTTGCCGTCACATTGATTTAAATCCCATGGCGGCAAGGGTGAAAAACACTCTGAAAAACAGTACACCTGAACAGTCCGCTTTGTTAACAGCGCTGCTACGATTTATAAAAAAGTAATTTTTAGGTGTTTTTTAAGGTGATTTAACCCTCTGAAACCTGAAGCAACATCACTTTTCTTGAGCTGCTTTCACATGCATCTCACAACTATTTAAACCTTTGATTTCTTTCAAAAACATGAGAGAAAAGTCAATGAGCAACTTGGTAAGAAATATTCCACAAATTGCAAGACATTAGTAGAATTAGAAAGTTATTTTTAAACGCTAGGGGAAATAAATCTAGGACAAAAAAGAAAATCTAGGGAAAAAATATATTTATAATTACCATAATTACATATTTCAAATTATACTACAGAATCATAACATGTTTCTGCACTTTTTACTGAGTCTTGTTGCCTTGCTTTTTTGTTTGCTTGTTTTCATTTCTTTCTTTTTATTTTCTTTTTCTTCTCTTAAGGTGATTTTACCCTCTGAAACCTGGAAAGACATCACTTTTCTTGTGCTGCTTTCAGATGCCTTTCACAGCTATATAACCTTTAACCCTCAAGAAATTGCGGTGATTTCTTTCAAAACAAAAAAGTGAATGAGCAACTTGGTAAGAAATGTTCCACAAACTGCAAAATCATTCAATTTAGATTTTTTTTTTTAAAGAAAGGGAAAAAAATATCTAAGGAAAGAAAAGAAAAAATCTAGGAGAAAAAAGTACATATACAATTACAATAATTTTATATTTAAAATGTTGCTATAGAATTATGTATATTTTAAACACGTTTCATCAAATCTTGCTGCCTTGTTTTTGCTGTATTTTAAAATGTTTTTCTTTTCTTTTCTTTTTCTTTTTTTAACTAATTTTCCTGTACTAAGTTCCTGCTCATTTTTGAGTCATTTCTTCTTTCGATGCTTTTTGTGTTTTTCCCATGTTTTTTGTTTTTTTTTTAAATTAAGCTAATTTGCTTGGGTTTCAAAGGGTTAAAAAAGATACAGAGTTTGCTGCCCTGAACTCACCATGCAAATCATTCCAGGAGCCTCATGAGCAAAGCTTCTATCACCTCTAGATCTTGGAACAACAAGAAGAGAAGAATCTGAGGGTCTCGGGGAGCGAGGGGGAACATAAGGCGCTAAAAGATCACATATTTAGTTTAGGGTGAGATATTTTAAAGTAATCACATTTTGTAATCAATCAAAAATGCAGATAGTCTGCAGAGGGATGAAATATGGTTTTGTTTCTTTGTTTCACTTTAAAGTTTTGAATTAATGACTTTTTTCTTTTCTTTTTTTTTTTTTTTTTGCAAATGCCCTAGAGCAGAGTTAGATAGTCAAGGTGATGAGGGAGTGATATAAATAACACGTCTTTGATGAAGAGATGAAGTCTAATCTTTTAGATGTTTTTCTGATGATCAAACAGGATTGAACCACAGCTTTAATGTGTTTATCTGCGCTATCAGATTAGAGGAAAATTCTGCTTTTAAATGTGGTGCATTCAGTTTTCGGACATTAGTCAATCATCATTACCTATGCATAAATAAAATCAGTGTCTGAATCTAACATAATGGTTCTGTTATGATTAGAATTTAAAATAATAAATGAAAGTAATCATAATTATAATCATTTGAATTAAATGATTAAATGTACTACTTTAAATGATTCATAATGCAATGTTGTAAAGCAAGGAGCAAGTTCAGATTTTATACGTCTTTCACAGACAGACACACACACGCACACACACACACACACACACACACACACACACACACACACACACTCCTTACCCAGATGTTTCCTAAATTAAAAGACGTTATATTCCTGAGTCTGTAATTTTTGTCCAAAATGTCCAACGTTACAGTCAAATCTCATGATTTTTTTAGATAAGTCTGAAAAACCCTTGATGGAAGATCTGAGTCAACAGGTTTAATTCTCTGTCTATGAATGAACGTCAACAGCTTTAAGATTGTTTTTCCATGGTGTGTGTGCATCCATCAAATTGTAACACACTGGGCTCGTGAATTGATGAAGTCACACCCTCCGCCCCCTAGAAAACTGCCTTATATGGAATCTGTGCAAACAGATTATTACGATCCATATTTAAGTGAAAATTAAAGACGGGAGCAAAGGAGGAGGACGGGAGTAGGTCGGTGTGAATGGATGGATTAAACATACACAGGACTTTGGTCCAAAAGTCAGAGTAGACTTATTTTTAATTACACAGGTAAGTAAACTTAAGCTGTAAAATATGACAAGTTAATTTTACTTTTTAAAAAAATCTGGGAAACAACTGACTTGAAAAATTTAAGTAATTATAACTATTACCCTTAATTTGTTTACTTTGTATCTAATTGTTAAGTTTCCTCAAAATGCAATCCTAGTTGCAGTTTTAGTTTTAGTTTTTAGTTTTGCAACTTAAAATGACAATTTCATTTAAATCAGTGTTTCCAAGTTTTGCCAACTTCAGTAAATCAAATTTACTATAGTAAAGTTAATACCTGCATTCTGCTCTTAGCAAACTAGTCAACCATATTTGTATATTCTCAAACATGTTAACACAGAACTCACAAATCTCCTTACTTCATCATTGGTGAAATCCTCTTTGTCATGATCTAGTTAAGTCAGACTAACTTGGTTTACTGAAGTTGCTTACACTTAGAAACAATAAGGTGATTTCACTTGTCATTTTTAGGTTCAGAAATATATGGATTTCCAAGATTAATTTAACTAAGATCAACTTCTCGGATTTACAGTACTTGACGTACTTACATTATGGACATGACATAGTTATGCACTGCCTTGCGTTATGTATTTATATTATGTTACTTACTTATGTTACATAACAATCATACGTATTTTAACCCAAACGATCTTTGCCGAAAACTAAACAAGTAGTTTGCCTAAATGTAACCAAATTGCGATTGCTTCACAACATTAAATATAGAAGTGTCACTGTTATGCTCCAACGGTCATAAACATAATTTTGGGAGTCAGTGTAAACAAGCTATGTGTCTTTCAGGTATGAAGACATATTGGATAAAGTAGATCTTGATGATTCAGCTGAATTTTTTGCTAAAAACCTAACCCTGTCTAACCTTGACTAGTCAACATGACACAGTGCAGTAGGGTAGGACTTGGCAGTCGTGCCTGTCGCTTTTACGGATCCAATGGTCACAAACATCATTTTGAGAGTCAGTGGAAACAACCTACTGTGTCTTACAGGTATAAAAACATGTTGGTTAAAGTAGATCTTGATGAGTCAGCTGAATTTTTTGCTAAAAACCTAACCCTGTCCAACCTTGACTACTCAACATGACACAGTGCAGTAGGGTAGGATTTGGCAGTAGCGCCTGTAGCTTTTACGGATACAACAGTCATATACGTCATTTTGGGAGTCACTGGAAACAACCTATTCTGTCTGTAGTATGAAGATACGCTAGATAAAGTAGATCTTGATGGTAAAGTTGAAAATTTTCCTCAAAACTTAACTGTCCAACCTTGACAAGTCAGCATGACAATTACTAGCTAATCAAAGCGTAGCAGGGTGGGACTTAGCAATGGCACCTGTCGCTGTTACGCTCCAACAGTCAGACAGCCAACAGTTTAGAGGTCATTGAAAACAATCTTTTCTGTCTTATAGGTATGAAGACTTGTTAGATAAAGTAGATGTTGATGGCTCAGTGCCCTAACCCTAACTGCATCCGACCTTGATGAATCAACTTAACAGTTACTGGCAAATCAAAGTGCAGCAGGGCGGGACTTAACAAAAAAACTTTTGGGAAAAAAATGTGCTCGAACACCAGCATCGACTGGGAGGAGGTCAAAGATCATCGACCAGGAGATCAAGGTGGCCCATCTCTAAACAGAGGCAGTGGTTGTGTTAACACATGATGTTAGCATATGACGTAAATATGGAACTTTGAACATCTAAGCAAACTCCGTTTGATGATGAAAATTGTCCAATCAAGAAAGTAAACTTTGAGTTAAGATCATCTTGTCAAACATAAAGGTCAAGAAAGGTTTATAATGCTCTAGAATATATCATACCAAAAATTCAGACTTGTGTTAGTCTTGCTTGTGCACCACTGCTCTGATTCAGCCCCTGACTCACTCTGGAGACCAGCTCTGCCGGAGGATCTGTTGCCCAGATCCCTGGAGGCCAAGTTCCATATTTTCTCTGCGAAGCATGCCAAGGCTATAAAAAGCCTTTTAATGTCTGACACTGATCACAATAGTACAATTACTCCTGCCTTACACATGCAGACATTCAAAGGTTCTCACATGCTGCTAGTTTCGGAGGGCTTTCCAGGCCTCCTCGCCGCTCTTTCAAAGCTGCTGGACAAACTCCTAATCGTGCTGCTCATCACCTCTGCCAGACTTTCTTACTTTTCTTCTCCTCCGAGCTCTGATTCCAACGCTTGGCACCTGCCTTCAGCATCTGACCCGAAGCCAAGAGCAGCAGAGCCTTGTGTGAGATGGGAGTAGACCTCTCCCATTCACACTCTATCAGCTCCCCGAACACACTCTCATGCCACAGCACTTGTGCTCCCTCACCCATTCACTTAGTCATTTCCGCACATTTAATGCAGAGGGCATTAGTCTCACAGTAGACTCCATTTAACAGCAGCGAGGGTTTGCGTGGGCACAGAAAGGGGAGATGGGTATGAGTGTGTCCTGGGTGTGAGTTACGTCGGATGTCAAACACAAAGAGGCAGCTGTGTGGAGGGCAGCAGGACAGCCCAAGGGTAGCGAAATAGTTTGGCTTCCAAACTCTGGCAGAGAGGAGCTGGCTGACCAGAGGACAGGGAAGCAAATAGAGACCGATCCAGAATCATGTTTTCTCCTCTTTCCTGTCCTCTCTATACAAATACAAATGGACCAACTTGTGCTTTGCATTTGTTGGAACATTGCTCGACTAATCATCTTTGTTCACCTTAGACATTGTTTGTGCAGTTTTGCTGTATTACTTGATGGCCATCAAATGACGATCAATAAATTAATTAACCAAACGCCAGGAATCATCTACAAACTGGCTATTTCCACACGTTTCCATACAGAGCCGTCACATACCACCACTTTGTCAGTGGACTTT